>NC_090646.1:283663842-284033842 GCF_040937935.1 Hyperolius riggenbachi
GAGCACCACTGCTCAGGTGTCCTTTAAAATGACAGTTTAGCAATGAAAGGGAAGAAAACAGCATTTTTATTATTGCAGTTCTCATAGATGTTAGGAGCTGGAGGACAGAAAATGAGTCAGGAAAGAGTTAACTAAGGAGAAGAGACCACTGCTAGCTAAGAAAAACAGTCATAAATTAGATTTGATACATTAATTAACAACTGCTGGAGGCTGGAGCCTGGGGTCAGTGTCAAAGTTGTAAAAGAAACTAGCAGAGCTCAGTGATGTTTGTGAATGCCTGCATTAAAAATCAGCGGAACTTATTTCTATCTGCTTTGTAATGTAAATCCCCTTTTATTTCTCACATCCACTTGTATGTCCATCATCAGAAGAACAACACATTCAAAAAGTGAGAGAGAGAGAAGCAGGGATTGGGGAACTCTGGAATTCAGCTATTAGTGCAGAGCAGGGCGCTGGATGGCTGCGCTGCCGCTGCGGGACCAGAAGAGATGATTTACTTTGACATATGACCTCTTCTTTCTCCAAGTCATGCCGCCCTTCTTATCTTATCTAATTTTATCGCCCTAGGCCGTGGCCTTTGCTGGCCTTTCCAGAAATCCGGCCCTGGAAATATGACAGCTCCCTGCGCCGCTCTGCATACCCTGCCCGGCTGAGGAATGCATACTTCCCCAGCAACAGCAAAGAATTGGCCCTGCAACAGACATATAGTTTTGAAATATGTGGCTGCTAAAGGGTTAATTGCATATAGCTCTCCCTGCTAGTAGTTTCAATGTTAAAATATATAAAATGCATATTAAAAAAAGACAGCAGAATGGTAATCAAAGAGGACCTAACTCTCCTTTCTGTAGAGTAGGAATCATTGAGACCAAAATGGAACGTTTTGGCCAAAATGCAAAACGCTATGTGTGGCGGAAAACTAACACTGCACATCACTCTGAACACACCATCCCCACTGTCAAATATGGTGGTGGCAGCATCATGCTCGGGGGTTGGATCTCTTCAGCAGGGACAGCAGGGAAGCTGGTCAGAGTTAATAGGAAGATGGATGGAGCCAAATACAGGGCAAACTTGAAAGAAAACCTCTTGGAGACTGCAAAAGACTTGAGACTGGGGCGGAGGTTCACCTTCCAGCAGGACAATGACCCTAAACATAAAGTGTAACGATTGGTGTCAGCAACACAGATTTTTCTGATTATTGGTGATCTGCAGTATCACCAATAATACAGATACTATACCTGATTATGTGGTGATCTGCAGAATCACCAATAATGCTAGTATTGCTAGACACGGGACAACCAATGTGGGATTGTGTTTTGGTGCAACAGTAATGAGAAGAGGAGATCTCCCGAGGAGCGGGAGATTCAGACAATACTGCAGCCAGTGAACACCTGAGGAGCAGGGACCACTGACTGTGCTGCAAGGATGATCACCTGAGGAGCAGGTGGTTAAGGGTACACTACAGCCAAGGATCTCTTCAGGAGCAGGAGATTCAGACTGTACTGCAGCCAGTGGACACCTGAGGAGCAGGGACCACTGACTGTGCTGCAAGGATGATCACCTGAGGAGCAGGTGATTAAGACTACTGCAGCTAGCGGACACTTGAGGAGCAAGTGTTACAGACAGTACTGCATCTTCTAAGGAGTAGGTGTCAGCTCATAGAGATTCCTCACTAATGGCTAGGCCCACTAGTGAGGACAGGAAGGTCAGACAAGCAGGGTAGGCAACGTACGGACAGATAAAGTACAAAGACGGAAGGCTGATTCGATGTTTAGATTCAGGCAGAGTCGGCAACAGTAATCAGATAGGCAGAGGTACTGAATCAGCAAACAGGAGAGTAGTCAAGGAAGCAGAAGGTCATAACAGATAAACAATAGCAATGTGTAATGATCGCTGCTGCAGCAGCTATTGCTGGAAGTAGTGCTGCAGCTCAGGCAGTTCTGATGTCTTTCCATGCAAGCTGCATAGTTTTGTCTGTCTTTCCCTGCTGTCAGCTTGTGACTGATTATCATTCACCTGTGTGGGAATCTGCATGTCTGCTCCCATTGGATGACCTCAGTATAAAGATCTGCTTCCTGCAGGGTTTCCTTGGGTTTTCATAGCTTCAGCTTAAGCCTGTCTTGCTGTCGCTTTAGCCCCCGATCGTGGTTCTTGTTAAAGATACTTTGCTGGTCTTTGCATCATATATTGGTTCATTGCCAATATATATGCATACCAGCACGTTTATTATTTTCCTTGTATTTGTGTTACGTTGATATATCAGTGTTGCTGATATATACGTACACGAACTGTTTATTTCCTGTGTTCAGTTAGTCAGTTTTCCAGCACGTTTTGGTAGTTTGCGCGTACCGTGAACACCCGTGCTGAGCTAGTTATCCTGTTCCTGGTCCTGTTTGTGGATTGCGTTCATCTCTGCGAAGAGATAACGAATCCTTCTGAATCCTGTTCTGTTCCTGTCTGTGGATTGCGTTCATCTCTGCGAAGAGATAACGAATCCTTCTGAATCCTGTTCTGTTACTGTTTGTGGATTGCGTTCATCTCTGCGAAGAGATAGCGAATCCTTCTGAGTCCTGTTCCCTGTATTACTCCAGTCCTAGTCAGCGTTCCTGCTTATGTCATATATCGGTTCATTGCCGATATATACATATGTTAGTCAGAAGTTACAAATAGTTTCATTGATAGCTGTAATTGTAATACGCTAGGAAAACATACTTATTGTATATTTATCTGTGTTACGTTCATCTATCTTAATCCTGCTATTTTCTGACTGTCCTGTCCTGTCTTTGTGAGGCACGCCATCGCCGCAGCGCATTGGCTGCCTCATTCCAGTCTGTCTGGTTTTGGACGCTTGCTGTCGCTAAGTAGCCGCTAGCTAGCAAGCGTTCATTCTGTCTACCTGTCCTGATCTCCTCAGTTCTGGTTTATGCGCTCAGCGCTACTTTGCGCTGAGACGTTATAACGAAAGCATTGTTTGTGGCTGTCAGATCTGCACCGGCTCTGTGCGCCACAATCTCCTATTGGAGTCAGTCCTCCCCTCCACTATACTAGGGATAGCCTGTTTCCTGGTGCTAGTGTGTGTACCTCCTCCACGCCACCTCATGCGTTGCATGCTGACTGTGGAGAATACACCACCAAGCCTTACATTATGAAAACCCCATTACCAATCCCCATTGTGGGGGGGATTCCCAGAAAGTATGACACTGTTAATTATGGTTCCTGTTCCTTTAAGAAATTTGAAGAACTTAGCTCTGAAACAGAAAATGAGTTTTTCTCTGAATGTGCCAGGTTCCTGACCAATCCTGATCTCCAAGCGACTCCTGTTTCAACCTGGGCACTCCAACTAAGTTATATTTTGTTTAAAGGGGAATTATTCCAGTGGGCATTTGATGTTCTCAATCATTCCGATTTGAAAGATAGACCGCTGGAATTTCTAGCGTTTGTGATCCATAACTGGTTGTGCATAGATCCATTGCCTTTTCCTCTTAATGAACTCCTGGCAGCAGGCCAATCAGCTGCTCCTTCAATTGCTTGCAAGAATGAGCAGCAAGCAGAAAGTGTTACTGATAATTTTCCTGCAGCTTTGAATAAATCACCAAAAACCGCAAGGTCAAAGGCAAAACGCAAACGTTCTAAGAAACGTGTCCAATCTGCAGAATCGTTATCCTTAGCGACTGAGACCTATAATGAGATTCTGCCATTAACAGATAATGAAATGCAATTGTCTTTCAGGGGAGTTAAATGGACTTATGAAACTACTAATGAACTTTCCTCCCTGGCTAGGGAAAATAAAGATTTTTGTTTAAAAGAATTATCTGAGTATGATTATGATGAGATATTACAGAGTATTGAACAAATCAACTTATTTGTGAACCAAGGGAAGTTTGCATACACTACAGTTCAACACTTGCTACAGGTATTGGAGATTCTTAAGAATAAGGAATCTGCCAATCACCTGCTAATTAACCCTATACATGTGCCTGCCACAATCATATCTGCAGACTGTGATCAGCCTAAATGTTTCGCTGTTAAGTATGCATGGGATCCTCCATTCGAGAGGGGAGAGATGGAAGCCCTGGTCTGTGAATGGAAGAATGATTCAAGTTCATTTTGTCAATTTTACAGTGCAAAAAGTGAAATGGTATTGAACGCATGCATTAAGTCAGCCTATAACCTAATAGAGGCTGGTGTGTGTAGGTATGACTGTGTGGCTCCCTTGATTGATGTGTGGGAACTGATTTTGGATGATTTTTATGTGACTCCGAATTCGCAAATTTGGCGTTCTGACCCGCCTGCTTCAGCACTTTTGGCTGATTCAGCAGGTGATTCGGAGCTCTTTTTGTGTGAAATTGAAGTTCCTGCAATTCCACCCTGTACCATGGATAACTCAGTGTTACTTCCCAGTAAAACAGAAGCCACTGATACATTCTTAACCTTGCCCTGCGCAAATTTCTCAGCAGAGAATCCAGAGGTCCTGCTGACTTCCGAGTCCAGCCTAGCCAGTACTCATGACTCTTTGTTTAGTGAAACAGACACCAGAAAAATCTTGCCTGTCTCTGCAAACACTTCTGCAGAAATTACCTGTGTTAATAAAGTTCAACTCCTGTCTGATCCAGCAGATGCCAATAGATGCACTACATCAGTTTCCGAGTCCCAGCAATCCTGTCTAGAAACATCAGAACCCCGGCATCTGAATTTTCCAATTTTACAAATGAATGGTGATTCAGATGCGCAAACATTGTGTCTTGATCTTCCTGTTTCTACACCTCGCTCTAGTTTCATGAATAGCTCAGAGCATCTGCTATGTGAACCTGAAATCGCAGAATTATTACCTTGTTCAGAAAATCTTCCAGTAAATTTGCCCTGTACCATGAATTGTGCAGTAGATCTCTCCAATGAAATTCAGGTCACAGAATCATTATGCTGTCCAGCAGGTGCTTCCATGGTTTTGCCCTGCAATATGGACTGTTCAGTGATCCTGTCCAGTGAAGCTGTGGTCGCAGAGTCTTATGCTTCACCCAGTACTTTGGATATTTCAAACCCTCTAGCAGAAGGGTCTGAGGCACTGCTTACCTCAGTTGGTGTTGCAGTAATATTCACTTGTCTAGCAGCTGTTTTGGAATTACAGTCTGCTCTAATAAAACTTGGTGAATTTCTGCCCAGCAAAGCAGAAGCCATTGAAATATTGTCCTCGTCAGCAATTGTGTTAGATACCTTGCCCTGTACACAGTCTGATTTAACCAATGTTGAGTCCCTCTCCAGTGTTGTAACAGCCGAGGAACTCCAGCCCTGTCCTCTGAATGTTTCAGAAGTCTTGCCCTGTAACATGGATAATTCTGATTCTCTGGTCAAAATAATAGAAATCGCAGAATTTCAGTCCGGTCTGATGTGTGTTCCTGAAACCCAGCCCTGTATCCTGAAAGATTCTGGTTCTCTGGCCGCTGTGGCAGAGGTTCCAGAGTCCCCTTCCTGTCCAGGGAATTCCTCAGTTTTGCCTAGTCCAGTGGGGGCTGCTGCAATGCTGACTTGTTCTGCAGCGCCTCATGAGCTCCAATCCAGTGTATTAGATGAGTCTCTGTCCAGTCCAGAGGTAGTTGTGGAGTCCCTATCTGGTTCAGTGCATACATCAGAAGATTTGTCCTGTCTTGTTAGTGCCCCTGAATCTGATTTGTTACTGACTTTGCTGGAATCAGCGACATCTAAGTCTGATCCTGCATTCTCGTGTAAAGATCCAGTAGTTGCGAAGTCTAGTCATGATGATTTTTTTTTGGCCAGTCCTGGTTTTGGTCCTGTCTTGGCTGACCCTGAGGCTCACAGTTCCTTGACATGCCCAGAGGTTTCTCTTGTGCCAGTGTGCCCAGATGTTCTTTGTGTGCCAGAATGCCCAAGTGTGTTTAAGGTGTTAGCGTGCTCTGATGCTTCCTTAGTGGGAACATGTTCTGATGTTGCCAGTCTGCCTGCATGCCCAGAGATGGTTCTGGTCCCTGAAAGCCCTGATATTGATGTTTGTCCTTGTGGCCCTGACTCAGGAATTGCCCTAGGTTCCATAGGGGTTCTTGATAGTTCTCCATGTGAGCCTAAGGGGCATTCTGACCTATGGGGATCTCTTTGGAGCTTCAAGGTGTTCTGGGAGGTCTCTGAGAAAACTTGTCCTGGTGCCTTGGACTGGTTCAACAGTGGGTTTTGTGTTGGTAAAGACAGTACCGGTGGGCATTGCAAAGGCTTTGGCGTTTCTGAACTGTTCCTGGAAGGCGGTGGGTATCGCTCAGGGAGTTTCGGAGGGCTTTCTTCTGGAAATCATGGTTCTGATGGGTGTCACACTGGGGCTTGTAGTACTGATGGGCATGGTTCTGTAGGTTCTGGTTCTGATGCGTCCAGTCTTGTGGGGACTGATTCTGGAATTCGGTCTTGCCGGGCTGTCCCGGTCATCATGAATTATCAGTCAGACTGTTTTGTTGGAAATTTCAGTTTTGAAAAGCGTCTGGAATCCGCTTTTAAAGGCGGGGGTACTGTAATGATCGCTGCTGCAGCAGCTATTGCTGGAAGTAGTGCTGCAGCTCAGGCAGTTCTGATGTCTTTCCATGCAAGCTGCATAGTTTTGTCTGTCTTTCCCTGCTGTCAGCTTGTGACTGATTATCATTCACCTGTGTGGGAATCTGCATGTCTGCTCCCATTGGATGACCTCAGTATAAAGATCTGCTTCCTGCAGGGTTTCCTTGGGTTTTCATAGCTTCAGCTTAAGCCTGTCTTGCTGTCGCTTTAGCCCCCGATCGTGGTTCTTGTTAAAGATACTTTGCTGGTCTTTGCATCATATATTGGTTCATTGCCAATATATATGCATACCAGCACGTTTATTATTTTCCTTGTATTTGTGTTACGTTGATATATCAGTGTTGCTGATATATACGTACACGAACTGTTTATTTCCTGTGTTCAGTTAGTCAGTTTTCCAGCACGTTTTGGTAGTTTGCGCGTACCGTGAACACCCGTGCTGAGCTAGTTATCCTGTTCCTGGTCCTGTTTGTGGATTGCGTTCATCTCTGCGAAGAGATAACGAATCCTTCTGAATCCTGTTCTGTTCCTGTCTGTGGATTGCGTTCATCTCTGCGAAGAGATAACGAATCCTTCTGAATCCTGTTCTGTTACTGTTTGTGGATTGCGTTCATCTCTGCGAAGAGATAGCGAATCCTTCTGAGTCCTGTTCCCTGTATTACTCCAGTCCTAGTCAGCGTTCCTGCTTATGTCATATATCGGTTCATTGCCGATATATACATATGTTAGTCAGAAGTTACAAATAGTTTCATTGATAGCTGTAATTGTAATACGCTAGGAAAACATACTTATTGTATATTTATCTGTGTTACGTTCATCTATCTTAATCCTGCTATTTTCTGACTGTCCTGTCCTGTCTTTGTGAGGCACGCCATCGCCGCAGCGCATTGGCTGCCTCATTCCAGTCTGTCTGGTTTTGGACGCTTGCTGTCGCTAAGTAGCCGCTAGCTAGCAAGCGTTCATTCTGTCTACCTGTCCTGATCTCCTCAGTTCTGGTTTATGCGCTCAGCGCTACTTTGCGCTGAGACGTTATAACGAAAGCATTGTTTGTGGCTGTCAGATCTGCACCGGCTCTGTGCGCCACAATCTCCTATTGGAGTCAGTCCTCCCCTCCACTATACTAGGGATAGCCTGTTTCCTGGTGCTAGTGTGTGTACCTCCTCCACGCCACCTCATGCGTTGCATGCTGACTGTGGAGAATACACCACCAAGCCTTACACAATGTAGCAATATCCTAGTCTAGGTGTGAAGTCCTTGGTTTCAACACCTGGGATCTAGACTAAGTACACAGATAACACAATGCAATTAGTACTTTAAGCTATCAACGGTAACTGGCTAAGTGTGGATCCCCAGCTCCAGCTGGTTCTAGCACACTGTAGGATCTGACTAAGGGTCTGAGCGCTAACACGTTAGCATTTGCAACAGCAGACAACCAGCAACTGACAGGCAGGTCCTATATATACTCAGAGCGCTCCACAGCGCCGCCCCAGCCACTCAGCCAATCCGGAGCACTACTGGAGTCAGCTGACCGGCTGATCAGCTGACTCCTCTTTTGCTTGCATAAAGGTCCTGTCGCCTGGCGCGCGCGCGCGTAGCTCTCAATCTATGTGCACTAGAAGGACTGGGCAAAACAGCAGCATGTAACTGCACGGCAGAGGCCGCCGGCTGATACGCGGAGATAGCCGCCATGCCGCTTGGCCATGCGGCGGTATCTCCGCTATCCTTTACAGAAATCCAATGAGGTTAACCACTTCCCGACCGCCTAACGCACAGAGGCGGCCGGGAAGTGGAGTCCTGAAGGACCGGCTCACCCACAGAGGCGGCGGTCCTTCTAAGGGCATGGGCGGAGCGATCGCGTCATCCGTGACGCGATCCTCCGCCCGGGATCGTTACTCGGGCATTTTGTCTCCGCTCGCCGGCCACTTAGCAGAGCCGGCGAGTGGAGGAATCCGCATAATTGCCCAATCAGGGAGTATAAGGCACTTTGTTAGGTAAACAAAGTGCCTTATACGTGCTTCCTCCTCGCCTCGTGGTCTCATTGTTCCAGAGACCACCAGCGAGGAGGAAGCACTTTGTAAGTGACACTGCACGCAGCTTGATTTTGCCCACAGCCTCCCTGATCACCCACCCCAGGCCTCATACCCCCCTTGATCACCCCAGCAGACCCCTGCCCAGCACCCTTGCACCCCTGCAAAACCCCCACCCCCCCCACCTGCCACTAACTAGCGACGCTGCCCTTTAGTTTAGGTCCCTAACTGCCTCCTAATCACCCCTGATCCCCCCCCTACCTTTAGATCACCCCCAGACCCCATCCCAGACTACCCCCCTGTATACTGTATACATCTGTATACAGCTACCTTATCCCCTGATCCTCCTCTGATCCCCCTCTGATCACCTGTCTATCACCTGTCCATCACCCCTCAGCACCCCCACCCATCAGAGCAGACCCTAACTGCCCCGCGGGGGTAACCGATCACCTGCCCAGGCCCTCGATTGCCCTCATACCCCCCTTCTGATTACATCCCCTGCTCTTTGTTTACATCTGTCCTCCCCAGCGATCACTAACTGATCTGCGATCAGTAACCCCCTGTGTCTGCCTCTCATCAGATCAGGACTCAGTCTGCCCCGTGCAGGCTCCTGATCAACCCCCCACCCCCTCAAATCGCCCTCAGACCCCCCCCCCCCCCCCCTAATCACTGTCCAAGTGCATTGTATTTGACTGTGCTGCGCTTGTAATTGATTGTGCTGCGCTTGTATTCGGTTGTGCTGTAATTGTATTTGATTGTCCCGTGATCGGCTTCGATTGCCCCGTGATTGTTTGATTGCCTGAGACCCCACTTCCCACCACACCCAACCCCACCCTCCCCCCCCCACCACACCCAACCCCCCCCCCCCCCCCCCCACCACCACCTTCCGAGTGCATCAGATTTGCTTGTGCTGTGATTGGAGTCGATTGTGCTGTAATTGTATTTGATCGTCCCGTGATCGACTTCGATTGCCCCGTGATTGTTTGATTGCCTGAGACCCCACTTCCCGCCACACCCAATCCCACCCTCCCCCCCATCACCTTCCGAGTGCATCAGATTTGCTTGTGCTGTGATTGGAGTCGATTGTGCTGTAATTGTATTTGATTGTCCCATGATCGACTTCGATTGCCCCGTGATTGTTTGATTGCCTGAGACCCCACTTCCCACCACACCCAACCCCCCCCTCCCCCCCCCCCCCCCACACCCAACCCCACCCTCCCCCCCCACCACCTTCCGAGTGCATCAGATTTGCTTGTGCTGTGATTGGAGTCGATTGTGCTGTAATTGTATTTGATTGTCCCGTGATCGACTTCGATTGCCCCGTGATTGTTTGATTGCCTGAGACCCCACTTCCCGCCACACCCAATCCCACCCTCCCCCCATCACCTTCCGAGTGCATCAGATTTGCTTGTGCTGTGATTGGAGTCGATTGTGCTGTAATTGTATTTGATTGTCCCGTGATCGACTTCGATTGCCCCGTGATTGTTTGATTGCCTGAGACCCCACTTCCCGCCACACCCAATCCCACCCTCCCCCCATCACCTTCCGAGTGCATCAGATTTGATTGTGCTGTGATTGGATTCGATTGTGCTGTAATTGTATTTGATTGTCCCGCGATTGTTTGATTGCCTCTGAGACCCCACTTCCCACCAACCCCAATACCTCTCAAATACTCCCTTTTTGCTAGGTAGGTGCTCTTTTTTTCTGGGTAGTCTCGGAGGAAAACCCCATAAATTTAGTAATTCACAATGGCAAGAAGGGGGCTTTCCGATGATGAGGTATACAGGTACATGGACCAGTCGGATGAGTTCTTTTGGGAAGAATCATCCGTCGAATCTTCCGGGTCCGAATTTGAACCTGTAGAAAGCAGTGGTTCCTTGACCGAAAGTGATGACGAGGCTATGGTCCCGGCTAGAGCCAGGCGTACTAGACCCCAAGTCGTTAGACCGCAGGTGGCGCAGGATCCGCCTCAAGGGCAGCAGGGTGGTGCTAGCGCTGATGATAGTTTTCTTGGTGAGGCAGGCACCAGCAGCGCAGCATCTCCTGGACTTAGTGCCAGTGCTTCCGTAGACCCTGGCGAAGTGGTGAGCGTCAGCATGGAAGTTGAAACTGGTATGGTGGCAAGTGCAGTAGTACCCCCATCGCAGCCACCAAGAAGAAGACGGGCCCGTAGTACCCATAGACTCCCAGAGGTGCTGGCACAACCAGATTGGCAATCCCCTGATTCCGCCGCACCCGTAGTGCCCCCTTTCACCGCCCAGTCTGGAGTCCAGGTGGCGACAGCTCATCTAGGAACGGCCCTAGACTTTTTGCAGCTGTTCATCACCCAGGTTCTCCTGGACTTAATTGTGGTTGAGACCAACCATAAAGCCACACAATTCATCACCGAGCACCCGGAGAGCATGTATGCCCAGCCTTTCGGGTGGAAACCAGTCCAAGTTTCCGACATTAAAATCTTTTTGGCCCTTATCCTTCACTTGGGACTAATGAAACAGAATGTACTGCGGTCGTATTGGTCTACGAACCCAGTAAATCATGTTCCCTTGTACCCTGCTGCCATGTCCAGGACACGATTTGAGTTCATCCTGCGCTTCCTGCACTTCAACGACGACAAAACCTGTCATGAAAAGGGCCACCCTGCTTATGACCGGCTCCACAAAATTCGGCCCCTCATAGACCACCTGTCATCAACATTTGCAGATGCTTATATCCCTGAACAGAACATCTGCGTAGACGAGTCCCTCTTACGCTTTACCGGGCGCCTTGGCATCAAACAGTACATCCCAAGCAAGCGCGCCCGGTATGGGGTGAAACTGTATAAGCTCTGTGAAAGGGCCACAGGCTATACATGTCGTTTTAGGGTCTGTGAGGGAAAAGACTCAAAATTGGAGCCGGTCGGATGCCCCGACTACCTGGGGAGCAGTGGAAAGGTTGTGTGGGACTTGGTGTCACCCTTGTTCCAGAAGGGGTACCATCTTTTTGTGGACAATTATTACACAAGTGTGGCCCTCTTTCAGCACTTAAAGTTAGAAGGAATCCGATGCTGTGGCACTGCGCGGCCTAGTCGCCAGGGCTTCCCCCAATGGCTCGTTACCACCAGACTTGAACGGGGGCAGAGGGCCGCCTTGCGTACTAAAGACCTGCTCGCGGTGAAATGGAGGGACAAGAGGGACGTTTACTTTCTGTCCACCATTCACACAGACACGACAGTCCAAATTCAACGGGCAACTAAGGTCATTGAAAAGCCCCTTGTCGTCCACGAATATAATGTCAACATGGGAGGGGTGGACTTCAATGACCAGAGGTTAGCGCCCTATTTAATTTCCCGGAAAACAAGACGCTGGTATAAGAAAGTGTCTTTTTATCTGATTCAATTGGCAGTTTACAACAGCTTTGTTCTCTACAGTAAGGCTGGGAGAACTGGATCTTTCCTTCAATTTCAGGAACAGATCGTTCTGGACATCCTGTATCCAGGAGGTGCCAGCCCCCCCCCCCCAGATGCAACTAGCCGACTGCATGGAAGGCATTACGCCTATCAGCTTCCGTGTGCCCCAGGTCAACGCATCCGAAGAAAACGTTGCCGTGTCTGCAGCAGGGCTGGAACAAGGACTGACACCGTTTATTATTGTCCCCGCTGTCCTGACCAGCCTGGCCTATGTGTAGGGCCGTGTTTTGAGAGGTACCACGAGCAGGTACACTATTAGAACCTAGGGAACTCCAGACACAGGAGTAGACACACACTCAGTGGTCTTTCGCACATTGTCACAGGGAGAGGAGAGGTAAGCTTGAAAACCAAACGGGTAAGCATAAAAGTGGCAAGAAGGATCGGTTTCCATGCTTGATATTGCTGATCTGTCCTGGGTTGGCGATATAAGACGGCATGTTTGAATTTCCCTTGAGTGTGGACACCCCCGGTTTATATGTGATTTGGGCCTATGATGATGCTTTAATGCCACACAGAGTCATCTCTATTGGCAGGCATATTGCTGTATCCTACAGGCATAATGCTGTATACTAAAGTTCTGAGGCCCAGTCACATAAGTTGGTGGCTCACCCTGAGTGCAGGGTGGCACGGGGTGTCTCTCTCCTGAGGTTATCACTGCCATTGATGTGGAGGAAGATCTGCCATTGATGTGGAGCAAGGTATGTTTGCCGTTCATTTTTCCTTTCAGCCCAGAGTGCATTACCCGTATACCCAATATAAGGAGTATAGCAGAAACTCCTAATACTGGCCATACATGTAATGATTGCAGAGACCCTAAAATGCCAGGACAGACTTCAAAAATGACCCCATTTTGGAAAGAGGACACCCTAAAGTATTATGTGAGGTGCACGGTGAGTTCATAAAAGATTTTAGTTTTTGTCACAAGTTAGCAGAATTTTTTTTTATTTTTTTTTTCTAACAAAGTGTCATTTTCCGTTTACTTGTGACAAAAAATAAGATTTTCAATGACCTCACCATTACCCTCATGGAATACCTTGTTGTGCATTTTTTCCAAAATGGGGTCATTTGTGGGGTTTGTTAACTGTCCTGGCAAGTGGGCGGGGTGCTAAATTGTGAGCACCCCTGTAAAGCCTAAAGGTACTCATTGGACTCTGGGCCCCTTAGCGCAGTTAGGGTGCAAAAAAGTGCCACACATGTGGTATCGCCGTACTCGGGAGAAGTAGTACAATGTGTTTTGGGGTGTATTTTTACACATACCCATGCTGGGTGGGAGAAATACCTCTGTAAATGACAATCTTTTGATTTTTTTACACACAATTGTCCATTTACAGAGTTATTTCTCCCACCCAGCATGGGTATGTGTAAAAATACACCCCAAAACACATTGTACTACTTCTCCCGAGTACGGCAATACCACATGTGTGGCACTTTTTTGCACCCTAACTGCGCTAAAGGGCCCAAAGTCCAATGAGTACCTTTAGGATTTCACAGGTCATTTTGCGGAATTTGATTTCCAGACTACTCCTCACGGTTTAGGGCCCCTAAAATGCCAGGGCAGTATAGGAACCCCACAAATGACCCCATTTTAGAAAGAAGACACCCCAAGGTATTCCGTTAGGAGTATGGTGAGTTCATAGAAGATTTTATTTTTTGTCACAAGTTAGTGGAAAATGACACTTTGTGAAAAAACACTAAAAATCAATTTTCCGCTAACTTGTGACAAAAAATAAAATCTTCTATGAACTCACCATACTCCTAACGGAATACCTTGGGGTGTCTTCTTTCTAAAATGGGGTCATTTGTGGGGTTCCTATACTGCCCTGGCATTTTAGGGGCCCTAAACCGTGAGGAGTAGTCTGGAAATCAAATTCCGCAAAATGACCTGTGAAATCCTAAAGGTACTCATTGGACTTTGGGCCCTTTAGCGCAGTTAGGGTGCAAAAAAGTGCCACACATGTGGTATCGCCGTACTCGGGAGAAGTAGTACAATGTGTTTTGGGGTGTATTTTTACACATACCCATGCTGGGTGGGAGAAATACCTCTGTAAATGGACAATTGTGTGTAAAAAAAATTAAAAAATTGTCATTTACAGAGATATTTCTCCCACCCAGCATGGGTATGTGTAAAAATACACCCCAAAACACATTATACTACTTCTCCTGAGTACGGCAATACCACATGTGTGGCACTTTTTTGCAGCCTAACTGCGCTAAGGGGTCCAAAGTCCAATGAGCACCTTTAGGCTTTACAGGGGTGCTTACAATTTAGCACCCCCCAAAATGTTAGGACAGTAAACACACCCCACAAATGACCCCATTTTGGAAAGTAGACCCTTCAAGGTATTCAGAGAGGGGCATGGTGAGTCTGTGGCAGATTTAATTTTTTTTTGGTGCAAGTTAGAAGAAATGGAAACTTTTTTTTTTTTTTTTTCTCACATTGTGTCATTTTCCGCTTACTTGTGACAAAAAATAATATCTTCTATGAACTCACTATGCCTCTCAGTGAATACTTTGGGATGTCTTCTTTCCAAAATGGGGTCATTTGGGGGGTATTTATACTATCCTGGAATTCTAGCCCCTCATGAAACATGACAGGTGCGCAGAAAAGTCATAGATGCTTGAAAATGGGAAAATTCACTTTTTGCACCATAGTTTGTAAACGCCATAACTTTTACCCAAACCAATAAATATACGCTGAAGGGTTTTTTTTAATCAAAAACATGTTTGTCCACATTTTTCGCGCTGCATGTATACAGAAATTTTACTTTATTTGAAAACTGCCAGCACAGAAAGTTAAAAAAAATCATTTTTTTGCCAAAATTCATGTCTTTTTTGCTGAATATAATAAAAAGTAAAAATCGCAGGAGCAATCAAATAGCACCAAAAGAAAGCTTTATTAGTGACAAGAAAAGGAGCCAAAATTCATTTAGGTGGTAGGTTGTATGAGCGAGCAATAAACCGTGAAAGCTGCAGTGGTCTGAATGGAAAAAAAGTGTCCGGTCCTTAAAGAGAATCTGTATTGTTAAAATCGCACAAAAGTAAACATACCAGTGCGTTAGGGGACATCTCCTATTCCCCTCTGTCACAATTTCGCCGCTCCCCGCCGCATTAAAAGTGGTTAAAAACAGTTTTAAAAAGTTTGTTTATAAACAAACAAAATGGCCACCAAAACAGGAAGTAGGTTGATGTACAGTATGTCCACACATAGAAAATACATCCATACACAAGCAGGCTGTATACAGCCTTCCTTTTGAATCTCAAGAGATCATTTGTGTGTTTCTTTCCCCCCTGAGGGGGGAGTGCATAGCAGAACCACAACACTGAAGAACTTGGCAGCCTTCCAGACACAGGCTGACAAGTCTGACAAGGGAAAGATACATTGCTTTATTACAGAGACTGTGATAGTACAAAGTGCTGCAGTAAGCCAGAACACATTAGAATAGCTTTTGGAACTTGTAGGATGATAAAAAACAGGATGCAATTTTTGTTACGGAGTCTCTTTAAGGGGTAGAAAGCCCTAGGTCCTCAAGTGGTTAAGCAGTGTTAACTTCAAATATCCTCTCTGCAGAATTGTTCTTGTTTTTGCTCAAATCCACTAGTTTGCATTTTGGAACGCTTATGTATTGAACAAGTGAACTTGTTCTCATACCACTGCTCTTTTCTGTGCAGTTTGTACAGTAAATCACCCACTGAAAGTTTTTCACTATGAAATCAAATTCTTCCACTAGATGGCAGCAAAACCTAAGCATTACAATAACATGATTGCATAATACCATCACTGCTTCAGTTGCTGTTGCTGCAACTTACATAATACTAATTGTAAACTTAGAGTCTTCCAGTTCTATTGTGTTTAAAAAGCAAAGCAGCTGCCATTTTACAGACACACGTCTAAAAAACTGGTGTATTTCTTCAAAAATACATTATTGAGATGTAGCTGAAATTGTGAGCTCTGCAAAGTGTGCAACAACATGTTAAAGGACCCCTCCAGTGAAAAAAAGTAAGCAGGTAAAACCTGACAGAGCCAACAGGGTTTGGACTATTCTATCTCCTCATGGGGGATTCTCAGGGTTTTCTTTTGTTTTCAACAGTATTTCCTGAATAGCAGTTGAACTGCCAAAACAGTAAGATACCAGACAGCTTCCCTACTCACTTGTACACTGTTTTGTCAGTTAGACTTAGGACATGCTTTTGAAAACAAAGAAAAACCCAGAGAATCCCCCATGAAGAGATGGTCTAGTCCAAAATCTGTTGGTTCTGTCAGATTTTAACTGCTTACGATTTTTGCTGGAGTGGTTCTTTAAGGGACAACTGAAGCAAGTGGGATGTGGAGGCTGCCATATTTATTTCCTTTTAAGCAATACCAGTTGCCTGGCTTTCCTGCGGATCCACTGCCTCTAATACTTTTAGCCATAGACCCTGAACAAGCATGCAGCAGATCAGGTGTTTCTGACATCATTGTCAGATCTTACAAGATTAGCTGCATGCTTGTTTCTGGTATTATTCAGACACTATTGCAGCAAAACAGACGAGGAGGGATGTCAGACAACTGGTATTGTTTAAACTGTTTAACAGAAATAAATATGGCAGCTTCCATATTCTTCTCAGCTGTCCTTTAATATTCAATTTGCCTCCCAGGTGCTGGTTTGTCTTTAGTTTTGCTTGAGCAACAGGGACATACTACAAATAGGACCACCTCAAAAGCTTTCCTGGAGCCCCTCTTCTCTATGGTCCAACTTCCCTTACCCCTTTCCTACTATAGTGACCCTGGGGTTATATAACAAGTACCCATCATAACCAGGCTTCCCACCTATAAGTGTGGCCATCATTCCCTACCTCAGACAACAAGAAGTACAGCCCCTATAACCCCCTCTTTCTGCCCCGTCACAAGTGCAGTTACCTAGCCCCCCCCCCCCCCCCCCCCCCCGCCCCTCCAATCAGCTGCAGATGGCCAAGAAGAGGAAGCAAGTAAATAGCCCGTTCAACAGCATTTGCCAAGGGGAGTGCTAGAGGGCAGGGGGGGGGGGGGGAAGGCGGGGGCTGCGGGGACCAGCTCCTCCTCTCTCTTCCCACACACATGCAGAGTAGCGCAGGGAGCAATGTAATACTTACCTGCTTTTATCGCTGCGAGTCTCTTCCATGCATCACAGTCGTCACTCTCTACCATTTGGGGGCACTAGAATGCCTATAAGGTCCTAAAACAGGAGGGGACTGAGGCTGCACTAAACAATTATAAGGAGTGCAATAAAAATTGTAAAAAAGAAATTAGGCTGGCAAAGATCGAAGCTGAAAATCAAATCGCTAGGGATATCAAATCTAACCCAAAAAAGTTTTACAAGTACATCAACTCTAAAAAAAGAAAGGTTGACTGTATAGGAATCCTAAAGGATGAGGGTGGGAACTCAATGGTGGACGACCAAGGTAAGGCAGAGTTATTAAATGCTTTCTTTGCTTCTGTCTTCACAAAGGAAACAGCACTGTTGCAAATTACAGAGGCAGAAGAGTCTCAATCTTCTAACTGTAATATTAAATACTTAACGCAGGAAGAAGTAAAGGCAAGACTAAATAAATTAAAAATAGACAAGGCACCTGGCCCGGATGGCATGCATCCTCGGGTCCTAAGAGAATTAAGTTCAGTTATAGCTAAGCCCCTTTATCTTATCTTTTGTGACTCTCTTGCAACTAGCAGAGTCCCAGTGAATTGGCGTACAGCCCACGTTTTCCCATTATTTAAGAAGGGCAAAAAATCTGATCCAGGAAATTATAGACCTGTAAGCTTAACATCAGTTGTATGCAAACTATTTGAGGGGTTACTAAGAGATACTATACATGACTTCATAGTAGAAAATAATCTTATTTCTCAGCATCAACATGGGTTTACTAAAGACAGGTCCTGTTTGACTAACATGCTCAGCTTTTATGAGGTAGTGAATGCTAATATGGATATTGGGAATGCTGTAGATGTGATATACTTGGACTTTGCAAAGGCCTTCGACACTGTTCCCCACAGAAGTCTGGTGCAAAAGTTGAGAATGCAAGGACTGGGGAAGAGTTTGTGTGCATGGATAGGGAACTGGCTAATGGACAGAAAACAAAGAGTTGTGGTCAATGGATCGTACTCAAAATGGGAGACTGTTAGCAGTGGGGTCCCACAGGGGTCTGTACTGGGTCCAGTGCTCTTCAATTTATTTATTAATGACCTAGTAGATGCAGTAGTGAGCAATGTTGCTATTTTTGCAGATGATACAAAATTGTGCAGAATCATCAACTCTCAGGAAGATAGTGTCATATTGCAACAGGATCTGGATAGGATGGCTATATGGGCACATACATGGCAGATGAAATTCAATGTTGACAAATGTAAAGTCATGCATTTTGGTCGTACCAATGGTCTAGCACCATACAAAATAAATGGGATACAGTTGGGAACATCAAACTTGGAGAAGGACTTAGGAGTACTCATCGACAACAAGTTAAATAATCGTACTCAATGCCAAGCCGCTGCAGCTAAAGCGAACAAAATTTTGGGATGCATTAAAAGGGAAATAAAAACTCGAGATGCTAGCATAATATTGCCCCTGTTTAACTCTCTAGTTAGGCCACATCTGGAATATGGAATTCAGTTCTGGGCACCACATTACAAAAAAGATATTGCAGTTTTAGAGCAGGTGCAGAGACGAGCTACAAAATTGATACGTGGGATAGAAGGTCTCGCTTAACAAGAAAGGTTAGATAAACTGGGTTTATTTAGTCTAGAGAAAAGACGCCTTAGAGGAGATCTAATTAACATGTATAAATACATTAGAGGGCAATATAATAGCTTGGCGGATGAGCTTTTTGTCCCTAGGCCTTCTCAAAGGACTAGAGGACATGAGCTGCGCATGGAGGAAAAACGTTTTAGCCATTTATTTAGGAAAGGGTTCTTTACAGTAAGAGTGGTTAAGATGTGGAATGCATTGCCACAGGAAGTCGTTATGGCAAACTCTATACCTGCATTTAAAGGGGGCTTAGATGCTTTCCTTGCGTTGAAAGACATCCATGGCTACAATTACTAGGTTATGCCTAATGATGTTGATCCAGGGATTTTATCTGATTGCCATCTGGAGTCAGGAAGGAATTTTTCCCATTTGGGGCTAATTGGACCATGCCTGGTGGGGTTTTTTTCGCCTTCCTCTGGATCAACAGGGGTATGTGGGGGACGGGCTGGAGTTGTACTTTGTACTGGTTGAACTCGATGGACGTATGTCTTTTTTCAGCCAAAATAACTATGTAACTATGTAACTAATGCAAGTCATGTGATCGGGAGCCATCAAATGGCAGCAGAGAGTGTGCGACTGTGATGCATAATGGCCCCTGGGTTGTTGTTATACCTCTGCTGGAGAGGGGCCTGTGGAATAAAAAGGAGTTGAAGCAGCTTTGGGCTTGGCTAACCCCAGTAGTTATGCCATTGGTGAGCACATTATCCTATTTCTAAGGCACAATAGTGAACTGGTAGGTCATTCTCTTGGACAAGGTAGGTAGATAGCAGCAAAGGAAGCTTTTGTTTTCAGGTATAGGGAGAGCTTGCAACAAATGAGAAACATTTGAGAAGTCCAAAAGTTCCATTTACTAATTCACTGAGCAGAGCGGATTCCTCCTCAACAAGGAACAACGGGCCATTTCAAGGTGGCTTTTATCAGCTCCAAATCTAGGTAGGGGCAAAGCGATCTAGTCAATAATACTCTGCACTCATTACGTGCTGGATCAGATTGAGGCACCCGGCAGCTCGGTTCATCACGCTCAAAGGCTTTTCTTTTGGCACTCAAGAAAGTGTTTGATGTTATTTGGCGCTGCATCACATTTAGAGCCCTAGTGGAATACAATGTAACCACAAACACAGCCAACTCCAAAGGTTGTATGTAGCACCTGGGAAAACTGGATTGACCATGGCACATAACTGAACAATGACAAAGGTAAATGTTGTGAGATGAACGCTATGATTTCTCTCAATTACAACGCAGTGGGTCCCTCGTGTTAAACTACCAAAACATTGTAGAGGCAATAGAGGCTTGTCAAGTTTCATGAAATTGACCACCGTCAGCCCCCCAAAAAATTCATATATTTATGCATAGTTTAAGAAAAGGACTACAGCGGGAATAGCTTTATAAGAGTATATCCTTTTCTCCTCTTTGGTTTTACATTAAGATCTATTGTTAATGATTTCTATTAAAGAGGCACTGTAGTGGCATATAGTAGAATGTAGTAAATTATTCAGGATTCACACTTTTAAGTTAACCTGTTAGCATCTTCAAATTAAATATTTAATGTAAAGATGCTGCACTTATTTTAGGCCCCTTTTACATTGTTGTTTCAGTACCCTGCTTTTACCGCATGGTATCGCTACACTAGTGTAAGTCTATGGGCATTTCATACCTGTGCGATGCGTTGCGGTGGAAGTGACATTTTGTCTCTTCAATCACCCCTCCTTCACCACTGAAGTCTTCCCCCGAAGACCCTCTAAGCGGTGGCTTCCGGCGCATAGCTCAGTCCCCTGAAAAAATGCCATCTGTTCTCTATCACATTTCTATAGTGAAAACAGACAGCATTTTGTATTAGAAGGTGGGTCTACGTGTCGGAAACTGCCTTTCGGGATGGCTTTGGGGCAGAGGACGACACAGGTAAATATAACTTTCCCTTACAGGATGACCCGTAGTATCTAACATTTTAGCTGAATATCTGCTTTAATAACAGTTTCCAAAATGTTAGTGTTGCTAAAGAAAAACACACACAGAAAACAGTACATTATACCTAAATTGCTTCAAGGATTAGAAAATATGTTCACATAATTAAAGAGTATTTGTAACAAAACGCAGAAGCGCAGCCGCTCGCTCTCAGAGCGGGGCGGCTGCTTCCGCATCCAGCATGGATGGAGCCGCCACATGGAGGAGCCGCCGCACGACGCGTGAGCAGCGGTGAACACGGAAAGGCCGCCGCGTGCAGTGCGGCGGCTCCCGCGGCGGACGCCAGGGAGAGTGCTGGTGTGGCTGGGACTCGTAGTCCACCAGCAGTTAGAGTGACGCGCGCGTGCGCACTGAGGCAGAGCATATATGACGGTCAGAAGTGAGTCAGCTGACCAGGCTGGTCAGCTGACTCTGGCCCCACTCCTCATTGGTCCAGCACTTGGGGAGGTGCTGGAGGGGGGCCTGTGTATATATACTGCAGGATGTTCAGTTGCTGGTTCTCTGGCGTTGCGAACACATACGTGGGAGCACTCAGACCTGTAGTCAGATCCTTAAGTGTGCCGGGACCAGCTGGAGCTGTAATCCTACACTTAGCTAGATTCTGTTGATAGCTTAAAGTACTAGTTTGATTGTGATTATCTGTTATGACCCTTTGCCTGCCTGACTATCCTCCTGAACTCTGATCTTGTACCTTGCCATTCTGATACTCTGTTGCCGAACCCCGGCTCGTCCTTAGACTCTGCTCTGCCTCCTGATCTTGTACCTCGATATTTCTGATACCCTGTTGCTGAACCCTGCCTGTACCTAGACTCCGCCTCTGCCTTCTGAATCTGTACTTTATCTGTCCGTGTGTTACGACCTGGCTTGTCCGACCTAGAGAACCGACCTTACTATTGGAGGCGGTTCCCCGTCCTGTTAGTGACACTTCCTCCTGAGTGTCACTTTCAGACTAACCTTCCTACTGTCAGCCTGACTCCTCCCGCCTTGGAGAGTTCAGGTCTTCGGAAGGAAGCCGTGCAGTACTCCTCACTGCACTGAGGCCCAGTCCTCTAAGTGTTACTGTTACACCAAACACTACACTCTACTCAGGTGAACAGAGGTTAGCTGGTATATCTGATTATCGGTGATACTGCAGATCACTTATAATCTGATATACATCTGTATTCCCAGTGATACTGCAGATCACCGGTAATCAGATCCTCTCTGTGCTTCACCGTTCGTTACAGAACGCCAGACCAAAAACAAAATGGACGCACGCACTGGTCCTCTGGGTGAACTTGCCACTTCGGTGGATAATGTCAATCGAGTGCTGGGTGAACACAAAGCATTGATTGATGCTCTGACTGGGTCCGTCCAAACCCTCCAGACGTCAGTGGATGAAGTGCGATCCCCTCCTAGCGCAGACATACGCATGCCCGTTCCAGAACGGTTCTCTGGCCACAGATCTGACTTCCGCAATTTTAGGAGTAGAGTGTTATCGTATTTTGAATTAAGACCCCGATCCTCTGGTACTGAGGCCCAGAGAGTCACGTTCATCAAAACTTTACTGGCCGGTGACTCTCAGACCTGGGCATATAACCTGACCCCTAGAGACTCAGCTCTGACCTCAGTAGAGGAATTCTTTAAGGCCATGGCAGTAATTTACGACGACCCAGACCTTGCTGCGACCTCTGAGCGGAAGCTCAAGCTTTTACGGCAAGGCAAGGGTCCAGTCGAAGAGTACGCGGCCGAATTTCGTAGGTGGTCAGTTACAGCCAGGTTTGACACCTATGCCCTGCTGGATTACTTCCTGTCTGGGTTGTCGGATGAGGTCTCCGACCTAATGTTAAGTTTACCCGAGCCCAAAACAGTCGATGAGGCCATCTCATCAGCCATTCGAATCGACCGTAGGCTACGCCATCAGAGACAGACTAGGGGCAGTCATTGTGTCAGGTTGACTTCCTACGCAGCGCCTCCTGCTGCACCCCTAGTAACTCCATCTCCCTCTGTCTCATCGTCTCCGGTCTTACCTCCACCTGAGCCGATGCAGATCGGTCGGTCTAAGTTAACCCAGGTGGAGAGAAGACGGAGAATGTCTGAACAGTTATGTTTGTACTGTGGTGAAGGGGGGCATAGGGTACGAGACTGTCCCGTTAAGCCGAATAAGAATAAGACGGGAAACGCTACCACCTAGGAGTTGTAAGGGGTGACACCCTAGGCGCTCAACTCACACCCCTAAAAGAAAAACGTTTGCTCCTCCCCTGTACGATTACATGGGGGGACAAATCTGTAGCCACGGAGGCCTTTGTTGATTCAGGCTCCGCGGCTAATTTTATGAGTACCGAGTTTGCAGAGAAGTTGGGCATTCCCCTCACCCCAGTAAAACCACCTATCCAGGTTACTGCCGTGGACGACTCCCCGCTACAAAGGGACCGTCCGCTGTCTCAGACACCAGAGGTGGAAGTCATTACTGGAGTACTGCACAGGGAGAGTTTAAGTTTTTTTGTGTTACATATTACTACTTTCACAATAGTCCTAGGTATGCCCTGGCTGCAGCTTCATTCGCCACAGGTTGATTGGGCTACAGGACAATTAACTAGTTGGTCAGACTTCTGTTCCCAACAGTGTCTAGGGAAAGTGACATTAGGTCAGACCAAGGTTCATGTGGAGGGTGTTCCCGAGCAATACTCCGAATTCTCTGATGTATTCTGTCCCAAGGCTGCTGATAGGTTACCTCCTCATCGCCCTTTCGATTGCCCCATCGATCTCCGTGCCGGTTGTATGCCCCCTAGGGGTCACCTGTATAATTTGTCGGGACCGGAGAAAGTGGCTATGCAGGAGTACATCTGTGACAATCTAGCCAAAGGGTTCATTCGCCCTTCCCGGTCGCCTGCGGGGGCCGGTTTCTTTTTTGTTAAGAAAAAAGACGGAGGTCTTCGACCTTGCATCGATTACCGTGGCCTGAATAAAATCACGGTGAAGAATCGTTATCCGTTACCACTGATAGACGATTTATTTACGCAGGTCACAGACGCTAAGATCTTCTCGAAATTAGATCTGAGGGGTGCATACAACCTGATCCGCTTTAGAAAGGGCGATGAATGGAAGACGGCCTTCAACACACCCGACGGGCATTACGAGTACTTAGTGATGCCCTTCGGGTTGTGCAATGCGCCAGCCGTCTTCCAGGAATTAATCAACGAGGTATTCAGGGAGGTGTTGGGTAGATTTGTGCTTGTATACCTTGATGACATACTAATCTACTCCGACAACCTCTCCGAGCACAGGGTCCATGTCAAATTTGTGTTGAACAAACTGAGGCAAAATATGCTGTATCCCAAGTTAGAAAAATGTATTTTTGAGGTGACAGCCGTCACGTTTCTGGGGTATGTGATTTCTACCTCAGGTTTGTCAATGGATCCTGCTAAAGTCACAGCTGTCCTAAAATGGCCGCAGCCGGTGGGCCTGAAAGCCCTCCAGAGATTCCTGGGGTTTGCAAATTACTATAGGAGGTTTATAAAAGGGTACTTCACGATCATTGCACCCCTTACCAGTCTCACAAAAAAGGGGGAAGATACTACCCACTGATCTCCTGAGGCTCAAAATGCATTCTCTAGGTTGAAGGAATTGTTTTGTTCTGCACCGATCCTGAGACATGTTGACACCACTTATCCATTCATTGTTGAGGTCGGGGTAGGGGCTGTGCTGTCTCAGCGATCAGGGTTACAGGGAAGATTACACCCCTGTGCGTACTTTTCTCGTAGGTTCTCTCCGGCAGAGAGAAACTACGATATAGGCAACAGAGAGCTCCTGGCCATTAAATTGGCCTTTGAAGAGTGGCGTCACTGGCTGGAAGGAGCAGAGCACACAATCACGGTTTTTACGGACCACAAGAATTTAGAATACATCGAGGGAGCTAAGAGATTAAGTCCCCGTCAGGCCCGATGGTCTTTATTCTTTACAAGGTTCAGATTCATAATTACTTACACTCCAGACAGCAAAAACATTAAGGCAGACGCTTTATCCAGGTGCTTTGAGCCAGAGACAGCACAGCCCTCCGTCCCTGAGACTATTGTTCCGCAGAAATTGGTGCTGGCTGCAACTGATACTTGGGAAGACTGGAAGGAGACGTTGAGCCCCTTCCAGCAGGACATCCCGGAAGGGAAGCCTGAAGGGGTTATGTTCATTCCCTTGCCCTTCCGTCTTCAGATCCTAGAAATGTTCCATGCACATAAAAATGCTGGACATCCCGGAGCCGCCAGAACACAAGATCTTGTGTCCAGATGTGCTTGGTGGCCTTCTTTAGCAACAGACTGCAAGGAATTCGTTAGGGAGTGTGCAGTGTGCGCAAAAAGTAAACCCTCCTGGCTGGCACCTGTGGGTACCTTGCAGCCTTTACCCACCCCGAGTGAGCCATGGACCCATTTGTCCATGGATTTTGTGGGTGAGCTTCCCAAGTCAGAGGGCATGTCGGTCATTTGGGTGGTAGTCGACCGCTTCAGTAAAATGGCCCATTTTGTGCCCTTGAAAGGACTCCCCTCGGCCCAGGAATTGGCCGACTTGTTTATCACACATGTGTTTCGGCTGCACGGCATTCCGGAAAACATAGTGTCGGATCGGGGAGTCCAATTCGTTTCTAGATTCTGGAGGGCATTCTGTCACCAAATGGGCATGAAGCTGTCGTTTTCATCAGGCTACCACCCACAGACCAATGGTCAAACGGAAAGGATTAATCAGTCTTTGGAGCAATTTTTGAGGTGCTACGTTGCAGAAGCACAAGATAACTGGGTCAAGTTTTTGCCTTTCGCAGAATTTGCACAAAATAATCTAAAGAGTTCGTCCACTGGGTTTTCTCCGTTCCAGATAGTGTCTGGAAGAATGCCCAAATTCTCACCATTGCCAGTAGCCGCCACTCCATTTCCAGCTCTGGAGGCCTGCCAAAGGTCCTTTAAAGACATTTGGTGGATGGTGAGAGATGGTTTGGAAAAAGCATTCCGAAGTCAGAAGGGTCAAGCTGACAAGAGACGCTCTTTGGAGTGGAAGTTCCAGCCAGGAGACTTGGTTTGGGTATCCACACGTCACTTGACGCTAAAACAACCTTCAGACAAGTTGGGTCCCAGGTTTGTCGGTCCGTTCCCGGTAGCGAAAAAGATCAACAATGTTACTTATTCCATCGATCTTCCCGCCAGCATGCGTGGGGTTAGGTCCTTTCACGTATCTCTGCTTAAACCAGCAGTCCATGTGGGCCCTACTCCTCCTCCTCCTGTGATAGTAGATGAACGACCTGAATTCGAGGTAGAGAAAATCTTAGATTCACGCATGGTACAGAACTTAGTACAATATCTGGTGCATTGGAAAGGGTATGGCATTGAGGAGAGACAATGGGTTCCTGAGAACCGCATGCATGCAGACGAATTAAGGAAGGAGTTTCACGCCTTACATCCCGAGAAACCTGGTAGGAGTTGTCCGGAGTCCACTCCTCGGGGGGGGGGGGGGGGGTACTGTAACAAAACGCGGAAGCGCAGCCGCTCGCTCTCACAGAGCGGGGCGGCTGCTTCCGCATCCAGCATGGCGCCGCCGCCGCATGGAGGAGCCGCCGCACGCCGCGTGAGCAGCAGTGAACGCGGAAAGGCCGCCGCGTGCAGTGCGGCGGCTCCCGCGGTGGACGCCAGGGAGAGTGCTGGTGTGGCTGGGACTCGTAGTCCACCAGCAGTTAGAGTGACGCGCGCGCGCGCACTGAGGCAGAGCATATATGACGGTCAGAAGTGAGTCAGCTGACCAGGCTGGTCAGCTGACTCTGGCCCCACTCCTCATTGGTCCAGCACTTGGGGAGGTGCTGGAGGGGGGCCTGTGTATATATACTGCAGGATGTTCAGTTGCTGGTTCTCTGGCGTTGCGAACACATACATGGGAGCACTCAGACCTGTAGTCAGATCCTTAAGTGTGCCGGGACCAGCTGGAGCTGTAATCTTACACTTAGCTAGATTCTGTTGATAGCTTAAAGTACTAGTTTGATTGTGATTATCTGTTATGACCCTTTGCCTGCCTGACTATCCTCCTGAACTCTGATCTTGTACCTTGCCATTCTGATACTCTGTTCCCAAACCCCGGCTCGTCCTTAGACTCTGCTCTGCCTCCTGATCTTGTACCTCGATATTTCTGATACCCTGTTGCCGAACCCTGCCTGTACCTAGACTCCGCCTCTGCCTTCTGAATCTGTACTTTATCTGTCCGTGTGTTACGACCTGGCTTGTCCGACCTAGAGAACCGACCTTACTATTGGAGGCGGTTCCCCGTCCTGTTAGTGACACTTCCTCCTGAGTGTCACTTTCAGACTAACCTTCCTACTGTCAGCCTGACTCCTCCCGCCTTGGAGAGTTCAGGTCTTCAGAAGGAAGCCGTGCAGTACTCCTCACTGCACTGAGGCCCAGTCCTCTAAGTGTTACTGTTACACCAAACACTACACTCTACTCAGGTGAACAGAGGTTAGCTGGTATATCTGATTATCGGTGATACTGCAGATCACTTATAATCTGGTATACATCTGTATTCCCAGTGATACTGCAGATCACCGGTAATCAGATCCTCTCTGTGCTTCACCGTTCGTTACAGTATTTAGGCATTTTAAAATGGTAGCATTGCCTGAATCATTCACGTATAATAAACCACATAACATATATATGTAGCCGGCAGTGATAATTGAATTACTTTATTTTGATTAGGTGTTCTAAAAACAGCAGTGAAAGATAATTATCATCTATCCTGAATTATCTTAAATGCTGTTGGTTTAAGTGGATAATCTTATATCATTTTCGGATTAAAATTTGGTATGTATGGTTTGCTAATTACCCACTTTCTGTTATTTCCCTCAATTGTGAATTCTTTACTACCAATTTCTCAAGTGAAATTATCAAGTGCATAATACCATCTGAAAGGGAATGTTCACACAATTGTAATTTTGCACAATAATCATACGGTTCCTTTATCACTCTAATAAAAGAATCTATTGTAAAAGCCTATGGGAGGGGGAGTGAAAAATGCCTTAAAGACTAACAAAGGCATAAGGCTCAGTTAGTCATGCTGCAGTGTGACCTACAACTGCCCTTGACTGTCTTTGAATCACTCATGGTTGATCATTCTACTGAAAATAATGTTTGACATGAACCATAATGTACAGTATAGCTGGTTGGAATGATAAAGGCACATACCGTGTTTTTGTCATGAGTTAAAATGCATTAAAAATTTACATCTGAACCACAATTGTTTCAGCCTGACTTGCCATACATTTTTCTTTTCCTGTATCTCGTTTGAGCAGGGCCAGATTTCTGGAAAGGCCACAAAGGCTTGGGTCTATGGTGGCTGCTGACTAGTGTTGGGCCGAACAGTTCGCCTGGCGAACCTCTCTGGGCCTCTTACTACTTCCGGGTCGCAATGACCCGGAGTAGTACGCCTGCGCTGCCCGGCGGAGCGCATCCTAGATCGCGCTCCTGTTGCCTGGCACTC
This sequence comes from Hyperolius riggenbachi, assembly GCF_040937935.1. Taxonomy (NCBI): domain Eukaryota; kingdom Metazoa; phylum Chordata; class Amphibia; order Anura; family Hyperoliidae; genus Hyperolius; species Hyperolius riggenbachi. The sequence continues at coordinate 283,692,060 of NC_090646.1, forward strand.
TCTGCGCATGAGCGTGACGTCACTCATGACGTCATTGCGACCCGGAAGTAGTAAGAGGCCCATGGATTTAGAGATGTTCGGCGGGGAACGGTTCGGGAACCGTTCGCCACATCTCTACTGCTGACAAAGGGGGCAGGTGGACATAGAGGGGTGGTTGCTGTATATCAAAAAGGAGGGTGCAAAAGGAAAAGAGAGGCTTCAAATGAGGAGCAATACATGGAAGGGGTATGCTGCTTCCCAAGACAGCTGTACATTAAAGAGAGGGGTTGCTGGACATGGATGTTACACATGGGAAAGGGTTTGCATATCAAATGGGAACATAGAAGGGAAGCATGAAAAAAGTTGACCCAGGGGTGGAAAAAAGGTTAACTCTGGCCTTGTGTTTGAAAGCTTTCAGATCTCCTTACTACAGTTCTTGTATAAAGAGGAACTTTAATTAATATAATTGAATGGATACAATTGCTTAGTTTTTAGACACTTTTAGTCAATGTTTGCCCATTGGAAAATCTTACATTATCCCGTTTAACATTCTTAAATGTATCAGTGATGCTGGTATCTTTACTGCTGGCAGAATGAATCACCGCAGGATGTTTTTTACCCATCTGTGTAGTGAACAGGAAAGTCAGTTGATCTCCCAGAACGCCCTGGGGCAGATGACGGCATGATATCATAGCCTAGGCTGAACTCGAGTGTGGGGTTACATACCAGAATACAGCAATATATACAGTTAGATCCATAAATATTTGGGCAGAGACAACTTTTTCCTATTTTTGGTTGTGTACATTACCACATTGAATTTTAATTGAAAAAACTCAAATGCAGCTGAAGTGCAGACTTTAAATCAGTGGGGTGTACAAAACTATTGCATAAAATGTGAGGCAACTACGGCATTCTTATAAACACAATTCATTCATTTCAGGGGATCAAGAGTAATTTGACAAATTAAATATTGGAAATAAAATGTTAATTTCTGATACCTAGTTGAAAACCATTTGCTGGCAATGACAGCCTGAAGTCTTGAACTCATGGACCTCACCAGATGCTGGGTTTCCTTCTTTTAACCTCCTTTAACCTCCTTGGCAGTAACCCCGAACGTAGTTCGGGGTAAGCCGCCGGAGGGTGCCGCTCAGGCCCTGCTGGGCCGATTTGTTTAATTTTTTTTTTGCTGGACGCAGCTAGCACTTTGCTAGCTGCGCCAGCGCACTGATCGCCGCCGCCCTGCGCACGATCGCCACTATCTGTCGCGCCGCACGCCCCCCCCCCCCCAGACCCCATGCGCTGCCTGGCCAATCAGTGCCAGGCAGCGCCGAGGGGTGGCCCGGGACTCCCAATGACGTCCCGACGTCAGTGACGTCGGTGACGTCATCCCGCCCCGTCGCCATGGCGACGGGGGAAGCCCTCCAGGAAATCCCGTTCTTTAAACGGGATTTCCTGATCGGAGATCGCCGAAGGCGATCGAAGAGGGCGGGGGGATGCCGCTGAGCAGCGGCTATCATGTAGCGAGCCCAGGGCTCACTACATGATATAGGAAAAAAAACTTAAAAAAAAACTGCTGCGCTCCCTCCTGGCAGATTTTTTTATACCGCCAGGAGGGTTAAACCTCCCTAGTGCTAAGGACAAGTCTAACTCCTAACCTACTAAATAAGATTTCCGGATTTGTTAAGGATGAGTCAGGCTCCTCCAGTGTTATTACTCACCTGCAGCGTCACTGGCATGCGGGATACCTCGCCGACATCACGCAGCACACAGATTTCCATCTTCTTAATAGTGATCCCAGGCAGCAATCTTCTCCTCTTTATTCTATATCTGCTTCCTGTCCCCCAGCGATCACGTCCCCCGGCATGTCCCTCCGATGAGGGACACACATACACATACAGTTTAGGTATGTGATAGATTTGACAGTTGCCTATGGATGTCACTATCTTAAGTCATTTGATCATGATGTGTGAACAATGTAAGATGACAAGTCAATTGTTTTGTTATGCAAATTAGACCCGTTTGGCAGCAAATGTGCAAATTAGGGGAGTAGCTCTATCTCTTCACTTTGGTTATAAATGTGTACATGTCCTGTAATCATTGTTTCCATTCTGCTTTATTGCCTTGACAAAGGGGACCCCCTGGGGCCCCAAAATGATTTGTTGGTGCTGAATGGCATAATGTCACGAATTTTTGGAATAAATGTGGATTGACCACACTGGAGTGTGCGGACCTTTATGAATTTTTGCTTCGATACTGCTTGGGTCCCGCACCTCACTAGTGGTGTGCGACTCTTCCTTTGCATATAAACTTGTAGTCTAGTGATGCAGTCTGTAGCTACCGAATGGAGTGGGAGGGATGATGTGTGGTGCACAATAGAGTGGATGGGGTAAGGAGGAGCAGCAATGGAGCAGGCTGGATCTCTCACCAACTTATCCTGAGGAGGGAAGAGGGAACCGGGAGCTGCTAGAACCATCTAGGGTGTGTACAAGTCTTTAGAGTTGAAGATAATGGATGTACATTCATAGGAAAAAGCAAATTATCCTGTTCCTGGTGGAGTTAGGTAGGGAGCAGATGGGAGATGGGATACAGAGATTGGTCTTAGTTTCTAGAGTGAAATGATATTCAATATAGAATTTTATTTGATTGATCTAATTCCAAGCTGCATACATTAACATAAAATCAGCATACAATTTCCATCAGCTTGGAATAATTAGCATCATACAAACCATTCCAAGTGAAGAACTACTGGTGTGTATTGATACATTGTGGTGCCTGCAGTTACGTGTTTTTTTACATTTGACTACTGTTTACTTTCAGAAGATGCTAGTGCTTCAATAGATGATGATGATGATGATAAAATAACAATGATAATATTTTCTCCCTTGTTCAAATCACACATTTCCAAGTTTTCCATGTATGTGATGATTCCTAGGGGATAACTTACTTGATTAGGTGTAGTGTATCTCTTGCTTACATTGCTATGTTGTAACATTTTCAGTTGAGGAAGAGAGACAGCAGATTGGTTTCCTGCTGTGATCTGGTGATGCTGTCACAACATGAGGCTTCACAACACATGCTTCTAGTTCTAATCTCCCTTGTTGAAACTCACGGGCTGCTCTGTCAGACTAGCAAGTATGAAGCCTACTTACCGCTGAAGTTTGTTTAATGCTTACTTACGTCTATGCATACTTTCTAATTTAACTGGTAAGGTAAGCATTCAATATGCAGCTTTTTATTAATAGATTAGATAACAGCACGTGTGCTCCAGAGAATGACAGTTGCCAAGTTAATGTTTGTAACTGCTTGGTTGCTGTGGACTTTGTTGACGATTCTAAATGGCCTGCCATTACATAAACACAATTCATTGTCTGTATTGACACTTAATCTGTTTATTTCACATTATCAAAAACCTTAGTTGACAGTTTACCTGCCAAATCATCAGGCAACTTCAGTATTTTAACAAGTATTCTTACAGTATATGTAAATCTCTTGAAGCTGCCCATGTGAAAGTCCAGTTCTTTATCTGTAATTTTTCAGTATGGATTAGAAACTGAAATCATATCTTTGCTATGGATCTATTATTATCTAAAATTAGGGTTTAGCTTCTGTCTAGGAGGGTGATGCTGTATGGGTGGCAGCTTGACAAGGAGGAGGGGTTTGCTCAGTGGTGTAGCTGGAGATTATGGGGCCCCATAGCAAAACTTTCATGGGGCCATCAGATGCAGCCACTTTTGAGCAATGGCATCTGCAATTTACATACTCATGATATCTTCATTGCATATAGTCCATGGGCACTAAGACAAAGTGAGAGGGAGAAGGAACACAAGAAGGTTAATAGTGAAAACATCAAGTACCACCTGGGCCCCCTCTGCTCCAGGGCCCCATAGCAGCTGCTACGGCTACACCCTTGGGTTTGCTACATATGGAAGAGAGGGTTGAAAGGAAGACTGCAGATGGGGAGTAAGGGCCTATTTCCACTGTATCCAAGACGCATGCCAGGACTTCTGTGATGTGAGGACGCATCTGAATCCTTCTATCTGTGCCATGCACAGCCATGGGGATTCACATGCGTGACGCAATTTTCTTGCTAGATGCTGTTCGTTTTTTTGGTTTTTTTGCAACATAAAATAGGCAGCAACCTATTGATTGAATAGACTGTGTCCCCCATCTCAATATGCATACAGAGAAATGCAGTGAATCACTCCTAGCGGAAACACATGAAAGGGAGCAGCTGCCCAAGGAAGATGTGGAAGACAGCAAGGGTCTGCTGTACCTGAATTTCACTCTTGGAAGAGGGAGCTGCACATAAAATGGGAGGGAGGCTGTTGCACATTGAAGAGGAGCCACCAAAAAGTTGGCCTATGGGTAGACAAATTATAAGTCTGGTCATGGAAACAGTCTTGCCTGCCATTTTCACAACCAATCAGGAGTTGCAGTTGATGTTTTTCATCTTTCACTAGCGCCTTGCTATGTTATGATAGCTGGTTTCCTGAACCATTAGAGATGATCTCACTGTTGTTCACATATTACACTGCTCCCAGTGGCGTAGGGCTCACCATAGCAGCCATGACTCTCCTCCCTAGGCTCCCCCAACAATCTATCTTCTCCAGACGCCCTGTCTCTATTACTACAGCGCCCTCTCTAGAGTGGGTGAGATAGCTCGTCGGCGCAGCCTGGGGAGGTGAGTGACTTGTGCTATACTCCTGCTGCCAATACTTTGCTTGGGAGGGAGGGGGGTCACATCTGGCTACCTATAATTGGGGGATTTGTCAGTCTAATTATAGGGAGGATCCTTCTTGCTACATATACAGTACTAGGGGTGGGTCCTTCTGTCTACCTATGCTTGGGAAATGCTTCTGCTACCTATATCTGGGTGCTTCTGGCTACGTATACTGGCGGTGGGTCATTCTGCCTCCCTTTCTTTGGGGGATGCTTCTGCCTACCTATAGGGCAGTCTTTATGGCTACCTATACTGGGGGTCCTTCTGTCTACAAATACTGGGTGTGGGTTCTTTTGCATGCCTATAGTGGGGGGTATCTTTTTGCCTACTTACCCTATGGTGGGGTATTTCTGCCTACCTATACGTTTATACCTATAATCTGCGGCCTACCTCTGACTACCTATACTGAGGGGGCTACTTCTGATTACCTATATGGGGGGGGGGCATCTCTGCCTACCTATACTGTGGTGCTACCTATACTTGCTGAGAGGGCACTACTTCTGGCTACCTAAACTGGCGGAAGGAGCCTTTGGCCACCTATACTGGGCTCTACCTGGTGGTACCACTGGCTACTTAATGCTGGAGGTCTGCTCTAGCTGCGTAAAATTGGTGTGCTGAAGGGTAGAAGTACAAAGGTGCCTTATAATTTTTAGCTACGCCCTGGATGAGATTGATTTTTTTACAGCATTGTGTTTACTATGCTGTTTAATATATGATTGCTGCAGAGCTTAAGTTTAATTTCCGTGCTTCTTTGTCATCACAAAGACCTTGATCACTGAAAGTGTATATAATTCACATATCTATAAAAGTAAAACAGAATTGTGGTTGCTATGGATAACTGTTCTACTAAGAAAAGGAGATATTTCCTGTACATTGTTAGGAAACAAATACATTTTAAAATGCCTCACTGCCGCAAGCCAGAGTCAGGTTCATATTAGATGGCCTGAACACTGAACAATGACAGCCCCAGCGTGAACTCGGGAGTATTTTTATCAACTTTGCTAGTCAACAGAAACATTATAAAGCTGTCAAAAGTTGTAGAAGAACATCTATTGAAATATCTGCTCTTAAAACCAAGCATAATGTACACTGCACAAACATCTATGCTGCACAATAGTGCAGTTTTTACCAAGAAATCAATTATAAAAGAAAGCAGTGCAATGTGGGGCAGCTGTATACAGAATAGAATATTGGCTAAAGGTGGCCACACACCATACCATTTTTCGAATATCTGTTCAATTTAAGAATTGCAATCAATTTTTCTGACTGATTGTAACATTTCAAAAATATGACCAATGTACCACACACCTATGTTCAATTTTTTCCTCAATTATGATAAAACTGATTGGAAACTCAGAGAAAATTGCTAGGGTGTGTATATTAATAAATTAACAATCCAACACACACCATACAATCTTTAGTAGAAATTGATGAGAAATATCTGGCATTCCGGATCGATTTAAATCGAAAAAAAACGGGAAATCCGATCAGAATTTTTCAGTCGAATGAAAAAAAAGTTTTCGATTTTTTCGAGAGATCCGATCGTTTTTATTGAATTACTGTAAAATCAGATCATTTTATTGTATCGTGTGTGGCCACCTGTAATTGAATGATCTTCTTAGCTGAGTTTTCTCTAGTTTGATTTGCCTTCATAAAACAGAAGGAAATTTGCAATAAATCAGTTAGTGAAAATTTGTGGTTACCCATAATGCACCACTACTGAATATGCAAATTATCTCTTTTTGCCCCTGTAAGCCAGACAAGCATCCAAAACTGCTTGTGTATAGTAAGCCTATAGCTTTAAATATTACACAGCCACACTAACCCCACATGTAGACAGCCTGTTTCTGGCTTCTGGTCCTCATCAGTACATGGCGGGGATTGATATGGCTGTATGGGATAGGGCTTGGACTAGTACAACAGAGTAACCAAGCATCTCGGGGTGACCCAAACCACAGATGTGGCTGTGTAAAATTTAAGGCTATAGGCTTGCTAAACACCAGCGGTTCTGAATGCGAGCCTGACTTACAGGGGCAAAAAGAGATAATTTGCATATTCAGTAGTGGTGCATTGTGGGTAACCAAAAATGTTAACTTATAGCTGATTTATTGCAAATTTCCTTCTGTTTTAAGAAGGCAAATCACACCAAGCATTGCTTTTTAGTAGGAGGGCTTTTCGGTCTCTTTTATCCTTCCTAGTGGTTTGGGTCACCCCGAGCTGCTTGGTTAATCTCTAGAGCAGTGATACCCAATCTTTTTCAAGTCCTGATATATCAGACCACAGCTTCAGATCTGTATGGTATTTTCCATCCGGGGCGATTAACCAATTCAATTGACTACAACCAAATATCAATCGATCAGGCATGGTTTGCAGCATCGATTTCTAGCAGATTCCAGTGATTGAATCTGCCAAATATCAATGGAAAAAATCATTAAATGTATGGCCACCATTACTTGATTCTGGGATTGGCTATGAGACAGAAAAAGGGCATAGGATAGGGAGGTACAGAAAGATGCATGAAGAGCTGCAGTTGCAAGGGCTGATTCACACTACAAGAGCATTTTAAGCGCTAGAGATTTTAAAAGCTCTTGCTAATGCAATGCTATGGAGGATTTTTACTAAATCATATTGCTCCAGTGTGAACACTCACATAGGATTAGCAAGAGCTTTCCTCAGAAAAGCTCTTGTAGTGTGAAAAAGCCCTCAATGCAGTCCAAATAAAGGAGGTGTCTACAAACAGTAGGAGGCCCAGTATTCTTGAGGTTTGGGGCACCATTAGGAGCATAGCTAGAAATCACAGGGACACATTGCAAAGTTTTAAAATAAGACTGGACCCAGAAATATCTATTAATTATGCAACATCCAGGTCAGAAATATATTTTTGTTCACATGTACAGTTTCTGGCAAGTTTATTGCCCTAGTAACTATACTCAGTGAAAACTAAGCTAAAGCCACCTGGCAGTACAGAGGAGAACAGTAAAAAAATGCTACATGCACATTTTGGGAGGCAGTAGCCACACATGAGTGTAGAGGGTGTGGTACCAATGGAGTCCGAGGACCTTCCAAAGGAGACAAAAAATGAGACAGGGACACCAGGAGCCCCTGATAGTGTAGCATGTCAAGAGTATGGGACACTCAACAATGGTATGTGCAGAATACTCACAAGAATAGGTTGCAAAACCAGCAACCACAGTGTATCGGCTGTTGAGGAAAGCCCATCCTCGCTCGGGTTCTTTAGTCTTCGACAATGTATGTCACGCTCCAGGAAAAGTAAAAAGGGTGTAAGGGTTCCAAGGAACCAACATAGATGGCCAACACCCCGAGCTAAGGGATTGGTGTGAGATATTACTGGGAGGGAGGAGGTGCCCCAAGATGTGATGTGTGGAAGGGATAATGTCAGCTGGATAAAACATACATAAATAGGCTTACCTCTAAAAGAAGGAGGCCAAATAAATTAATAACATTTTTTGTAATCATTCAATTGTCTGGTTTCTATTAAAAATGTTATTAATTTATTTGGGCTACTACCCCCTTCTTTTAGAAGTAAGCCTATTTATTTATGTTTTATCCAGCTGACATTATGCCTTCCACACATCACGTCTTGGGGCACTCCTCCCTCCCAGTAACACACATAACTGTGTACATGTGTTACAGCAGGCCACCACTCATGGGAGTGGCCAGCAGATGCACTGCCTTGAAGCTGTCAAAGCTGCATTGATGGAAAGTGGTGTACAGTTACGAGGCTGGTAAAACTGAGCATGTAATCTCAGCCTAATTGAGCATTAAGCAGGTTCGTAATTCTCCCTTATGTGCCCCTTAAAATGTAATTAACATAACATCTCCTATAGAAATAATTGCATTTTCATTTTGAAAAAAATCAGACTTTTATATTAACAGTCTGAATTTGCATAATTGTATGGAAAATGGAAAAACGTAAAATTGCCAGTTTGGACCCCTTCTTTTCCAAGTGCTTATCAGATAGGATGCATCGCTATCTAAAGTCATCCAACTTTCGGCTGTATTTTCCTACAGTACATCATCTCAGAGCACAGAAAAAGTATTATGCACGACTATGCACATTAATATTAATAGTAAGCGACTCAGTGTTCCTGGAAAATCCCCAGGGTATCAGCAAACCTGAAATATACAAATAACTTCACAGACAGAATAAAATGCAACATTCATGTACATTATTTATAACCATAAATTAATGACTGATACCAGACAGTGTAGCTTTCAAGTGTGCCGCAAACGTCTTGTATCTCTTTAATGGACATTGATTCCAAATAGCTCCAAGAAAAAAAACACAAGGCTGAAGCTTAAAATAAACTGAAGTTGATTATTTTAGTTCACCATGCGTGGTGTTCTAACTTGGAAGCTTATCTGTTCTCTAGAAGCACTAGATATTTTGTTACATTTTGTTTGTAACAATGGAGAATCATTCAGTTGTTTCAGACTTTACAGATCTGGTCTATTCATCTGCAATTTCACGTTTCATGTGAATGTGCTCATTATCAGCTCAATCCTGATTTCCTTGCAGCCCTGATGAAACTGCTCCAGGAATAAGTGCCGGAGAAAAAAAGAAGCAGACAGAAATAGATAAATATGAAACCATTGTCTGCATACATCATTTGTACAGTTTTCACTTATCAGAAAACACCACACTTTTTCTTATCAAGGAGACACAAATGGGAAGGGTCAGCGTGACATCATGTGACAGATTGTCATGTGATAATGTATTATGTGCACGTTAACCTTAGAAAACACCATTACTTAACCAAAAACTGTAGTGATGGTTTAGGGCCGTTTTAGTGCTAAGTCATTGTGTAACCCAATACAGCTATAGTGTAATTGCTTACAAATATTTCTAAGTAAACAGGCCTGCTTTAGCAGAGAAACTTTCATTGCTTTCAGTTTAGCTCTATATGTTACAAAGATTATTGGGAAATATTATTTCAGCTCGATTACTTTGTTTTATATGCATCTAAAGCACCGTAATTCCACCAGAAACTAAAGGAAGAAGTGTCAAAGTTTGCTGAAAATTAGTGGTTTAGACTTTGGGCCTGATTCACAAAGCAGTGCAAACACTTTGCACGCCTGTGAACAGCCCTTTATCACGCCTAAACTTAGTTTAGGCGTGATCTGAAGCAACTCGCGCGAAGCTCCCGCGCGCAAAGTTTTGCGCAGCGCCCATTAAGCTCTATGGTACTTTCCGCACGCAAAATTTTACGCGCGGGAGCTTCGCGCGAGTTACAGCACAAAGCGGTGATAACTTTGCTAGTGCAAAGGTTATCACGCCTAAAGTCTTTTAGGCGTGATAACTGAGTTATCACCGCTTTGTGAATCAGGCCATTTGTGTTGATAATGAGTAACAAAGCCTGTTGTTCTATGCAGCTAATTATTCCTGTAGAAATGCAGGGGCTTCTTATAGCAACAGTACTCCAAACAGAATTTTGTTGCAAAGTTTAAAGAGAATCTGAAGGCTGTTTCAACAACCACAAAAAAAAAAAACAGATACTTACCTATGGAGAGGGAAGGCTCTTGGTCCTATAGAGCCTTCTCGTTCTCCTGCCAGTCTCCTTGTTCCCCTGCAGGCTTTACGATTTAAATCTCCTGCTGCGGGAGACTTCATCAGTCTTCGGAAGCACTCGGTCTTCTGAAGACAGACGGCTCTGTACTGTGCATGGGAGAGTGCATAAGAGAGGATGCTTACGCGTGCGCAGTATGGAACAGCCTGACTTCGGAAGCCCGATTGCTTCCAAACACTGCCAAAGCCAGTCCAACCCAGAAAAGAGCAGTCCAGAACTGAACAGGGGAGCCTGCGGGGGAGCGCGGGAGACTTGGAGGAGAACAGGAAGGCTCTATAGGACCCAGGCAAAGTATCAGATTTTTTTCTTTTAAATTAGGCTTCAGACTCCCTTTAAAGTGAACCTGAGATGGTTCACTAGCACGTATTTATACCTACCTGGGGCTTCCTCAGCCCCATGAGCATCGTGGCCTCCCTCGCCGTCCTCCTTGGCCCCTCCATTAAGCCGCTAGGACTCTCGGTAATCTGTGCAGTCGCTGCCTTTTGCGCATGCACAGCTTGGCCACACACGCACCCCTCATTGAGCTCCCATCCCCTGGAGCATTCTGCGTCTGCGGAACGCTCTATGGGACGGGGGCGCGCCTGCGGCTGAGCCGAACATGCACAAAGGACCTTGACTGGCAGTGACTGACTGGATTACCGGGAGTCATAACTCCAGAATGGAGGGGCCGAGAAGGACGGTGAGGAAAGCTTCATGGGGCTGGAGAAAGCCAGGCAAGTATAGATAATAAGTGCCAGTGTACCATCTCTGGTACACTTAAAGGGAGAGGTATCTGAGCTTACTGTTACATTTGGAAATGCTTAGCTGACTGCAGATTGATATGCATATATATATATATATATATATATATATATATATATATATATATATATATACACACACACACACACACACACACACACACACACACACACACACACACACACACACACATATATATATATATATATATATATATATATATATATATATATATATATATATATATATATATATATATATATATATATATAATTATAAGTAGCAAAAAAGTGTGTAGCACCCACTTATATTTATAGCTATGACATTATAAAATTCCAAGGTCTCTTTAATAGCACCTTATATAATATATATATATATATATATATATATATTAATATCAGTACATTGAACTTACACATAAATAATGCATAAGTGGATATACATATTGACTAGTTTTTTCTTGTTTTTTTTTTTAAAGTACCGAAATACCTTAAAGCAGAACTCAAGCTAGATTTTTTGTTTTTGAATAGAAGACAGAAGAGTTACAACCTAATTTATTGGATAGAAAGATTTTCCCTTGCTTCCTATGGGGTCAATAGTAACAAGAAGTTAGCGGATTTCTCCAGTGGTGACACAGACTACTATAAAACCCAATGACAGTTATGATATGTCATTTACAATATAGTGGTTTTGCTATCTATTGCCATAGGCAATGGCATTATCTATTGCCATCCCCTAGATTTTAAGCCTCTGGCAGGGTCCTCCCTTCCCTAGTGTAATCTACAGGATTGTGTGTTCCTTTCCTATGACAGCCTGTACTACCTACCTAACCAGCGCATAATCGCATCATCATGTATCTTGTACTGTTTGCCTTGTATAACTTTGTTCTATGTTGGATAACCTTGCTATTTCTGTCATCCTTGTATCATTGTATATATTTATGGTCCAGCGCTGTGTAATATGTTGGTACTTTATAAATACAATCAATAATAATAATAATAATAATTGGTGAGACTCGTATAAAGTGATTTTCCAGTGTGTCTATATATTAGATGCCCAAACGGAGACCAGGCACAGGTCTGCCTTTCAGCCACTTCCGACTTCCAAATGGGAAGAGGGCATGGACCCATACACATAGCTGTTCATGCATTGTTTTGACCTCTGCTCTTTGTCGCCTACTATGAAACCCCACAGCGCCGAAGCTTGGCGTGGAGATAGCAGTAATGCTATAGTCCCCACCCCGCCCATGGGGTAATTCGGGGATCCAGTGATTGCCAGACCATTAATTACTTCTCCCTCGAAGTTGCGACAACGCAGGGTGAGCTGTCGTTCGGCTCACCCTGCATCGAAAAGACCTGACGCCAGAACACACACGCTGCTTCCCAGGCTAAGGATACAGCAGCAACCCATAAACCTCTACATTACCTAAGGGAGGCATGTCCTTGACTTCCTAAAAAATGTTTTACTTAACTGAATAGTGGACTGGGTAAGGGCTGGTTCAAATCTCGTCTCTTCCCTTTTTCGTAAACCAGCACCTATTCAGTAAGGATTTCTTGGGCGAGACTCCCTAACACTGCTACTGCTCACTGAGTGCGCTCTAGTGGCTGCCTTGCAAGAGCTTTCAGTCCGACAGGAGAAAAACACTATACAAATACTGGAATTATTAATTATTATCATTATTAACTAGAGGGAAGGCAGAGGAGAAAACCTTGAGCAGGTAAATTTCACACTGCCCCTCTACCCCTTCCTTCAAAGGCTCCCCACGTTCTCCTCTCAACCACTGCTGGATGTCAGGACCCTTTGAAAGTTGCACTGCACTCCTGTCTGTGAACGAGGGTGGCCACACTGTGCAGGTCACCTCTAGGCAAATGACTAGTTGGCCTATGTCCACTTCAGCCTACAGCTTCGAAAATCTTATGCATCCAAGCAATGTTCACCTCCCATTCATTCGCTAATAACTTTATCGCTACTTATCAAAATTAATTGATCTATATCTCGTTTTTTCCGCCACTAATTAGGCTTTCTTTAGGTAGTACATTTTGCTAAGAGCCACTTTACTGTAAATACATTTTAACAGGAAGATTAAGATAGAAATGGAAAAAAAACATTATTTCTCAGTTTTTAGCCATTATAGTTTAAAATTAATACATGCTACAGTAATTAAAACCCATGTATTTTATGTGCCCATTTGTCCCGCTTATTACACCATTTAAATTACGTCCCTATCACAATTTATGGCGCCGATATTTTATTTAGAAATAAAGGTGCATTTTTTCAATTTGCGTCGATCACTATTTACAAGCTTATAATTTTAAAAAATGTAATAAGATACTCTCTTGACATGTATATTTAAAAAGTTCAGACCCTTAGGTAACTATTTATGTAGTTTTTTTTTTTTTAATTGTAATTTTTTTTATTATTTTTTTTAATACAAAAATGTATTTGGGTAATTTTAGTTTGGGAGGTAAATAGCCAATTTTAGATGTAAAATAATGTATTTTTTATTCAGTACAGGTATGTGGGTGCAGTTTACTATTTGGCCACAAGATGGCCACATTCAAAAAGTTCCTAGATGCGAACGATGTCGCATCTAGGAACTAAAATGAAGAGAAGTTGTTTCCTGGGGGCAGAAATACCACGCTCTCTGATGAGAAAGCGTCGGTATTTCTGCCGGAGACTTGGATCGGTGAATGGGAATTATATTCCCATTCACTGATCGGGGGGGCAGCGGGAGGCAGCGGGGGCGCGCGCGGGCGCGCGCCCGATCGCGCGCACCACACGGCTGCAGCACCACTGCCTATCTGGACGGATATATGCGTCCAGATATGGCGAAGTGGTTAAATGTTACCCTAAATATCCCCAACAAAGACCACTAAAGCTATAGCGCAATACATTTTAAAAGTAATTCAAGTATAACTTAAATTCTTTTAACTTTTCTACACTAAATTATAGTGTAACACGAGGTGCAAAAATCTGAAAAAAAGTGAGTACCAGGTGTTCACCAGTGCATCCACAAGTGGTGATGGACCACCACGGTTAGTGAACAATGGACTACTTTGCTGCTGGCACTCACTACCTCACAACTCCCAAGGTCACTCCTCTAGTGATAAAGTAGACAGATTACCTCACTGTGGGAAAATACCCGGGGATTGGAGATGTTACAAAAACAAAGTAGAAGTTGATGCTAGCAATTAAGCAAACACTGGTAAGATTGCTGTGTGGGGGCAGTGAACAGCAATGTCACTGGTACTAAGGTCGGGGCAGCACTGCACGTTAACCTATCAGCCTGATAATCCAGATGTTTTCACCATCCTCATTGCCCCCCTCAATCCAGTGCTGGGACCTTCTGAACATATTCAACAAGGGTTTGTCTATTATGTTTGCACGGTCATGCTTCCATACGTGTATGAGTGTGGCCAAACTGCGCAGGCGCAATGACAGCTCGCTTAGTTGTAAGTGCAAACTGAATTAGGTTGCTAGGTGGTTGAACCACTTAGTTTTAACCTGTATACACATGTAGTGATAATAGAGATATTTGATCATTTTGACTGAATTTTCCATTAAGCCTCTGCTTCCCAGTCTGATCCATTCTTACGAAGTCATTTTGCTGAACCTTAACCAAAAGATCCAATGTCCTCATTCATGCAACCAACCAAGCTGACAGTTTTCTCATATCCAAAACTTCAACCAAAATTCAAACTGACGTGTTGGATACAAGTGTACAACTTCTGCTCTATTCACTATAGTCAGTCTCCAGTTAACCAGTGCGATTCCTGTTGACATTTTCATTGTCACTGTGCTGGAGAGCGCAAGATTTGGTGTATCCTCACCTGTCCGGTGACTCATCGAACGATCATAAAGAGTCACCAAAAGAGTACTTTAACTGTTCATTTTATGTTTAACAGTTTTTCCATTTAGTACTTTATGACTGCATGGCATTCAGAAGAGTTCACTTTCAAATGTAACCACAAAACTTTAATCAAGTGCTTGCAAACAAAAACAGTATTGATTTTGAGTGTTACATTTTCCTGATCAGCATACAATATCTGACCCAATAATTCAATTCAATTCACTTTATTGTCATTGTGTAACACAACGAAATTACTTTTCATGACAACCCCACGGTGCATATAGGGAACATAGTGATAGTAACAAGGAAGAGAATAAATTATACAAGTATGCCAGGTATTACAGATGTTTAAACATTTTGTACACAGTGTTAATTATTTCAGAGAGGATTCAGAGTTTATCAAGTTTATGGCGGATGGGAAAAAGCTGTCTTTCAGTCTGTTTGTGTGTGTGCGGATTGATCTAAAACGTTTACCTGATGGAAGGAGCTCAAACAGGGCATTTCCAGGGTGAGTGTTGTCCTTGATAATGTTTTTGGCCCTTCTCAAGCTGCGAGTATTATACAAAAGTTCCAGTGATGGTAGTTCAGTGCCAATAATGGCTTCTGCTGTTTTAACAACTCGCTGCAGGGCTTCTCTAGTAGCCTTCGTGCAGCTGTTGTACCAGGCAGTCATGCAATTGGTCAGAACGCTTTCTATGGTGCATCTGTAGAAATTAACCAGCAGCTTCTGTGGGAGGTTAGCGCTCCTTAGTTGTCTCAGAAAGTAGAGGCGTTGTTGTGCTTTGCCAGTTAGAGCTAAAGCATTGTCAGCCCAGGACAGGTTCTCTGCGATGGTGACTCCCAAAAATTTGAAGCTGGAAACTCTCTCCACAGCCTCTGCATTGATCATTAGCGGTAGGTGAGTAGTCTTTTTGGTGGTCCTAAAGTCCAGAATAATTTCTTTGGTCTTCTTTGTATTTAATAACAGGTTGTTAATGTCGCACCATGCAGTCAGGTTCCTAACTTCTTCTCTGTATGCAGCTTCCTCATTGTCTGAAATAAGCCCAATGACAGTCGTATCATCTGCAAACTTAACAATTACGTTTGAGGTATGGATAGGCTGGCAGTCATGGGTGAAAAGTGCATAGAGGAGAGGGCTTAATACACAGCCCTGTGGCACGCCAGTGCTCAGGGTAAGGGTGGAGGATGTCTGTTTTCCTAGTCTGACAGTTTGAGGGCGATTAGTAAGGAAGTCTAATAACCAAGTACATATGGAGGGAGCAAGACCTAGTGCATGGAGTTTGTTGGTCAGCTGGCTAGGTACAATGGTGTTAAATGCTGAGCTGTAGTCAACAAAGAGCATCCTAACATAGGAGTTGGGTTTTTCTAGGTGTGAGAGGGCAGCATGGAGAGCTACACAGATGGCATCCTCAGTCGATCTATTTGTTCGGTAAGCAAACTGGTGTTGATCTAGATTTGCTGGGATGGAGGCCTTGATGTGTGTGGCTACCAGTCGTTCAAAGCACTTGGCGATGACAGGGGTTAGAGCAACTGGTCGATAATCATTAAGACAGGTTATCCTAGGATTTTTTGGGACTGGCACAATGGTTGTAGATTTAAGGCATGATGGAACTACACCCAAGGACAGAGAGAGGTTGAATATTTGTGTGAAAACTTTCGCTAGTTGACCAGCACAGGCCTGGAGCACACGTCCTTGCACACCATCAGGACCTGCAGCTTTCCTGGTGTTGATATTTGTGAGTGCTTGCTGCACTTCATGTATGTGAAGGATTAATGGTTGTGAGTCTGTAGTGGGCCCAAAGTTGACTGGAGGCCGATTGTTGTCTTTTTCAAATCTAGCAAAGAAGTTGTTAAGTTCCTCTGCTAGGCTGGGGATGTTATTGTCCAGTGTATATTGAGTGCTATTCTTCTTTTTGTAATCTGTGAATAGTTGAATGCTTTGCCACATCCTCTTTGGGTTTGAGTCATTTTCAAAGTTTTCCTCAATCCGTTTGTACCGTATATACTCGCATATAAGCAGACCCGCATATAAGCCGACCCCCCAACTTTTACCTGAAAAACCAGGGAAAAATGATTGACCCCCATATAAGCCAGGGGTAGGAAATGCTGGCCGCCTTATTCCCCTAGTGTGTCCCAGTATAGCTAGTAAAGTGCCCAGTATAGGTAGGTAGTGCACCAGTATAGCTAGTATAGTGCCCAGTATAGCTATTATAGTGCTCAGTATAGCTAGTAAAGTGCCCCAGTATAGCTGGTATAGTGCCCAGTGTAGCTAGTATAGTGCTCAGTCTAGCTAGTATAGTGCTCAGTTTAGCTAGTATAGTGCTCAGTATAGCTAGTATAGTGCTCAGTCTAGCTAGTAATGTGCCCCAGTTTAGCTAGTATAGCGCTCAGTATAGCTAGTAATGTGCCCCAGTTTAGCTAGTATAGTGCTCAGTATAGCTAGTAATGTGCCCCAGTTTAGCTAGTATAGTGCTCAGTATAGCTAGTAATGTGCCCCAGTTTAGCTAGTATAGTGCTCAGTATAGCTAGTAATGTGCCCCAGTTTAGCTAGTATAGTGCTCAGTATAGCTAGTAATGTGCCCCAGTTTAGCTAGTATAGTGCTCAGTATAGCTAGTAATGTACCCCAGTTTAGCTAGTATAGTGCTCAGTATAGCTAGTAATGTGCCCCAGTTTAGCTAGTATAGCGCTCAGTCTAGCTAGTAATGTGCCCCAGTTTAGCTAGTATAGCGCTCAGTCTAGCTAGTAATGTGCCCCAGTTTAGCTAGTATAGTGCTCAGTATAGCTAGTAATGTGCCCCAGTTTAGCTAGTATAGTGCTCAGTATAGCTAGTAATGTGCCCCAGTTTAGCTAGTATAGTGCTCAGTATAGCTAGTAATGTGCCCCAGTTTAGCTAGTATAGTGCTCAGTCTAGCAAGTAATGTGCCCCAGTTTAGCTAGTATAGCGCTCAGTCTAGCTAGTAATGTGCCCCAGTTTAGCTAGTATAGTGCTCAGTATAGCTAGTAATGTGCCCCAGTTTAGCTAGTATAGTGCTCAGTATAGCTAGTAATGTGCCCCAGTTTAGCTAGTATAGTGCTCAGTATAGCTAGTAATGTGCCCCAGTTTAGCTAGTATAGTGCTCAGTTTAGCTAGTAATGTGCCCCAGTTTAGCTAGTATAGTGCTCAGTATAGTTAGTAATGTGCCCCAGTTTAGCTAGTATAGTGCTCAGTATAGCTAGTAATGTACCCCAGTTTAGATAGTATAGTGCTCAGTATAGCTAGTAATGTGCCCCAGTTTAGCTAGTATAGTGCTCAGTATAGCTAGTAATGTGCCCCAGTTTAGCTAGTATAGTGCTCAGTCTAGCTAGTAATGTGCCCCAGTTTAGCTAGTATAGTGCTCAGTATAGCGCTCAGTATAGATGGTCCGCCGGTCCGCCGCTCCCCCCACGGCCGCCGCCGCCGCTGCTATTACCTTTCCGCATCTTCTATTCCCCTCTCCGTGCTTGTAAACATCCACAGCAGCGCGCCCGGCGCTGCTACTGTGACGAGCGGCGAGCCAGGAAAGAGCGGTTCCCATAGTAACAGGACGCTCTTTCCTGCCTCCTGCCTCGTCACAGTAGCAGCGCCGGGCGCGCTGCTGTGGATGTTTACAAGCACGGAGAGGGGAATAGAAGATGCGGAAAGGTAATAGCAGCGGCGGCGGCCTTGGGGGGAGCGGGGGACCCGCGGACCAGTGGAGGGGGGGACCCGCGGACCAACATGACTCGCATACAAGCCGATCCCCCAACTTTTGGCCCCCTTTTTGGGGGTCAAAAATTCGGCTTGTATGCGAGAATATACGGTATTTAAGTTTTGCATTTCGAATGCCTTTTTTCAGACTTGCTCTGGCTGAAGAATATGCGTCTTTGTCCTAAATTTTAAAAGCTTTGTTTCTATAATGTCCATTGGTGTAGAATAGTTGCAACTATGTTAAGTATAAAACTTACTGATCCACCCGTATATAATCTCAGAACAATTCAATGACAATCAGCCAGGAAAAATCTAACCCAGCTTTCAGTTTTCCCCCAGACAAAAGTCAGACACAGGGGGACGGCTGGGTAATCACTGCATACCCAGCAGCACTGAATTATGATTGCAGCTTTAGACTGAGGCTTCTTAACCTCCCTGGTGGTGGTAAGAAAAAATAGCTAGAAGCGTTAATCCTGAGCTTAGCTCGGGGTAGCTAAAACTGAAAGGCTGTGCCTTGCCTGGGTCCCACGTGCAATCAGCGCTGTCCAGCGCAGGACAGGAGGAACAGAATATGCACCCTGTCTGTATGCGTAGAGTTTAGCCTGTCTAATCCCACCTCTGGACTCGATCACTGGCACAGGGCAGAAGGTAAACATAAAGAAATGTGCCATGTATGTATGCCGAGAGTTTAGCCTGTCTAATCCCACCTCTGGACCCAATCACTGGCACAGGATAGAAGATAAACATTTAAAAGCACAGGATGTCAATATAGCCATTTGGTTCCCAACTGCTTCTGAGTAGAGATGGCCCGAACGGTTCGCCCGCGAACTTATTCGCACGAACTTCGGTGGTTCGTGTTCACGGTGAATCGCGAACTATATGGAAGTTCGACCCGCCCCTATACTACATCATTAGTGTCAACTTTGACCCTTTACATCACAGTCAGCAGGCACAGGGTAGCCATTCAGGCTACACTCCCTCCTGGAGCCCCCCCCCCCCCCCCCCCTTATAAAAGGCAGGCAGCGTCAGCCTTTTCAGTCACTCATGTGGCTGCAGTAATTAGAGAAGGGAGAGAGAACCTTGTTGCTGACATAGGGAAAGCTTAGTTAGGCTCTTGTGTTAAGTGTGTTAGGTTACGCTTTCTTGCTAATCTTATTGCTAAAAAGCACTCCTCATCCTCAACAGCTCTTTTGAGAGCTAATGTTGTTCTTGTGATCTATTTTTTTTTGTGTGTGTGCGTGTCCTACAGACACTTGTATTGCATATACAGCCCTGTCAGTCAGTCATAGCTGCTGGTGGGACCTTGGCCACTTGGTATTTCCTACTGTGCCACTGCCAGGCCCAGCACATTCAGTGAATACCTGTGTGTGTAACAGCTGCACATTTGTAATACCAACCACTGCATACCCACCTGTGTTCAGTGCACCTACCTACCTACGTGAGCGCACGCAGTGTCTCTGCACCTGTTGATGGCACCTGTGTGTGTGACAGCTGCACATTTGTAATACCAATCACTGCATACCCACCTGTGTTCAGTGCACCTACCTACCTATGTGAGTGCACACAGTGTCACTGCAACTGTTGACGGTACCTGTGTGTGTGACAGCTGCACATTTGTAATACCAATCACTGCATACCCACCTGTGTTCAGTGCACCTACCTACCTACGTGAGCGCACGCAGTGTTACTGCATCTGTTGACGGTACCTGTGTGTGTGACAGCTGCACATTTGTAATACCTATCACTGCATACCCACCTGTTCAGTGCATCTACCTACCTACCGACCTATGTGACCGCAAGCAGTGTTATATACCAGTCACTGCACCTGTTCACGGTACCTGTGTTTGTGATAGCTGCAAATTTGTAATATTAGTCATTGCATAATTGTTCACAGTACCTGTGTGACCACACACTGTGTAATATACCAGTCCATGCATACATGTTAACTGCACGTGTGTGACAGCTGCACATTGTATTGTAATACCAGTCACTGCATACCTTTCACTGCACCTGTGTGACTGCACATTGTATTAGTCCAGTCAGTGCATACCTTTAATTCCCCCCCCCCCTCCTCGATATGGACAAAACAACAGGCAGAGTCAGAGGCAGACCCAGAGGCAGGCCACCAAACAGGTCTGTTCGAGGTCGTGCTGACGTGATTTCTTGCGGGACCTGGCCCAAAGTATAGTGCTCAGAAGAAGGCCCGTCCCATCAACTCCCAAGATTGTCAGAACATGGTTGACTTTAACACAGAACACCTCATCTTCCGCAGTCACCAGTGCTACTACAGTGCACCACATCCGCTGCATTTGACACTTCGCTGGAGTTATTTGGGGGGGAATTAACTGATTCACAGACATTATTGTTACAACAAGATAAAGGGGCTAAGCAAGTTACACCACCTCATATGTCTGAGTTAGGCGACACTATGTGAGGAGGAGGATGATGAAGTACCTGCTGTTGGTGCAGTTTATGAGGTGTCTGAGGCTAGCGAAGCTGGGGAGGATGATTATGATGATACGGATGCTACGAGGGATCCTAAGAGACAAGATGACCAAGGGGACAGTTCAGAGGGGGTATCAGAGAGGAGTAGGAGGTGACGAGTTGCTGAAAGAAGCAGGGGAAGTTCGTCTTCAGAAACAGCTGGTGGCAGTGTCCAGCGCCAGGTATCACTACCTATTGACAGCCAGCCAACATGCCCTTCAACGCCAGCTGCTGAGGCCACCATAGTGCCCACACCCCAAGGGGGCTCAGCGGTTTGGAAATTTTTTTCTGTGTCTGCCTTTTCTCTGCTGCCAAAAAATGAGCCATGGAAAGGCCAACAGCCGCATAGGGACAACTGCCTTACGAAGGAACATGGAGAAAATTCCCAAACTGCAATGGGAAGAGCACCAGAGGAAAAGCAGCACACAAAAGAAAATCCACCCTCCTTCACCTCTTCCTCCTTCAGGTGCATCATCTTCAGCCGCTTTCTCCCTTGCACCTTTACAATCACAGCAACCCTCCTCCACTCCGCCTTTCACCTTGAGCGGTTCCTGCTCCTCTGCACACAGCAACAGCCAGATGTCCGTGAGGGAAATCTTTGACCGGAAGAAGCCAATGTCTGCCAGTCACCCCCTTGCCCGGCGTCTGACAGCTGGCTTGGCGGAACTGTTAGCTCACCAGCTGTTACCATACCAGCTGGTAGACTCTAATGCCTTCCGAAAATTTGTGGCCAATGGGACACCGCAGTGGAAGATACCAGGCCACAATTATTTCTCAAAAAAGGCGATACCCAAACTGTAACATGAAGTTGACAGGCAAGTGGTGTCATCTCTGGCACACAGCGTTGGGTCAAGGGTCCATCTGACCACGGATGCCTGGTCTGCCAAGCACGGTCAGGGCAGGTACATTACTTACACAGCCCATTGGGTCAACCTTGTGACCGCTGGCAAGCAGGGAGTACGTGGCTGTGCAACGGACCTACTTGTGACACCTCCACAGCTTGCAGGCAGGCCTCCTGCCACCTCCTCTCCTTCTCCTCCTACTCCTCCTGCTACATCTTCTTCGCTGTCATCCTCCTCCTTGGCTGAGTGGCAGTACTACTCTACTGGTGCTGCGATCTCCTCTCCAGCTACACAGCCCCAGCTTCCCAGGACCTATGCTGCATGCTAGGTACGACGGTGTCACGCCATCTTAAACATGTCTTGCCTCAAAGCGGAGAGTCGCACTGGAGTAGCTCTCCTGGCTGCTCTGGTGAGACGCTTGATTTGCGATAGCCCAACTCTCTGGAATTCGAAACTCCTGATGTTCAACCGCCTGCTACAACAGGAGAAAGCCGTCAAACAGTATCTCTACAACTACAGTCAAAGGACACACTCTGGGGAGATGAGGATGTTCTGGCCGAAGTACTGGACAATCATGCAAAATGCCTGCAGGCTCATGCGGCCGTTTGAGGAGGTGACCAACCTGGTGAGTCGCAGTGAAGGCACCATCAGCGACTTGATCCCATATGCTTTCTTCCTGGAGCATGCCGTGTGTAGAGTGGTGGATCAAGCTGTGGAGGAGCGTGAACTGGAACAGGAGGAAGAGTTGTGGGATCAATTCTCAGCAGAAGCAGATGATTTCTCAACACCTGTGGCAGCACGGGGGGGGGGGGGGGGGGGGTGGAGGAGGAGGAAGAGTCATGTGGGGAAGGGGAGTCAGAGGAAGGTGGTGTTTTGGAGGAGGAGGCAGCGGAAGAACAACCGCAGCAGGTGTTGCAGGGGGCTTGTGCTGCTCAACTTTCCTGTGGTATTGTTCGTGGCTGGGGGGAGGAGGAGAACTTAGCTGACATCACTGAGGAAGAGCAAGAGGAGATGGATAGTACGTCTGCATCCAACTTTCTGCAGATGGCATCTTTCATGCTATCCAGCCTGTTGAGGGACCCCCATATAAAAAAACTCGTTTCCAAATCACCAGAAGGCAGAAAGGATGCAGCACTTGCAGAACAAGCTGGCAACTATGCTTTACAGCACGTTTAAGGGTGATGTCACAGCACAACGCAATAAAGGTACCACTGCCAGTAATCCTTCTCCCATGTCCACGCAGGCAAGGACAGGACGCTCCAGCGATCTCATGGTGATGTCGGACATGCGGACATTCTTTAGTCCAACGTCTCGCCTTAGCCCTTCCAGATCCACCCTCCACCAACATCTGGACTGGCAGGTAGCCGACTACCTGGCCTTAAGTGTGGATATAGACACTGTGAGCAACGATGACCCCTTGGACTACTGGGTGCGCAGGCTTGACCTGTGGCCAGAGCTGTCACAATTTGCCATCCAACTTCTGTCTTGCCCTGCCTCAAGCGTCCTGTCAGAAAGGACCTTCAGTGCAGCTGGAGGCATTGTCACAGAGAAGAGAAGTCGCCTAAGTCACAAAAGTGTTCAGTACCTCACCTTTATCAAAATGATTATATTGCAGAGGTGGCACACCTTGCCCATAGGTATGGGTGCTGTAACCTGTGGATGCCGAGCCACAGCATCAAATATTCAATAGTCAAGCTCAAAGTTCCAGGTCAGCACACCTTTTCAAAATGCAAAGTTTTCAATTTATTGCTTCATAAGCACATGGAAATGACAATTGTTTCGGGGGCCACGGCGGGTCCCCTTCTTCAGATAGTGCATCTGAAGTGAGGTGTGCTGACCTGGAACTTTGTGCTTGACTTTATCAAAATGAATGAGGCATGGATCCTGGAGGGCTACTGCCCGCCCGAAGACTAAGCCAGTCCCCGCACACAGCATCTCTGCCTGCGCGCCGTGTGATCAGAGCCGGGACAAGGTCCTCCAGCACCCAAGGCTGAGACACCAAAGTGCGCCCCTCCATCCCTGCCACCCCAGCCATCACACACTGATTGCTATTAGACTAAGAGGAGCCACAGGGCCCACAACCTCCCCAACACCTTAATATCTAGTTATCTGGCTTGCAGTCACTGCCATGTATCCCCTTTTCATATTTCTTTCTGCTTCAAACACAATTAGGAATGACAGCTGAATGAATTTTGCGCCCCCTCCTACACTGCGCCCTGAGGCTGGAGCCTCTCCAGCCTATGCCTCGGCCCGCCCCTGCGTGTGATTGCCTGCCCCATGACTAAGTCGGTCCCCACACAGCATCTCTGCCTGCAGGCCGCTTGACTGCCTTCTCCCCCACCACCAACAGGGTCCAGGACTCCAGGCGGATTCCTGAATTTTTAAGGCCGCTGATCGTTACCTACCCGCGGTGAAGGGGCTTGCATATCACAATGAATCAATGACCGCCCGGCTATATGAGTGTCTCGGGGGGGGGCTTGCACACCAAAGATAATAAGGTAATTGCCTCATTGTGGACAGACCAAATTCGATCAGCTGGACAGTCACTGTCATTGAGGTACCTCAGCCCGGCGACCATATGGACTGGAAAGCCGCCATCACTTGCACTCTCGTCATGGTGCGCACCAGTCCAGCACGCCCGTCACTACACAAACTGCTGTAAGCAGTGCGTTACACAGTGAGTTTGGTCTGTCAGTGTGAAACAGTACTCTAATTACACTACCTGATTGATGTATACACATCCAAGATGTTTTAAAGCACTTTAGACCTCCAATTTAGCATGCAATGTGATTTCTGCCCTTAAAACGCTGCTGTGCGTCAAATCCAGATTTTTCCCCGGGACTTTCGGCGTCTATCCCACTCATCCATGCAAAAACTCAGATGTTAGACCTCTTGAAACATCTTTTCCATCACTTTTGTGGCCAGCATAAATGTTTCTAATTTTCGAAGTTCACCTCCCCATTGAAGTCTATTGCGGTTTGCGGAGGTTTGCGCGAACCAAACTTTTTTGTGGAGGTTCGTGAACCGAAGATCGGAGGTTCGAGCCATCTCTACTTCTGAGCTTAGTGCTTCTGATGATCTGCCTTACTGTTACAGATTTTTGCCAGGATTGTGACTACTCTCTGCCTGCCGCCTGCACCGACCTCTGCCTGCATTTTGACGACTCTCTGCCTGCCGCCTAAGATTGATAGCAAAGAGGAAAAAAAGTCAGAAAGGAATCACGCTTCTACTGCCCCAATTGTAATGTCGCCGTCTGTACCATTCCCGGTTTCAAAATATACCACACACTGGAGGTATATTAGGTATATATGTACATACTGTTTAGTCTGGTGCCTCATTTGTACAGTTTCACTATTTTTTAAGTGTATTCATAATTGTAATTATTTCAACAATTTTGTGTTCTAATCTTTTAGTGTATGCGAAATATATACAAGACATTTATTCTGACATATTCTGGTGAGTTATGACTAAGTTATGAAGAATTGGAGGCCTAAAATTCTTGAAAAAATGTACCGCTTTTAGACCCATAAATCCAGACAGGAATGAACTGCCATGGAGGTTAATAAAGACACCAAGGCACCTATGCAATTAACACTTTCTCCAATGTTTTCTCCAAGGTGACATTTAAACCACCAGCAAGCAAGAAAATACTCAAAAACAATTCTGATGGCACTTTTTCACCTACTTTTTGATACTTTTTAGATTGCAAAGTGCTGAAAAGTATTTGTAAAGAGAAGATGAAAAATTATCTCCTAGGAGGAAACTCAGGAGAAAAAGATTCAGTAAATCTTTCCAAAAATTGCATTGTGTGTACCTAGCATAAGGGAGATATCAACCAGACAACTTCCTGGTAAAGTCTGTTCTCACAGTTATCTATCACTAAATATGGCCCTTAAGCCGCATCTACACGCGTAGATGCGGCCGCGATGCTCCTTATCAATGCGGCTCGATTGATAAGATCCGACAGGACGGATCTTGCTTCCGCCGATTCCCTGCTCGCTCCCTGCTAGGGGACAATGGCAGGGAATCGAGCGGAAGATAAGCGGCACGGCGCGGGGACGAGCGGGAATCGAGCGGGTATTGATGCCGGCGCACGCACGGCGAGCGGGGACGCGGCGGGCACACGGAAGAGGCGATCCGGCGCCTAATCGAGCCGCCGGATCGCTGCAATGTCCCATAGTGTAGATGGGGCTTTAGGGAATCATTTCATGGCTTGTGCCTCAGCACAGGAAGTGAGTGATAGAATTTCTAAAATGCGGACACAGATGTTAATATATAGAACTTTCCTCACCCTTCTATAATAAGTTTTGTTTGTCAATTGGGTCACAGTTGTCTTGATGATGTCTGTTACTGGACAAGAAACAAAGGAACTTCTTGCCAATTCCATGATAAATACAGTACATTGCAAAGAGCCTCACCTCTTCCCACATTATTAAAAAATAATAAAAGACAAATAGGAAGCACACATATTCCGGAAACACTGACCTCATGTACACTCTGTTTAATCTGTCTCTGTGATGCTATTGTGACTTCTGGTTTTCAGTGTTAAATAAATTGATGATAGCAGCTGCTTCAAACCATCTGTACAGTGAACGGAGCAGTTTAAAAAAAAATAAGATTCCATTCAAATGAATTCAATTACAAATTCAATCAGCCAGCATGCTCTTTACATTAGAAAGTCAGCCGTTTTCATCAAAGGAGTAAACATTAATTTGGGTCTATTCAAAAAAGATTTCTGTTTTCCTTTGTGTAATTATCCTGCACAAATTATTCAGAAATTTCATAGACCGTAAAACTAGTATGTATATTATAAAGCTCTTATTTGATTTCAGTTCAATGAAATTTTGAAATAGTTTGTGTATTCCAGTTATGTTTTACACTACAGTAATGTTGAAAGTAAACGTTTTCCGCTGTGGGCTTTGGTGGCCACTTGCATGACCTGTATTCAAGGTTTATTTATGTTACCGTAATTCAAACATTAACGAATAAGAAGCTCTACTGAAGTTTACAGCCTTGAATTCTAAGTGGCTAAATGTTTTCTTGAATCCCTCTGTCCTAGGTTTGATTACCACTTGGGACACTAGCTAGCCCGTGTAGTAAGAACATATGATTTTGAGCCCCTTTGAAGCCCAACTCTGGGTAAGAATGCAAAATGCAACCTGTGGGGGAAATAATTTACTTACCTCCATAGTAAGTCTCCCTCTAGCTCCTGGTACCACTCCTCTTTGAATGGGATTTCACACCTGTCTGTCAATCTTGCACATTTGCATCAGAATTGTTAAAATTGTTTGTCTGTGAATACCAACAGATACAGCTTGATTGCTACTTAAAAAAAACAACAACCTATAAACAACCCCAGCATGAAAAGATTCAATCTGCACCCGATACTGATGATAAAGTAACTCTGAGCTATTTGAATGGCTGAGCACCTCAATGGTGAGAGTACTACCATAATTGTGAGTGCAGGCTTAAAACAAGCCCCGGACACATTATGAAACTCTGATGAGGTTTCTGCACTTTAATGACAACTCTCTTTGCCCCAACCGAAACGACCCAACGTTTGACTGCACTTTTAAAATTTGTCCGCTTCTAAACCACTGCAACCAAAAATCTGGTGAGTGTCTACACACCAGATAAAAATATTGTGGTGGACGAGTCCCTAACAATTTATCCCTAGCAACCATGCCAGATATGGTGTCAAACTGTACAAGTTATGTGAGAGAGGCTTAGTGTACTATCGCTTTGCGTGTACGAAGGGAAGGACCAAAAATTGGATCCACCAGGGTGTCCATCATATATGGGCATCAATGGTAAAACAACACTGGATTTACTGTACCCCCTCCTACAGTGTTTCCCCTAAAGTAAGACACCCCCTGAGAATAAGCCCTAGCAGGAATTCCTAGCATGCTTGAAATATAAGACATCTCCCGAATGTAAGCCCTAGCGGCAGCCTACACGACACCAGCAAGTCACGCTCAATACAAAGCCTGGGTACAGGAGAGCAGCAGTATAATATGAGTTCTACCGTCCTGTACATGTGTCAGGCAATTTGTGTTTTTGTTGGGAGCCAGCCTCCTGATCTGTCATGATAAGCAGCAGCACTTCACCTCTTCCCCAGGACACAACAGCTTATCCCATCCTGGGGAGCCTGACAGAGTTCTTAGTCTGCAAGAAATAGACTCTTACCCACATGATCAGCAGAATCAATTTCTTGTAAGTGAGAGCCAATATCTGCAAACCACGAACTCTATGTATGCTGCTTGTGTTTCAGCATGGCATGCGGTACGTATATACATTTTGTATAGGAAAACTACTAGTGTTCCCCAAAAAATAAGACATCCTCTGAAAATAAGCCCTAGCACATCTTTTGGAGAAAAAATTAATATAAGACAGTGTCTTATTTTCAGGGAAGCACGGGTATATCAAGGGTACCATATTTACTTAGACAACTATTATACCAGAATCCCTCTTTTCAAGCATCTGTATGAAAAGCAAATAATAGCATATGGTACAATTAGGACCAACAGACAGTGGTGCCCAAACCCCAACTGGTACAGCATTGGCACAAAAAGGGTGAAACTATGAGTCTTTGAAGCAATTAGCTGCTTGCACTTACATTTTGTGACAAAAGATAGATGTGCATGCTCAGTACCATTCACACAGAGGCTATGATTCAGATAACCAGATGGACCATGGGAACAATTCAGAAACCTGTACGTGCCAGAGACTACAACAACTTTATGGGGGCTGATGACTATTCTGACCAGATGATGCAACCATACCTAGGTAATGAGAAAATCTAGGGCCTGGTACCAAAAGGTGGCTTTTTACTTGATCCAGATGGCCACCTTTAATTAATTTGTCATCTACAAACAGGCAGTACACCAGAGCAGCTAATTAAAATGTTTTGAAGCTGTGAAAAAGGCCCTTGTCTTTGAGAGAGGAGAAAGTAAGCTTCTAGTGCCAGCCCCTGTGAATCAGCAAGAAGCAAAATCCCAGCATTACCCTTCGCTTGTATCATCCAGTGCAAACTCACAGGGTCCCCAAACATGAGGCATAGTCTGCTCAAAGAAGAGAAAGAGAAGATACCACTGCTTCAAATGTTCATCCTCTCCTGGTCTCTCTGTAACCAGTTGCTTTGCAGAGTACTATAGTAACCCTTCATTCATTGTTTAACTACCTTTTTTTTTAGCATTCAGCCCCTATGAAAGCTGTACCATATTATTTTCCCGTTAGCAAATTAGTACCGGTATATTTGCTTAAAAAAGTGTTTTTGTTTTTTTCAATTTGACCCCATTCTTCCAATCAAAATAAAAAAAAAAGATTTTCCAAATACATTTAGATGGGGTAATCTTTGTGTATTTTCTAGGGTCTTTGCCCTTCTGCAATTGATTTTCAGTCCATAAAAATCCAAAATGCACAGTTGAGTGTGGGCCCCCAGTTTTATAACAATTCAACTGAGGCATACGTGTTTGGTATCCCCATGCATGGGAGAAGTACAAAAATACCGTATTTTCCGGACTAGAAGACACACTTTTTCTCCTCCAAAAGTGTCGGGGGGGGGGGGGGGATTAGGGGAAGTAATTTCATCTTATAGTCCGAATGTACAGTAATTTTAGAGTACTAATTGCAGAAAGCCACAATGTCCAAGTCCCCATCTCCAGCCACAATCAGCAGCTCCTCTGCCTTCAGTCTCGGTCAGCAGCTCCTCCGTCTTCAGCCTCGATCACTAGCTCCTCTGTCTTCAGCCTCGATCACCTCTGCCTCCAGCCACGATTGCCAACACCTCCATCCATGCTACGTCCTCTAGGCGCCCTTTTCATCATCACTCTCTGTCTGCCCAGGCGCCCTCTTCCCCCGGCACTTTCGACCGTCCAGGCGCCCTCTTAACTGGCACTCTCGTCCTTCGTCGGTCCAGGTGCCCTCTTCCTGCGTGACTTGGGTGGCGCATATGCACCGCTGATATGCTTGACGGCAGTGAGAGGGCCGGAAACAGCATGGCGACTTTGCAGCCATGGACACCCGCCAAGCAGATTACTGCAGATCGCCCCCGAACGTCCACTCAGCCCCGCACTCCAGCAGAGAAGACTCCCACAGAGATCACTCCTGCAGTGAACCCAGGACTCCCTCTTATCCCTGCACTCCTTCAGAGGTAACCCACAGAGCAGTGAAGATGCTTCTGTGTCGGCAAATGGTAGATCCCCTGCAGGTTTGACTTCAGGGTGCCACACACACATCAAATTAGCTTTTTAGCAGAGGAAATACAGGGGGAGTTGGTATATGTGTGACGTGGCTATATACAGGAGGGTAGTGTGTGACAGGGGCTGTATAAAGGGGGGTAAAGTGTGACAGGGGCTATATACGGGGGGGGGGGGGGACGTAGTGTGTGACAGGGAGCTGAATACAGGGGGGTAGTGTGTGACAAGGGCTATATACAAGGGGGTAGTGTGACAGGGGCTATATACAGGGGTGTAGTGTGTGACAGGGGCTATATACAGGGGGGTAATGTGTGATGTAGCTATATACAGGAGGGTAGTGTGTGACAGGGGCTGTATACAGGGGGATAAAGTGCGACAGGGGCTATATACAGGAGGGGGGTAGTGTGTGGAGGGAGCTGAATACAGGGGGGTAGTGTGTGACAAGGGCTATATACAAGTGGGTAGTGTGTGACAGGAGCTATATACAGGGGTATAGTGTGTGTGACAGGGGCTATATACAAGGGGGTATTGTGTTACAGGGGCTATATACAGAGGTGTAGTGTGTGACAGGGGCTATATACAAGGGGGTAGTGTGTGACAGGGTCTATATACAGGGGTATAGTGTGTGACAGGGGCTATATACAGGGGGGTAGTGTGTGACAGGGGCTATATACAAGGGGGTAGTGTGTGACAGGGGCTATATACAGGGCTATAGTGTGTGACAGGGGCTATATACAGGGGTATAGTGTGTGTGACAGGGGCTATATACAAGGGGGTATTGTGTTACAGGGGCTATATACAGAGGTGTAGTGTGTGACAGGGGCTATATACAAGGGGGTAGTGTGTGACAGGGGTTATATACAGGGGTATAGTGTGTGACAGGGGCTATATACAAGGGGGTAGTGTGTGACAGGGGCTATATACAAGGGTGTAGTGTGTGACAGGGGGCTAGATATGGGGGGGGGGGTAGTATGTGACAGGGGTTTATATACAGGGGGGTTGTGTGTGACAGGGGGCTAGATACAGGGTGGGGTAGTGTTTGACAGGGGGCTATATACAGGGGGATAGTGTGTGATAGGATGGTATATACAGGTGGGGAAAGTGTGTGGCAAGGGGGTGTATACAGAGGGAATAGCAGTAGTGGCAAACCAGGAAGGGACACATGGGTTACTTTAGCTACTTAATATAGATGGTGGGGCAGCAGGGCAGTGTAGCTTAGACAAAGACAGCTTGGGGGGGGGGGGGGAGTTTCACAAGATGTTCCTGACCACAGACACACCAGGTTAGTATATATATATATATATATATATATATATATATATATATATATTTCCCTGGATTTTGCTCTCTAAACCTAGGTGCGTCTTATAGTCCGGAGTATAGTAATAATAACGTCTTATTATTTTTTTATTATTATTATTTAGTATTTATATAGCTTATAGTCCGGAGCGTCTTATAGTCCAAAAAATACGGTATGTTTTGGAATGTATTTTGTGGTCTGCAAATAGCATCTGTGCATTGTGTACTTTCAATGTAGCATATATGCAGAAAAAAAAAGGTTTTTTAATATCACCCCATTCTTACAATCAAACTGGAAAAAAAGAGGGCTAAATCCCTAATACACCATGCCAAATATGTTTTTTCTAGTTTTTGGAGTAAATTGTGGGTATATTCAATGGTCTTGTACCTTTTGCCCTGCTACAAATAAAGTATGGTGCAAAAAACTTGCTTTACATTTTTAGTTTTCCGCAAACCGAATACATACAATTTTTCCTGTGGCATCCAATAATAACACATTGGAAATAAATACACACATTTGGTGTCTTTACACTCAAGAGACATAGAAAAAATAGTTTTTGAAAAAATAAGTTGACTCCCTATTTAAAAATGTTTTTGTTGCAAAATGAAAACACACATTTCCTTTTCAAAATTTTGCATTGTTTTTGCGCATTTATTGTTTTTTTGTAATGTGCGGAATTAGGTGTTTGGCATTCAAAATAAAGCCGTATGTGTCCTCAAAAAAAAAATATTAAGAGTGTTTTTAAAGGTACAAACTACTGCCAAACTATGAGCTGTGGAAGCGTGACACTCCTGAAGGCAAAAAAAAAATGCTTCGGTACCAAGAGCTGCTTTCACTGACAGTAGCAAAGTGGTTAAACATTGCAAACTGCCATACTGTCCTGTTGAGCCTCTGCCTCCAATACTTTTAGCCATAGACCCTGAACAAGCATGCAGAGTAGATGTTTCTGACTGAAGCCTGACTAGAATAGCTGCATCTTGTTTCTGGTGTGTGATTTAGATACAGTACTACTGCTCACAAACTGATCAGTGGGACTGCCAGGCAACTGATAATGTTTAATAGGATATAAATATGGCAGCCACCATGTGCTTCTCACTTCAGGTATACAGGTCCTGGGTTAACGTACGGTGACCATACGTCCCGCTTTACCCGGGACGCGTCCCGCCTTCGGGGGGCGCTGTCCCAGGCTGCATGAGGTCCCGGGAAACGTCCCGCTTTTAGCAGCGGGACGTCCCGGCCTCGGGACTCTGGCCACCGTACAATGAACTAGCCGCAGCGTCTACTAGACGCTGCGCTAGTTCATTCCCCGCAGCCCCGCTCCAGCCTGCATTGTCCTCCTCCGGCAGGCACAGGCAGAGCAGGGCTACGGGAAGATGGCTTCCGGAGGCGGAGCCCTGTATTGGAGACTATTTGTCTCCAGTACAGGGCTCCGCCTCCGGACGCCATCTTGCCGTAGCCCTGCTCTGCCTGTGAGAGGCTGAGCGGGAGATTGAACATTGTCCAGGCCAGGGGGAGCTGCACCTGAGGCACCAGAGGCCGGCTGCGTGAGGGGACGTCTTCTGCCAGGTGAGTAAATGCCTTTTCTTGCAGGTGAAGTGTTTGCCCGCATTGCGTGTATTTTGTACTGACATGTTTGCCCGCAGTGCGTTTATCTTGTACTGACATGTTTGCCCGCATTGCGTGTATTTTGTACTGACATGTTTGCCCGCAGTGCGTTTATCTTGTACTGACATGTTTGGCCGCATTGCGTGTATTTTGTACTGACATGTTTGCCCGCAGTGCGTTTATCTTGTACTGACATGTTTGGCCGCATTGCGTGTATTTTGTACTGACATGTTTGCCCGCAGTGCGTTTATCTTGTACTGACATGTTTGCCCGCAGTGCGTTTATCTTGTACTGACATGTTTGCCCGCAGTGCGTTTATCTTGTACTGACATGTTTGCCCGCAGTGCGTTTATTTTGTACTGACATGTTTGCCCGCAGTGCGTTTATTTTGTACTGACATGTTTGCCCGCAGTGCGTTCATTTTGTACTGACATGTTTGCCCCCATTGCGTTTATTTTGTACTGACATGTTTGCCCCCATTGCGTTTATTTTATTCTGACATGTTGCCCGCAATGCGATTATTTTGTGCTGAAATGTTGCCCATTGCGTTTATTTTGTGGTGTCTGGGGTAACTGTTGCTGCATTTATTATTTAATGGTCATAGTTGGCTGTGTTTGCTGCTTTGGGGTTATGGCATACTATTAAATAGCATCACACAGTTTCTGCACACCTATGATGTGAATCCACGTTTGACCACATCACGGCGTAAACACTGCTTTCTTATGCCTCGCTGTTGCATCATTCTGTTAGCTCCATACAATAATAGGGAGTGCGCTGGACATGATTGTATTATAATAAAACTTTATTCAAAATTCTATATCTTCTAAACAATGCTTAAAACAGTACTGTATGACAGTACTATATCACATACATCCACACATACAGTCACACACAAGGAGCGTGCTGGTTCCCCTTAAAAAATTCAAGTCACGTGACTAATAAAAATTAGTGATCATATATGCATATAAATCCTGTAAAAACGAAACCAGGGTTCAGAAAATATAATATATATTGAGTGTTAGTACACTTAGTATTGTTCTATATTGATTGTTCGTATACTTAGATTTCCCACACTCTTCCACAGATTAATATTGCACTGGTTTCCCAATGTTACATCCCTGTGTTCCTTCTAAGCACAGACGTTTTGCACAGTCCTACTAGAGATCATCTGTGGCTAAAGTTAACCTGCCAATTACGGGATTCCTAGCTTCCACAACAGATGCCACAATCAACCGTTGTATTTGTATTTCATATCTCACCGCTCCCCGCTGTGGTATCAGGATCCAATTTTGGTCTCTCCGACCCTTGGCGGATATTATTCCACAGGTAACCTTCCTCACAAGTCCGTCTCAGTTATGCCGCTCCGGTAGTTAGTTCTGAGCCTAGATTACTCAATATCGCCGGCGGATCCTGATACCACAGCGGGGAGCGGTGAGATATGAAATACAAATACAACGGTTGATTGTGGCATCTGTTGTGGAAGCTAGGAATCCCGTAATTGGCAGGTTAACTTTAGCCACAGATGATCTCTAGTAGGACTGTGCAAAACGTCTGTGCTTAGAAGGAACACAGGGATGTAACATTGGGAAACCAGTGCAATATTAATCTGTGGAAGAGTGTGGGAAATCTAAGTATACGAACAATCAATATAGAACAATACTAAGTGTACTAACACTCAATATATATTATATTTTCTGAACCCTGGTTTCGTTTTTACAGGATTTATATGCATATATGATCACTAATTTTTATTAGTCACGTGACTTGAATTTTTTAAGGGGAACCAGCACGCTCCTTGTGTGTGACTGTATGTGTGGATGTGTGTGATATAGTACTGTCATACAGTACTGTTTTAAGCATTGTTTAGAAGATATAGAATTTTGAATAAAGTTTTATTATAATACAATCATGTCCAGTGCACTCCCTATTATTGTATAAATTTGACCCCTTTGAGATAGGGAATAGGGGGTAACCCTATCCTGGGAAGTTGCAGCAGGAGGAAGATACGCCCACTTAACGAGAGCAATACATCACGATCAGAATATTAGGCAGCGCCCTCCAGTCTCCCTCTTTGATTCTGTTAGCTCTGCCCATAGAATGTCATGACCACGCCCATTTTTCGCACGCGCTGCAGACACCAAATTTTTTCGGCGCACCCCGTATTTTTCGGCGCGGCGCGCAGCCCCCCCCCCCCAATTCACCCCGTCCCAGGTTGGGCCTACAAAAATCTGGTCACTCTAGTTAACGAATAACCAGGTAAAGCACAATGGCCCTCTCACCATAGAAGTGATACAGTAAGACACTCCCAAAACTTGTATCTAATATGAGAAATTGGAGTGGAAGGATAATAACTCCCAGATTAAAAAAAAAACTGCCTATGTAGCTCATACATTCATATAATGCCCAGTCCTAGGTTATTTGATACCTTCAGCTCACACCCTCCAGATGAAATCCAATTCCACACATCTCTTTCTAGCAAATGCATTGAAGACCTCTTTCTGTCCAGCCACACCTAAAATTAGAAATGACAAACAGCAAAAAAAAGAAGGGATCAAACCAAGCACTGCCTCTAGAACCTAATTATATAGAAGCCATTATTTTAAAATAATTTAACCACTTGAGGACCGCAGTGTTAAATCCCCCTAAAGACCAGGCCATTTTTCTGAAATTGGGCCACTGCAGCTTTAAGGCCTCGCTGCAGGGCCGCACAACTCAGCACACAAGTGACCCCCCTTTCTTTCTCCCCACCAACAGAGCTTTCTGTATTTATGTTAGTATTTTTTATTAAATCTCCCTTTTTTATTTTGTATTCCCCCACCAGCCAATCAGTGTGATCGGCTGTCATAGGCTTCAGCCTATGACAACCAATCACTTTCCTGCCTCTGGAGGGGACGGCTTTCCCCAATACAGCGCTGCGCTGCCTTAGATCGCAGCGCTGTACAAGCTAACAGTCACTGGGAGACTGAAGGCGGAGCGGAGCTACGTCATTCATGCGGAGATGCGTGCGCAATCTCCTGCAATACCCGCCCCAAGGACCTTATGCTGATCGGCGTTAGGCGGTCCTGGGGCTGCCGCCACGGCCACGCCCATCGGCGTGACGCGGTCAGCAAGAAGTTAAAGTGAGCCACTGCATTCCCATGCAGCTTACTTAAAGGACAACTGAAGTGAGAAGAATATGGAGGCTGTCATATTTATTTGCTTTTAAACTATGCCAGTTGCCTGGCAGCTCTGCTGATCTATTTGGATGCACTGAATCACACCAGAAATAAGCATGCAACTAATTTTGTCAGATCTGACAATAATGCCAGAAACACCTGATCTGCATATGCTTGTTCAGGTCTATGGTTAGGCATTAGAGGCAGAGTATCAGCAGGATAGCTGATCCTTAAAGCAATAGGATTAGCCATACTATGCCAGGGAAAAAAACACTTATACAAGTAGATAAGTACGGTACTTGATCTACTTAAATAAAACATGTATTGTACTGTCCATGCTTTGATTTCAGTTAATTTTATATAGTAAATGAAGAGAATTCTGTTCCTGGTGGGGGCCATGTCTTTTGTCCACAGCTGAGGCTAAATCCTGAAGTCATTTCTGCCCTTTACTTTTTTTCTTTTCTCCTCCAATCGCTGAGTCGCCTCAGCCTTGCTTGTAGATACAAGTAAGCAGGGGATCATGTTTCAGATAAGCAGCTAGGCAGGAAAATAAATGGAAGAGGAGGAATATATTATAGATAAAAATAACCCCCAGCATGCAACTGTTTGGCACTGACTAAAGGGCCAGTGCTCCTTAAGTATGTGATAACTCCAGATCATAACAGCAGAAAAAGTTTTAAATACAGGATTAGCATCTTTATCCCTTAATACACTCAGACCAGTTGAAGTTGAAATTAGATTTTAATGGTGACACTCCCGCTTTAAAAGGAAATAAATATGGCAGCCCCCATATCCCTCTCAGTAAAGTTGTCCTTTAAATATAAAATCAGGCCAAGACTCACACGTATATATATATATATATATATATATATATATATATATGTCAATATGTTGTTGCCAGGGCTCCCAATGTGTGTGTGTGTGTGCGTGTGTGTGTGTGTGTGTGTGTGTGTGCGTGCGTGTGTGTGTGTGTGTGTGTGTGTGTGTGTGTGTGTGTGTGTGTGTGTGTGTGTGTGTGTGTGTGTGTGTGTGTGTGTGTTTGTGTTGTGGGGAAGGGGGTCGGGCTGCCTAATGAGCGAGCCCTTTTAATGCTTTGCTCTGCACTTTATCTCTTTCCTTTTTTGTTATTCCTCCCTTCTTCCATATGTTCTTCCCTTTTTCCTCTTTTGGCATTAACTTGTATATGTTTATTGGGTACTGTTAAAACCCTGATCTCGATATGATGCCTCGACTGTCACAATTCATGACTGTAGACAAGAAGCTTATAGCGCATGTAATGAGGTATTTTCCTTGCTTGTATATTTTGCAGGACCGAGAGTTTCACTTTCATGAGACACAACATTTTTGCGGAGTTTTTGTAATTGCTTTTTGCTGAAAATGTCAATAAATCTTTTGAAACAGAAATTAGGGCAAGGCTGTTTCTAACCATGTTGGTGCCCAAGGTAAGGCACCTTTTGTATCCCACACTTGTGGATTGGAAGACTGTAGTCTACATTAATTCAAATTTAATTATACTTTAATTACAAGTTGATATACTTGCTATGCTGAATGTTAAAGCTTATATAACCAGGCTTACTAAAAGGAAAAAAAGGCCCATTCATAAAAGGATGCAAATTTTGACACAATTATTATTTAATTTATGCCATTTTCTAAACACTTGCCCTAAGGTGTCATGGCAGCTTTCTTTCTGGCTGACACAATCACATTTGGCTAAACACTGCACATCCGTTCCTCTTTTGGGAAAACCATTCACCTTGCAGAATGGGAACTTCCTCTTCTCAAAGCTTAGTATTTGGCTAAGTATATAAAGCGAATGAACTCAGTGTGCAGATTTGAGGGTACTTGATTATTAATGCTGCCAAATTTCCTTTCATTGTCGGCACAAGATCTTGTACAGAACATCATGGTATTCTGTGTGCCAGTTTAGTAACAGCACCAACATAAGCAATATGTAGGAATGACTGATGCACTTTTCAATGTTTTGATTTGTACAAACAGCATGCATTAGAATTGTAATTTTTCTCTTTAAAATGAAAAAGCCTTTAAAGAGGAACTGTAACGACAAAACGGCCCCTGGGGGGTACTCACCTCGGGTGGGGGAAGCCTCAGGATCCTAATGAGGCTTCCCACGCCATCCTGCGTCCCTCGGGGGTCTCGCTGTAGCCCTCCGTACAGCCGTGACGCAATATTTACCTTCCTGGCTCCTGCGCAGGCGCTCTGACGGCTGTCGGCGCCGAAGTAGGCGGAAATACCCGATCACCGTCGGGTCTGCTCTACTGCGCAGGCGCAAGTTTCCGGCACCTGCGCAGTAGAGCGGACCCGACAGAGATCGGGTATTTCCGTCTATTTCCGTGCCGAAAGTCGCCACAGTGCCCCCGCTGGAGCCAGCAAAGGTAAATATTGAACTGACAGTCGGCACAGTCGCCGGCTGTTCGGAGGGCTGCGGCGAGACCCCCGTGGGACAGAGGACGGCGTGGGAAGCCTCATTAGGATCCGGAGGCTTCCCCCACCCGAGGTGAGTACCCCCCAGGGGATCTTTTTAATGTTACAGAGTCTCTTTAAAAGCTCTGTGGATTATACATAATAAAGAAAATGTCTTAAAGCTTTTTTTCTTTATTCTACTGTTTTGGTCCTGGTTATTCTTATGGAAGCATTTTGTGTTGTTTATGAGTTTTGTTTAGGTAAAATGATAACCATCTTTGTTATGCGAAGATCTCCTATCTGCATTGCCTCTCTTACTAGTGGTTGGATAGTGTTCTGGTTAAGGGCTCTGCCTCTGACACAGGGGGCCAGGGTTCAATTCTTGGCTCTTCCTGTTCAGTAAGCCTGCACCTATTAGGTAGGAGACCTTAGGCAAAACTCCCTAACACTGCTACTGCCTATAGAGAAGGCCCTAGTGGCTGCAGCTCTGGCGCTTTGAGTCTGCCAGGAGAAAAGCGCAATATAAATGTTCTGTGTTGCTGTGTTGTACTATGTCCTTGCTGAGACTCCGTTTAGTTACTGAGCTGCCTTAGTTTGAGTTATATGCTATAAATGGTTACAGGCGAGAGAATTCTAGGCAGGTCAAATCGAGCTCCTTATAATAGTCACTGTAGCAACTTGCTTAGGCAGAATAATGCAGTAATCTTGAAAGTATTCTGGTAACTGCACTGTAAATATTATGTACTGAAGAATCCAAGGCTAAAATGTCCATAACTTACAATAGTCACACCATTACACATGAACATGACATTCTTCACTTTTTGTGGAGCTTTATCCAATGACTCATCTATGTATGAGAATACAACAATGTAAAGATGATGAGGTTTAAGATTAAAGACAACTGCTAAAGCATATGTCACCACACAATGTTTTATTCATAGTAGAGTGGAGGTAAGAAAGAAGAAGGGGGGGGGGGGGGGAGAGAGGAGACTGAAGAGCAGTGCATAGGACAGCAGTGGAGAGTAAATAGGAGAGGATAGATAGAAGGAAAGAGAGAGGACAGGACAGGACAAGGGAAAAGAATAAAGGAGGAAGAGGTCAGCAGACAAAGCTCATTATTTATGCCTGAGGAAAAAAAAATGCAAATAAGAATATGTGACAGATTAGAAAAAAACATGCCATTAAAATGTTTTAATGACAGCAGAGTAGAAAGGTGGCAAGACAAAAGTGAGGAGGGGATGGGATTATAGCAGAAGTGAGGGGATGGAAGAGAAGAGTGAGGAAGACAGTAGAGCAGAAGGGTGGAAAAAGGAAGAGAAGGGAGATTATAGGAGGGGCAAGAGGACAGGTGTGGAGAAGGGAGCAGAGGACAGGTGTGTGTGTGAGTGTGTGTATGTGCCCATTTATTACACACAGTTGATAGCCTCTGTAACCCAGCCTGACAAAATCCTAATATAAACCCCTCTAAGGAAATACATGTAAAATCGGAACTAACAAATTTGGGAGTAGGATAAAGCCGATAAACGGCTTACTCTGGTCCTGAACAAGTCCCGGCAGCGCTATTTACTATTTCCCCTCCAGGTCGCCATAAATAGTGGGGGAAAGATTTATTTCAGCGGACGAATTACACTGTTTTTAAGCAATTTGGGCTCTGTCTTTCTCCAGCACCCAATTTAGCTTCTGAGCGCTGCTATAGCCGTAATTTACATTACGGTCAATGGTGCGCCCAAATTTGCCAATGCCACATTGTTCTGCTTCTCTACAAGGACCTATGTGAGAAATATGTCTGCTACTTTTCTGACAAAGTGTCCTCTATACGGACTCTCATTCAGTCTACAGCAACTAAGACTTATTCAACGCCCATTTATGAGACTCCGAGTAGTGTTGGGCGAACATCTAGATGTTCGGGTTCGGGCCGAACAGGCCGAACATGGCCGCGATGTTCGGGTGTTCGAGCCGAACTCCGAACATAATGGAAGTCAATGGGGACCCGAACTTTCGTGCTTTGTAAAGCCTCCTTACATGCTACATACCCCAAATTTACAGGGTATGTGCACATTGGGAGTGGGTACAAGAGGAAATTTTTTTTTAGCAAAAAGAGCTTATAGTTTTTGAGAAAATCGATTTTAAAGTTTCAAAGGGAAAACTGTCTTTTAAATGCGGGAAATGTCTGTTTTCTTTGCAAAGGTAACATGCTTTTTGTCGGCATGCAGTCATAAATGTAATACATATAAGAGGTTCCAGGAAAAGGGACCGGTAACGCTAACCCAGCAGCAGCACACGTGATGGAACAGGAGGAGGGTGGTGCAGGAGGAGAAGGCCACGCTTTGAGACACAACAACCCAGGCCTTGCATGAGGACAAGAAGCGTGGGGATAGCAATTTGCATTTTGTCGCCATGCAGTCATAAATGTAATACAGATGAGAGGTTCAATAAACAGGGACCGGAAACGCTAACCCATCACAGATGTTCATTGTTCATGTTACT
Organism: Hyperolius riggenbachi; assembly: GCF_040937935.1. Classification (NCBI taxonomy): domain Eukaryota; kingdom Metazoa; phylum Chordata; class Amphibia; order Anura; family Hyperoliidae; genus Hyperolius; species Hyperolius riggenbachi. The sequence goes on from NC_090646.1 coordinate 283,733,137, forward strand.
TGGCTGGGGTCCGGGAGTGTTGCGTAGTCGTTTCCAATCCAGGATTGATTCATTTTAATTTGAGTCAGACGGTCTGCATTTTCTGTGGAGAGGCGGATACGCCGCCGATCTGTGACGATGCCTCCGGCAGCACTGAAACAGCGTTCCGACATAACGCTGGCTGCCGGGCAAGCCAGCACCTCTATTGCGTACATTGCCAGTTTGTGCCAGGTGTCTAGCTTCGATACCCAATAGTTGAAGGGTGCAGATGGATTGTTCAACACAGCTATGCTATCTGACATGTAGTCCTTGACCATCTTCTCCAGGCGATCGGTGTTGGAGGTGGATCAGCACGCTTGCTGTTCTGTGTGCTGCTGCATGGGTGTCAGAAAATTTTCCCACTCCAAGGACACTGCCGATACCATTCCCTTTTGGGCACTAGCTGCGGCTTGTGTTGTTTGCTGCCCTCCTGGTCGTCCTGGGTTTGCGGAAGTCAGTCTGTCGGCGTACAACTGGCTAGAGGAGGGGGAGGATGTCAATCTCCTCTCTAAAGTCTCCACAAGGGCCTGCTGGTATTCTTCCATTTTGACCTGTCTGACTCTTTCTTCAAGCAGTTTTGGAACATTGTGTTTGTACCGTGGATCCAGAAGGGTATAAACCCAGTAATTGGTGTTGTCCAGAATGCACACAATGTGTGGGTCGCGTTCAATGCAGTCCTAGGCCGAAGAGGTCATAGCCTAGGGTCACAAACACCTGTTTATTTGGGCAATTTCAATGGTAGTGATGCTGACGTACATAAATCTCAGCCATGGCCGTTAGCAACGTCTGAATTTCACAAAATGTCTCATGCAGGTAGAAGACATATTGTTAGACTTGGATTCCAAAGATGGGGTCCCTACATCTCTGCAAACCAGAGTTACAGGGGTCCAAAATTGGTAAAATCCCCCATAGGCTTTCATTGCCTCTCTATTTCACTTTCCAAAATCTCACATCTTTTCATAGGGCAATTGCTCAGCAGTGGCAAATTTTCTAGCATTGTAGGGACCCTTAGGGGGAACATGACTGGTGAGTTTCGGGCCCCTAGGCCGAAGAGGTCATAGCCCTAGGGTCACAAAAACCTGTTTATTTGGGCAATTTCAATGGTAGTGATGCTGACGTACATAAATCTCAGCCATGGCCGTTAGCAACGTCTGAATTTCACGAAATGTCTCATGCAGGTAGAAGACATATTGTTAGACTTGGATTCCAAAGATGGGGTCCCTACATCTCTGCAAACCAGAGTTACAGGGGTCCAAAATTGGTAAAATCCCCCATAGGCTTTCATTGCCTCCCTATTTCACTTTCCAAAATCTCACATCTTTTCAAAGGGCAATTGCTCAGCAGTGGCAAATTTTCTAGCATTGTAGGGACCCTTAGGGGGAACATGACTGGTGAGTTTCGGGCCCCTAGGCCGAAGAGGTCATAGCCCTAGGGTCACAAAAACCTGTTTATTTGGGCAATTTCAATGGTAGTGATGCTGACGTACATAAATCTCAGCCATGGCCGTTAGCAACGTCTGAATTTCACGAAATGTCTCATGCAGGTAGAAGACATATTGTTAGACTTGGATTCCAAAGATGGGGTCCCTACATCTCTGCAAACCAGAGTTACAGGGGTCCAAAATTGGTAAAATCCCCCATAGGCTTTCATTGCCTCCCTATTTCACTTTCCAAAATCTCACATCTTTTCAAAGGGCAATTGCTCAGCAGTGGCAAATTTTCTAGCATTGTAGGGACCCTTAGGGGGAACATGACTGGTGAGTTTTGGGCCCCTAGGCCGAAGAGGTCATAGCCTAGGGTCACAAAAACCTGTTTATTTGGGCATTTCAATGGTGGCGAGTCTGACGTACATAAATCGCAGCAATGGCCGTTAGCAACGTCTGAATCTCACGAAATGTCTCATGCAGGTAGAAGACATATTGTTAGACTTGGATTCCAAAGATGGGGTCTCTACATCTCTGCAAACCAGAGTTACAGGGCTCCAAAATTGGTAAAATCCCCCATAGGCTTTTATTGGGCCTACTATTTACCGTTCCAAAATCTCACACCATTTCAAAGGGCAATGGCTCAGCAGTGGCAAAACTCACCAGTCATGATCCCCCTAAGAGTCCCTACAATGCTAGAAAATTTGGTACTGCTGAGCCATTGCCCTTTGAAAAGATGTGAGATTTTGGAAAGTGAAATAGGGAGGCAATGAAAGCCTATGGGAATTTTACCAATTTTGGACCCCTGTAACTCTGGTTTGCAGAGATGTAGGGACCCCATCTTTGGAATCCAAGTCTAACAATATGTCTTCTACCTGCATGAGACATTTCGTGAAATTCAGACGTTGCTAACGGCCATTGCTGCGATTTATGTACGTCAGACTCGCAACCATTGAAATTGCCCAAATAAACAGGTTTTTGTGACCCTAGGCTATGACCTCTTCGGCCTAGGGGCCCAAAACTCACCAGTCATGTTCCCCCTAAGGGTCCCTACAATGCTAGAAAATTTGCCACTGCTGAGCCATTGCCCTTTGAAAAGATGTGAGATTTTGGAAAGTGAAATAGGGAGGCAATGAAAGCCTATGGGGGATTTTACCAATTTTGGACCCCTGTAACTCTGGTTTGCAGAGATGTAGGGACCCCATCTTTGGAATCCAAGTCTAACAATATGTCTTCTACCTGCATGAGACATTTCGTGAAATTCAGACGTTGCTAACGGCCATGGCTGAGATTTATGTACGTCACCATCACTACCATTGAAATAGCCCAAATAAACAGGTTTTTGTGACCCTAGGCTATGACCTCTTCGGCCTAGGGGCCCGAAACTCACCAGTCATGTTCCCCCTAAGGGTCCCTACAATGCTAGAAAATTTGCCACTGCTGAGCAATTGCCCTTTGAAAAGATGTGAGATTTTGGAAAGTGAAATAGGGAGGCAATGAAAGCCTATGGGGGATTTTACCAATTTTGGACCCCGGTAACTCTGGTTTGCAGAGATGTAGGGACCCCATCTTTGGAATCCAAGTCTAACAATATGTCTTCTACCTGCATGAGACATTTCGTGAAATTCAGACGTTGCTAACGGCCATGGCTGAGATTTATGTACGTCAGCATCACTACCATTGAAATTGCCCAAATAAACAGGTTTTTGTGACCCTAGGCTATGACCTCTTGGCCTAGGGGCCCGAAACTCACCAGTTATGATCCCCCTAACAGTTCCTACAATGCTAGAAAATTTGCCACTGCTGAGCAATTGCCCTTTGAAAAGATGTGAAATTTTGGAACTGTAAATAGGAGGCCCAATGAAAGCCTATGGGGGATTTTACCAATTTTGGACCCCTGTAACTCTAGTTTGCAGAGATGTAGGGAACCCATCTTTGGAGCCCAAGTCTAACAATATGTCTTCTACCTGCATGAGACATTTCGTGAGATTCAGACGTTGCTAACGGCCATTGCTGCGATTTATGTACGTCAGACTCGCCACCATTGAAATTGCCCAAATAAACAGGTTTTTGTGACCCTAGGCTATGACCTCTTCGGCCTAGGGGCCCGAAACTCACCAGTCATGTTCCCCCTAAGGGTCCCTACAATGCTAGAAAATTTGCCACTGCTGAGCAATTGCCCTTTGAAAAGATGTGAGATTTTGGAAAGTGAAATAGGGAGGCAATGAAAGCCTATGGGGGATTTTACCAATTTTGGACCCCTGTAACTCTGGTTTGCAGAGATGTAGGGACCCCATCTTTGGAATCCAAGTCTAACAATATGTCTTCTACCTGCATGAGACATTTTGTGAAATTCAGACGTTGCTAACGGCCATGGCTGAGATCTATGTACGTCAGCATCACTACCATTGAAATTGCCCAAATAAACAGGTTTTTGTGACCCTAGGCTATGACCTCTTCGGCCTAGGACTGCATTGAACGCGACCCATGCATTGTGCGCATTCTGGACAACACCAATTACTGGGTTTATACCCTTCTGGATCCACGGTACAAACACAATGTTCCAAAACTGCTTGAAGAAAGAGTCAGACAGGTCAAAATGGAAGAATACCAGAAGGCCCTTGTGGAGACTTTAGAGAGGAGATTGACATCCTCCCCCTCCTCTAGCCAGTTGTACGCCGACAGACTGACTTCCGCAAACCCAGGACGACCAGGAGGGCAGCAAACAACACAAGCCGCAGCTAGTGCCCAAAAGTGAATGGTATCGGCAGTGTCCTTGGAGTGGGAAAATTTTCTGACACCCATGCAGCAGCATACAGAACAGCAAGCGTGCAGATCCACCTCCAACACCGATCGCCTGGAGAAGATGGTCAAGGACTACATGTCAGATGGCATAGCTGTGTTGAACAATCCATCTGCACCCTTCAACTATTGGGTATCGAAGCTAGACACCTGGCACAAACTGGCAATGTACGCAATAGAGGTGCTGGCTTGCCCGGCAGCCAGCGTTATGTCGGAACGCTGTTTCAGTGCTGCCGGAGGCATCGTCACAGATCGGCCAATCCGCCTCTCCACAGAAAATGCAGACCGTCTGACTCAAATTAAAATGAATCAATCCTGGATTGGAAACGACTACGCAACACTCCCGGACCCCAACCAAGTAACATGAACAATGAACATCTGTGATGGGTTAGCGTTTCCGGTCCCTGTTTATTGAACCTCTCATCTGTATTACATTTATGACTGCATGGCGACAAAATGCAAAACTGCTATTCGCACGCTTCTTGTCCTCATGCAAGGCCTGGGTTGTTGTGTCTCAAAGCGTGGCCTTCTCCTCCTGCGCCACCCTCCTCCTGTTCCATCACGTGTGCTGCTGCTGGGTTAGCGTTACCGGTCCCTTTTCCTGGAACCTCTTATATGTATTACATTTATGACTGCATGCCGACAAAAAGCATGTTACCTGTGCAAAGAAAACAGACATTTCCCGCATTTAAAAGACAGTTTTCCCTTTGAAACTTTAAAATCGATTTTCTCAAAAACTATAAGCTCTTTTTGCTAAAAAAATTTCCTCTTGTACCCACTCCCAATGTGCACATACCCTGTAAATTTGGGGTATGTAGCATGTAAGGAGGCTTTACAAAGCACGAAAGTTCGGGTCCCCATTGACTTCCATTATGTTCGGAGTTCGGCTCGAACACCCGAACATCGCGGCCATGTTCGGCCCGAACCCGAACATCTAGATGTTCGCCCAACACTACACGTGACCCGTTCGGCCAATCACAGCGCTAGCCGAACGTTCGGGTAACGTTCGGCCATGCGCTCTTAGTTCGGCCATATGGCCGAACAGTTTGGCCGAACACCATCAGGTGTTCGGCCGAACTCGAACATCACCCGAACAGGGTGATGTTCTGCAGAACCCGAACAGTGGCGAACACTGTTCGCCCAACACTAACTCCGAGCACCTCTCATGCGCATGCCTTTAAGTTAGACGACTTCCAACAAAGTCATGCTATGATCCCTCTGGAGGAGCCGCTTGCAATGGCCATTGGGTGCCACTGCCTCTTCCTGCTTCATTAAGTGATGCACTTCTCTAACAGAGAAGACAGGGGTGACCCGGAAGTTATAACATAGCCAAGGTGGCAGCCGTGATGTTTAAACTGAAATCGAACGAAAACTATTTAGTGTACAGCGGCAATTCAGACATCAAATGAAAGAGGAGAGCACAAACTACAGAAAGGTATGCATCTTTCAGTACTTTGCAGTACTGGTTGGAGTCTTAAAGGCATACTCATGCGAGGTGCTCGGAGTCCCTTTATTAGATGTAAGAACAACTTATCGGTAACACCTTGGGCTGAATTCAAAGGCATTAGCACCAGACAATCTGGACCCTGGACCAGCTAAGATTATGTTGAAATGCCCTGACTCGTTTCCGCCAGCATTTCAAAAAATAGTCAATCGTTCTCTGCAAACTGGAAGGTTTCCTAACTCTCTAAAATAAGAAATCATCAAGCCCCTTCTCAAAAACCCTTCCATGAATCCAGACACATTGAGCAGCTACAGACTTGTCTCCAACCTCCCCTTTTTAGGGAAACTTATTGAAAACACTATCTGCAACTTGAAGCCAGGCTTTCAGCAAACAACATTTTGGACCCTCTACAATCTGTTTTCAGGAAACACCACAGCCGTGAGACTGTCCTCATCCAGGTCTACAACGATCTGCTCATGGCAAGGGACAGAGGGGTATGCTCCATCCTAATTATGTTGGATCTCTCAGCAGCTTTTAATACAGTTGAGCATAAAATCTTGCTCAACAGATTGCAGGAGTACTATGGCCTCAGTGGCTTAATCCTCCAGTGGTTCAGATCGTTACTGATGGACAGAACAAAGAGAGTAGGGCTTGTCATGTCCAACCCTGCACCTCTAAAATTTAGAGTGCCACAAGGCTCAACCCTATCCCCTCTGCTATTTACAATCTATATGCTACTATTTGGTACAATTATTCAACAACATGGCCTTGGAGGTGGCCCGAACAGTTCACCGGTGAACGGTTCCCGGCGGACTTCCGGGGGTTCGAGATCGCGGAGAACCGCAAACTTTTCTGGAAGTTCGGTTCACCCCCATAATGCACCATTAGGCTCAACTTTGACCCTCTACATCACAGTCAGCAGACACATTGTAGCCAATCAGGATACACTCCCTCCTGGAGCCACTCCCCCCTGATATAAAAGGCAGGCATAGCCGGCCATTTTATTCACTCATGTGCCTGCAGTAAATAAAGAAGGGACAGCTGCTGCTGCAGACTCTCATAGGGAAAGATTAGTTAGGCTCTTGTAGGCTTGTTAGCTTGCTCCTTGCTGATTCTTATTGCTAAAATAGCACCCCACAACAGCTCTTTTGAGAGCTAATCTTGTTCTTGTGATCTATTTTTTTTTCTGTGTGTCCCACTGACACTTGTGTTGCATAGACAGCCTTGATAATTCATACTGTGTGTGCCACTGCCAGGCCCAGCACATTCATTGACTACCTGTGTGTGTGACAGGTGCACATTGTAATACCCAGTACTGCATATACCTAACTCCCTGTTGTTCACAGTGCACCCACCTACCTATGTAAGCTGAGCGCACACAGTGTCACTGTGCCTGTCCGCTACCTGTCTGTGTGTGACAGGTGCACATTGTAATACCCATCACTGCATATACTTACCTACCTGTTGTTCACAGTGCACCCACCTACCTACGTGAGTGCACGCAGTATCACTGTGCCTGTCCGCTACCTGTCTGTGTGTGACAGGTGCACATTGTAATACCCATCACTGCATATACTTACCTACCTGTTGTTCACAGTGCACCCACCTACCTACGTGAGTGCACGCAGTATCACTGTGCCTGTCCGCTACCTGTCTGTGTGTGACAGGTGCACATTGTAATACCCATCACTGCATATACCTACTGTCACCACTGTCACAGGAGCCCTGGTGGTCAGACCGCAAATGGCCTTCCAAACGGTGCCAGCGCACGGATCGTGCGAACTCTGGTCGCAGTCAATGCGCAGGAACCGTTGAGACAAACCGCAGACAAACCAGAAGGGAGCCTGTGAGATATGGGTAATTACAACCTACACACGATTCCAGGGTATCTGCCACCACCACTGGTATGGGCCACTGGACCCGATTTACTGACTGACTGGTCCTGCGAATAAAAACGGTTAAAACACGCTGTATTCTGTCTAGCCAACAACAAACAATAGTAACGTCTCTTTAGAGGTCTGGTTCAGTTGTGTGCGTGCTGAATAGTAGGGTAGCTAGAACAACAACTGACGATAGCGTCGGTTTATTGAAAGCAATATAAATAATTAATATATACAGACAATTATTAAAATCAACAATTATTAAAACAGTAATAGCCAGTATGAAAAATAAAAGGGAGAAAATACTTAGGGTTTGTGGAAATATGTCCTTTTGTGGGAAAATCATCAAGTCCAAGCAAAACGGTTTCAAGTTCGCAAAGTTCTTTGTTCCAGAGATGAACTCAAAGTTCAGCAAGATTTAAAATCCAAACAAAATGGAGGATGTCCTTTGTTCAGTTCCGGCAAGATGGCCACCACTCGTTCCTCACGGTGGCCGGGTGTCTAGGAAGATGGGAAATGGAGGAATAATTTGCCCGGGCAGCTCATTCACTTTTAATGGAGCTCAGAGGCGGGCTTCCAGAGTCGGCCCCCAGGCCGGACTATGGTAATCACATCTGGGGCAGGGGCTTCAGCAACCTCATAATCCTGACATGTTCTCTAGGTCGACCTACGCGGCCGGCACACAAATAATAATTACATATTATCGATCCCCAGAACCTACCGATTAATATGATATCAGACATGGCTAGTGCAGCGGATCAGGTTCCTGAGAAGATTCATACCTGGGTTGTAGGGGCCCCGGGCCCCTCTCGACTGGTATCAAGAGATTCAGCATGACCCTACGGATCCAATGATACCGCTCTCATAACTACCCTATTTATTGTATTCTGTAAATGGGCAAAAGATTATATAGTACATTCATTTCTTCCTGGTAAGGCTGGAGCCAGGGTGTCTGGTATCCAGCTGTGCCTAGCTTCCTGGGATCTCCCTGTATGGAAAGGACCACCAAATGGAGGTAATTGAGACAAACATCCTCTTGGACACAGGCCTGGCCCAGGCTCATTAGCATATCAAAAGAGCCATCCTGCAGTTAAGCTGATGCTATCTCTCTGCTGAGAAAAGACTCAGCTGCTCCTACACAATCAATCCATTCTAGTGATCTGAAGCGCAATGGATGCAGAGAATCGAGTGAGATCGCGTTTTCTTCATGGGCGGTTCCAGGACGCGTCTGCGGCCCCGCAACCGTCCGTGACAGCCCCCCCCCCTCTTGTATGTGGCTTAGCCACACACCCGCAAGATGTGTGGCGGCGCCGCTAACCTGGCGGACGGGTCTCGGGTTGCCGGTACGGCAGGAAACCCATTGGAGCCAGCGGCTCGGTTCCCCTGGACAGGTCGCGGTCCGCTACCCTCAGGCTTGACCCGACATGGACCGTTCCGGGCAGGGCGTTTGCGCCACTGCGTCCGGATGGGGCGTCTGCCAGGACTGCTGGCAACGGGCAGTGGTTTGGGTAGGTCAGCAGCCAGCCCACGCAGGGGTTCCCTGCGAAGCGGCTGTGGACCTAAGGGAACCCCGCGGGAATCCCTGGACCTCCCCCGCTCCTAACAGACGGCACATGCTTTGCAGTATTTGGCTACATCCCTGTTCATCCCGGGCCAATGAAACTGTTTCCGAATACAGGCAAGTGTCCTGCGGACACCTGAGTGCCCTGTCAGAGGATTAGCATGTGCGGATTTCAGCACATGTCCCCTGAACGCACTCGGGACCACAAGCCATTTGGTATTCGCATGTGATCCACCGGTAGGGAGCTGTACAGACTCGCTGTACAGTCTCCCACCTTCCCAGTACACCTTGAAAGCGGCCCCGTCTGCAAGGGACTCAGAGGCTTGCTGCCTGAGCACCTCCAGGCTTGGGTCGCTTTGTAGTGCTGCTGTGAGGACGCTGTCAGTTTCAGCCAACTTGCTCATGTCACATGAGGCCAGTGGATGAAAGGTCTCATCCCTGCGGTCACAGGAGGGGGAGAAGGCCGGAACCCCCTCCACCGGTTCTGAGCTCGGGTTCTGAGCGGTACAGCTGCGCGGTACTGCTAGCACAGGTACACCTTCAGAAGGGCACAGACGGGCATTACTCAAATCATCGTTGCATGCATTAATGACATTGACAGGTATAGATATTTTTTCATTACAGACAGGTTGTACAGTAAACTCAGGTACAGTTACATCATCATCACAACAGACAGTCTGTACATCAAATTCAGGTGCCTTTGAAGCAGGCACTATTGAACCGGGTACCCTTGAACTGGGCACATTAAACCCACCTCCCCCTGGTGCTCCCCCAAGTGTATAAAGTACCTGGTGGTGGGTGGAGAGTCCGTCTCCTTCCGTGAGCGACAAGGCGGTTGTGGCAGGTTCGTAGTAGGACACAAGCTTGCCCAAATCAGTCCCCAGCAACACAGTGACTTGGAGATCCTTCACAACCCCAACAACCCTTTCTTGGACCCCTCCTCCCCAATCCAGCTTCACTCTCGCGTGGGCTATGTGGAAAAGGGTGCCCTCTACTCCAGTAAGGGCAAGGGATCGGCGGGAGCTGATGCTCTCCTTTGGCACAAGGTGTGAGTGAACTAACGTGATGTCAGCTCCGGTGTCCCGGAATCCGGTGACAACTTTGTCGTTCACTCTAACAAGTTGCTGCTGGTCGGTTCGGTCGCGGATTTCCTTTCCGCGGGCAAACAGGACAAAATCTGATGATCCAGGCTGTGGTTCGCTGGCTGGTTGCCTCTGCTGTGGGTGAGATACAGGTGCTGCAGGTGCTGGTGGTGTCTGTCTCCGCTCCGGACAGTCGAATTTCATGTGTCCGGGCTGGCGGCAGTAGTGACAGGTGACCTCTCCAGGGGCTGCAGGCCTGGGTGCAGCAGCTGCGCTGGGTGGCCTCGGTGGCTGACGGCTCACAGGGGCAGGAGAGTCTGCTGGGGTATTGGGCTGACCTCCTCTCCAGCTGGATGGGACAGTTCTGCGTGCATCAGGCACCCGGGTAGTCGCAAAAGCCTCAGCGAGGTCTGCAGCGACAGTTGCTGACGCCGGCTTGCGCTCTAGCACAAACTGTCGTACATCAGCAGGGCAAATGTTCAGAAATTGTTCGAGGACTATCAAGTCCTCCAGGACATCATAAGACCCTTTGGTGAGGCCTAGAGTCCACTGGCGGAGTGTGGTGAGCAAGCTGCTGACCACATCTCGGTACGAATCAGAAGACTTTTTCTGCCAGGCCCTGAACTTCTTGCGATAGGCTTCTGGCATCAGCTGGTACTTAGTAATGATAGCGTCTTTTATAGCGGCATAATCATTATCTTTCTCCGCAGGCAATTCTGCGAAAGCATCAAGCGCTTTGTAGCGCAGCAAAGGTGTCAGATGTCTGGCCCACTGGTCTTGGGACAGACGATACTCACGGCATGCTTTTTCAAAAGATCGCAAAAACAAGTCAATGTCTGTGTCTTTTTCAATATTAGCGAATTTAAATTTTGCACTTACGGGTGGTGCAGCTCCTTCAGCAGGGAGGCTGGGCGAAGAACTCCGGCTGGCCTGTTGCACTTTTGCCATGTTTAGCTCATGCTGTCGTTGGCGCTCCCGTTCTCGCTCAGCGGCATCCCTCTCCGCGTGGCGTTCTGCAGCAGCAGCCTTGCGTTCTGCAGATTGGCGTTCCCGCTCCTCTCGTGCCTCTCGCTTTTGCTCCGCCATGTACTGCAGGTACTTGTCCAGGTCAGTCTCCATCAGCTTTCGTAATGCCTGCTGCATTACCGGGTCAGCACCCATGGACAGTCCAGTACTGGCCAGTTCCAGGTGAGTACTTTCAGAAACTCTGGGATTGGGCACCATACTGACATTCTCCTGCGTAACTGTTAATGCAGGGCCCTCAGGATGCACAACCTCTGTACGGTCAGGATTCTCAGTCTCTGGTTCCCCTCGATTTGGGTCAGATGGGCTGGTATCCACTTCAGCGGACACTCCCATCTCCCGCAGTTGCTGGGTATCCCATTGAAACAATTCCGTTACCAGGTCCCGTTGTTTCTTGCGGCCGACATCAATGCCTCTCTCTTGGCAAAGATTTTGCAGGTCCGCCAGGCACATTTTCTTGTAGTTCCCGGACATTTCCACGCCAAATAAAATAAAACTTTTTTGGGGAGGGGTACTGGCTACACAGTCTCTCTGTATATATAAAAATATATTGCCTTCCAGCTACACCAACAAATTAGTTCGTTTCTCGATAGCGCTAGCGCTATCTTAGATACTTTTCAGCACAACACAGGTCCCAACCGCTGCCTAACACTGTCACAGGAGCCCTGATGGTCAGACCACAAATGGCCTTCCAACCGGTGCCAGCGCACGGATCGTGCGAACTCTGGTCGCAGTCAATGCGCAGGAACCGTTGGGACAAACCGCAGACAAACCAGAAGGGAGCCGGTGAGATATGGGTAATTACAACCTACACACGATTCCAGGGTATCTGCCACCACCACTGGTATGGGCCAGTGGAGCCGATTTACTGACTGACTGGTCCTGCGAATAAAAACGGTTAAAACACGCTGTATTCTGTCTAGCCAACAACAAACAATAGTAACGTCTCTTTAGAGGTCTGGTTCAGTTGTGTGCGTGCTGAATAGTAGGGTAGCTAGAACAACAACTGACAATAGCGTCGGTTTATTGAAAGCAATATAAATAATTAATATATACAGACAATTATTAAAATCAACAATTATTAAAACAGTAATAGCCAGTATGAAAAATAAAAGGGAGAAAATACTTAGGGTTTGTGGAAATATGTCCTTTTGTGGGAAAATCATCAAGTCCAAGCAAAACGGTTTCAAGTTCGCAAAGTTCTTTGTTCCAGAGATGAACTCAAAGTTCAGCAAGATTTAAAATCCAAACAAAATGGAGGATGTCCTTTGTTCAGTTCCGGCAAGATGGCCACCACTCGTTCCTCACGGTGGCCGGGTGTTCAGGAAGATGGGAAATGGAGGAATAATTTGCCCGGGCAGCTCATTCACTTTTAATGGAGCTGAGTTCAGAGGCGGGCTTCCAGAGTCGGCCCCCAGGCCGGACTATGGTAATCACATCTGGGGCAGGGGCTTCAGCAACCTCATAATCCTGACATGTTCTCTAGGCCGACCTACGCAGCCGGCACACAAATAATAATTACATATTATCGATCCCCAGAACCTACCGATTAATATGATATCAGACATGGCTAGTGCAGCGGATCAGGGTCCTGAGAAGATTCATACCTGGGTTGTAGGGGCCCCGGGCCCCTCTCGACTGGTATCAAGAGATTCAGCATGACCCTACGGATCCAATGATACCGCTCTCATAACTACCCTATTTATTGTATTCTGTAAATGGGCAAAAGATTATATAGTACATTCATATCTTCCTGGTAAGGCTGGAGCCAGGGTGTCTGGTATCCAGCTGTGCCTAGCTTCCTGGGATCTCCCTGTATGGAAAGGACCACCAAATGGAGGTAATTAAGACAAACATCCTCTTGGACACAGGCCTGGCCCAGGCTCATTAGCATATCAAAAGAGCCATCCTGCAGTTAAGCTGATGCTATCTCTCTGCTGAGAAAAGACTCAGCTGCTCCTACACAATCAATCCATTCTAGTGATCTGAAGCGCAATCGATGCAGAGAATCGAGTGCGATCGCGTTTTCTTCACGGGCGGTTCCAGGACGCGTCTGCGGCCCCGCAACCGTCCGTGACACCTACCTACCTGTTGTTCACAGTGCACCCACTCACCTAAGAAAGTGAGTTGAGCGCACGCAGTGTCACTGTGCCTGCCCGCTACTAGAGTTGGGCCGAACGGTTCGCCTGCGAACGGTTCCATGCGAACTTCAGTGGTTCGCGTTCGCGTCCCGCAGGCGAACCTTTGCGGAAGTTCGGTTCACCCCATAATGCACATGGAGGGTCAACTTTGACCCTCTACATTACAGTCAGCAGGCCCAGTGTAGCCAATTAGGCTACACTAGCCCCTGGAGCCCCACCCCCCCTTATATAAGGCAGGCAGCGGCGGCCATTACGGTCACTCGTGTGCTGCCTGCGTTAGTGAGAGTAGGGTGAGCTGCTGCAGACTGTCTCTCAGGGAAAGATTAGTTAGGCTTAACTTGTTCCTGTCTGGCTGCATACCTGTTCTGTGAACCCACCACTGCATACCTGTGCTGTGAACCCACCACTGCATACCTGTGCTGTGAACCCACCACTGCATACCTGTGCTGTGAACCCACCACTGCATACCTGTGCTGTGAACCCACCACTGCATACCTGTTCAGTGAACCTGCCACTGCATACCTGTTCTGTTCAGTGGACCCGCCACTGTATACCTGTTCATTGAACCCACCACTGCATACCTGTGCTGTGAACCCACCACTGCATACCTGTTCTGTGAACCCACCACTGCATACCTGTTCTGTGAACCCACCACTGCATACCTGTTCTGTTCAGTGGACCCGCCACTGTATACCTGTTCAGTTAACCCGCCACTGCATACCTGTTCTGTTCAGTGGACCCGCCACTGTATACCTGTTCAGTGAACCCGCCACTGCATACCTGTTGTGTTCAGTGAACCTGCCACTGCATACCTGTTCTGTGAACCCGCCACTGTATACCTGTTCTGTTTAGTGAACCCGCCACTGTATACCTGTTCTGTTTAGTGAACCCGCCACTGCATACCTGTTCTGTTCAGTGGACCCGCCACTGTATACCTGTTCAGTGAACCCGCCACTGCATACCTGTTGTGTTCAGTGAACCTGCCACTGCATACCTGTTCTGTGAACCCGCCACTGTATACCTGTTCTGTTTAGTGAACCCGCCACTGTATACCTGTTCTGTTTAGTGAACCCGCCACTGTATACCTGTTCTGTTTAGTGAACCCGCCACTGCATACCTGTTCTGTTCAGTGGACCCGCCACTGTATACCTGTTCAGTGAACCCGCCACTGCATACCTGTTGTGTTCAGTGAACCTGCCACTGCATACCTGTTCTGTGAACCCGCCACTGTATACCTGTTCTGTTTAGTGAACCCGCCACTGCATACCTGTTCTGTTCAGTGGACCCGCCACTGTATACCTGTTCAGTGAACCCGCCACTGCATACCTGTTGTGTTCAGTGAACCTGCCACTGCATACCTGTTCTGTGAACCCGCCACTGTATACCTGTTCTGTTTAGTGAACCCGCCACTGTATACCTGTTCTGTTTAGCGAACCCGCCACTGCATACCTGTTCTGTTCAGTGGACCCGCCACTGTATACCTGTTCAGTGAACCCGCCACTGCATACCTGTTCTGTTTAGTGAACCCGCCACTGTATACCTGTTCTGTTTAGTGAACCAGCCACTGCATACCTGTTCTGTTCAGTGGACCCGCCACTGTATACCTGTCCAGCTGTCAACTATGCTTTACAATGCCTTTAAGGGTGATGTGACGGCACAACGCCAGCAAGGTACCACTGCCACTAATCCTCCTCCCGTGTCCACGCAGTCAAAGATAGGACGCTCCAGCGATCTCATGGTGATGTCGGACATGCGGGCGTTCTTTAGTCCAACGCCTCGCCGTAGCCCTTCCGGATCCACCCTCCACCAACGCCTGGAACGGCAGGTAGCCGACTACCTGGCCTTAAGTGTGGATGTAGACACTGCTGTGAACAGTGATGAGGAACCCTTGAACTACTGGGTGCGCAGGCTTGACCTGTGGCCAGAGCTGTCCCAATTTGCCATCCAACTTCTCTCCTGCCCTGCCGCAAGCGTCCTGTCAGAAAGGACCTTCAGCGCAGCTGGAGGCATTGTCACCAGAGAAGAGAAGTCGCCTAAGTCACAAAAGTGTTAAGTACCTCACCTTTATCAAAATGAATGAGGCATGGATCCCGGAGGGCTGCTGCCCGCCCCAAGACTAAGTCAGTCCCCGCACACACAGCATCTCTGCCTGCAGGCCGTGTGACTGGCTGCCTGGCCTGCCCCAAGAAGACTAAGTCGCTCCCAGTCCCTCCACACAGCATATCTGCCTGCAGGCCGCTTGACTACCTTCTCCGCCACCACCAACAGGGTCCGGGACTCCAGGCGGATTGCTGAATTTTTTAGGCCGCTGCTAGCAGCGGCCGCTGTAATAATTTTTCTGGTGCGTGTACATGACTGCCTAATTTTTCTGGCTGCACTGCGGGCAGCTGCAACAACAAAAGAAAAGGCATGTACATGCGCCCATTCCCCTTCGTGATCATTACCTTGCCGTGGTGAAGGGGCTTGCGTATCACAATGAAGCAATGACCGGCGCCTAGATGAGTGTCTCGGGGGGCACACCCACGATAATAAGGTCGTTGCCTCATTGTGGTCAGACCAAATTTGATCAGCTGGACAGTCACTGTTCTGTCATTCAGCTACATCAGCCAGGCGACCATATGGGCTGTAAAGCCACCAAAACCTGCACTCTCGCCATGGTGCGCACCAGTCCAGCACGGCCGTCACTACACAAACAGCTGTTTGCGCTGCGTTACACGGTGAGTTTGGTGTGTCAGTGTGAAGCAGTACCTTAATTACACTACCTGATTGATGTATACACATGCAAGATGTTTGAAAGCACTTTAGGCCTGTCATTTAGCATTTAATGTGATTTCTGCCCTTAAAACGCTGCTTTGCGTCAAATCCAGATTTTTCCCGGGGACTTTTGGCATGTATCCCACTCCGCCATGCCCCCCTCCAGGTGTTAGACCCCTTGAAACATCTTTTCCATCACTTTTGTGGCCAGCATAATTATTTTTTTTTCAAAGTTCGCATCCCCATTGAAGTCTATTGCGGTTCGCGAACTTTAACGCGAACCGAACCTTCCGCGGAAGTTCGCGAACCAGGTTCGCGAACCTAAAATCGGAGGTTCGGCCCAACTCTACCCGCTACCTGTCTGTGTGTGACAGGTGCACATTGTAATACCCATCACTGCATATACCTACCTGTTGTTCACTTCAGTGCACCCACCTACCTACGTGAGCGCACGCAGTGTCACTGTGCCTGTCCGCTACCTGTCTGTGTGTGACAGGTGCACATTGTAATACCCAGTACTGCATATACCTACCTACCTGTTGTTAACAGTGCACCCACCTACCTACGTGAGCTGAGCGCACACAATGTCACTGTGCCTGTCCGCTGCCTGTCTGTGTGTGACAGGTGCACTTTGTAATACCCATCACTGCATATACCTACCTACCTGTTGTTCACAGTGCACCCACCTACCTACGTGAGTGCACGCAGTGTCACTGTGCCTGTCCGCTACCTGTCTGTGTGTGACAGGTGCACATTGTAATACCCATCACTGCATATACCTACCTACCTGTTGTTCACAGTGCACCCACCTACCTACGTGAGTTGAGCGCATGCAGTGTCACTGTGCCTGTCCGCTACCTGTCTGTGTGTGACAGGTGCACATTGTAATACCCATCACTGCATATACCTACCTGTTGTTCACTTCAGTGCACCTACCTACCTACGTGAGCGCACGCAGTGTCACTGTGCCTGTCCGCTACCTGTCTGTGTGTGACAGGTGCACATTGTAATACCCATCACTGCATATACCTACCTGTTGTGTTCAGTGCACCCACCTCATTACTGCATATACCTACCTGTTGTGTTCAGTGCACCCACCTACCTACGTGAGTGCACGCAGTGTGATATACCACTCCGTACATACCGGTTAACTGCACCTGTGTGACTGCACATTGTATTAGTGAAGTCAGTGCATACCTTTCACTTCATCCCCCCCCCCCGAAATGGACACAACGGACAAAAGGCAGGCAGAGGTAGAGGCAAACCCAGAGGAAGGCCACCCGGCAGGTCTGTGCGATGTCGTGTTGATGTGATTTCATGCAGCCCTGGCCCAAAGTACAGTGCTCAGAAGAAAGCACGTCCCATCAACTCCAAAGATTATCAGGACGTGGTTGACTAATTAACACAGAACACCTCATCATCCACAGCCACCAGCGCTACTACAAGCATCACATCCGTTGAATTTGACACTTCGCAGGAGTTAATTGGTGGGGAATTAACAGATTCACGGCCATTATTGTTACAACCAGATGAAGGCACTAAGCAAGTTACACCACCTCATATGTCTGAGTTAGGCGGTGACACTATGGACGTAATGTGTGAGGAGGAGGATGATGAAGTACCTGCTGTTGGTGCAGTTTTGGAGGTGTCTGAGGTAAGCGAAGCTGGGCAGGATTATTATGATGATTATGATGATACGGATCCCACATGGGTTCCTAGTAGACAAGATGACCAAGGGGACAGTTCTGAGGGGGAGTCAGAGAGGAGTAGGAGGAGATGAGTTCCTCAAAGAAGCAGGGGGAGCTCGTCGTCAGAAAACAGCTGGTGGGAGTGTCCGGCGCCATGTATCGCCACCTATGCACAGCCAGCCAACATGCCCTTCAACGTCAGCTTCTGATGCCACCATAGTGCCATCACCCCAGGGGGGCTCAGCGGTTTGGAAATGTTTTAATGTGTGTGCCTCAGATCGGAGCAATGCCATCTGTTCTCTCTGCCTCCAAAAATTGAGCCAACAGCCGCGTAGGGACAAGTGCCTTAAGAAGGCACACGGAGAAAAGGCACAAACTGCAATGGGAAGAGCACCTGAGCAAAAGCCGCACACAAAAGAAAAGCCACCTCCTTCCTTTATGCTGTGTGTATGTCCATATTATATCTTTATACTTACCGTATTTATTTATGCTTTGTGAAAAATATCCTCCCTATTCCCTTTGTTATGCATGTGTACATTTGTCTTAGAAAAAGCTACTTAATATGCAGTTTACACTGATCATTGTGCTTTTCATGACCATCTGACATATGGTGTCTTATGTGGTCGGGCTGATGCAGATTTGTGCGGCTTGGGGATGAGCCAATCGAATTTTACCTCAGCGGGATTTGGTTGGTTGGTTTTCGGGCTGCATCGATTTGCATTGAAGTTTGCATAGATTTCCATCGGCTCAGGGTTGTTTGCATCTACTTGACCATCACTACTTTACGCTTTATTGTATTGTTATATAAGCGAGTAAGAGCTATATGTACCCAGGTCTATGACATCCATACATGTTTTTGGTATAAATTATATCGTATTTATGAAAGTAATTTTTCCCGTTTGAACATGAACAGTATATGTGCACTTTTGATATGCATATTTGATATTTGTACTTGTGCATGCATTGAGGAGTATTGATTGTTGTTTTAGGCACTGTGATTGGCCTGAGGAAGTGGGCTGAGACCCGCGAAACGCGTTGCCTGTGCTAAATAAAATTCTTTGTTCATACAAGAATTTTGTTATTGAGGTAAACCACCTCACTTTTTTAGATTTTAAATTGGTTTTAATCCATGTTATACATACCAGGGCACCTCTTTCCCTTTAGCTGTGTATTCCCGCAGAGGATCTTTCAACCTTAGTCCATGCCTTTCTCATATCACAGCTGGACTACTGCAATGCCCTCTATGCAGGCTTACCAAACAAGGACCTGTACCAACTGCAATTAGTATAGATATAAATAGCAGGAAATTCAGTGTGCTCCTCACCCTTATATGTATATATATATAAGTATAACAATCCTTATTCCTGGTGCGCTACTATCAATGAGGGGTGTTTACCCTCTATTAAAGGGGAACTTCAGCCTAAACAAACATACTGTCATCAAGTTACATTAGTTATGTTAATTAGAATAGATAGGTAATATGATCTCTTACCCACCCTGTTTTAAAAGAACAGGCAAATGTTTGTGATTCATGGGGGCTGCCATTTTTGTCATGGGGGCAGCCATCTTTTTGGTTGAAAGGAGGTGACAAGGAGCAGGAGACACAGTTCTAACTATCCTGTGTCCTGATTACCCCACCCAGCTGCACGCGCTAGGCTTCAAATGTCAAATTCAAAATGTAAAAAAAAAAAAATTGGCACCAAAACAGCAGAACGAGAACAACAAAATCAGGAATCCCATCATGCTTTGCACAGCATCAGGGGAAAAAAGCCCAGGCAGTTTTTTTCTGTACAGCTAAAAATGAGGTTTGTATAAGAGAAACAAAGTTCTGATGCTGTGAAACTGTTAAAGGAACACAAAGCCTTTTCAGAGCTGCTGAGTCGATTTTTAGTCCGGGGGTTCACTTTAAGAAATGTTATATTAAAGTGATTTCAGCGCTCAACAGGTATCACACGAACATAAAAATAAACATAAAAATATTCACAGGACTTCAAATAACAACAATGATAGAAGTAACAGCACCTACACAGTGTCCACAAACACTATTGTCTACTCCTGCATACTAAACCATATTTTACTAATAAAAGGTTTTTGCAATAGTCCTAGATACTGGTCCTAAAACCACGGGACCTAGTGTTTAGGCCCTAAAGTGCAAGCACCACATATAGTGGTATAGAAGAATGATTCAGTCCTTTTTTTCCAAGAAGTTTTGAATCAACACATGTGTTTTTTTCCAACACATACACAGTTCTCGAGTAGGGGAAAAAAAAGGTCCTAGTTCCCAAGTCCTAATCCCAGAATTGCAGATTCTTAAAACAGCAGCACAGGGAGTCCTTATCAATAAACGATTATGCTCACCAGAAAACGATGCCAATCATAACAGTTGGCTATTGCACATGTGGCCCAGCCAGTAATGGTCCTCTTTATATTCTTAGCCGCATACCAGCCGCATGTCAGCCGTACATGTAAAAGAAAGCAACTCTATAGCGTAGTATGTTAGTCTTGAGTGCACACCCCTACGTGCCTAGCACTCTCAGGCCGTGACCCAGCACCGGTATATCTTCCACACTCAGGCAACGACAAATCAGCCTCTTACCAGATGCTCTGGCTGACCCAACAAGACCAACATCAGCGGTTTTTGTTTTTTTTAAACTTTCCCAATCTCCTCCTTCACCTTGCTTCCCGTAATGTACAGCACCTTGAACTTAAACAGACACTCCCATAGCGTAATACCGTTTTATTCCAATTAAAAATAATTAAAATTGCACTCACAAAGTTCCAATAAAAATGTGCATATCCATAGTAGAATCCTCGAGGCTCAACGTCTCCCTCTGTGGTTAGGCTCCGCCCTACTAGTTTCGTCATGAATGACTCATCAGGGGCTTGGCCTACCACCAGAGTAGACGCTTCTTAGGCCTCTTGCACACTGCAAGTGATTCCAATTCAGATTCCGCTTTTTAATCAGTTTTTATATCCGATTCAGATTCCGATTTGCAGTTTGCTCCCTACACACTGCAAATCGGAATCTGAATCGGATGTAAAAACTGATTAAAAAGCGGAATCGGAATCGCGTGCAGTGTGCAAGAGGCCTTATACATACATTAACTTCCCTTATTGGTCCAATGTGATAAGGTGTCGCCCACTCCTTCCATCTATCTTACAAGAGACTTGATTGGCTATGTAGCACCAGCCTATCTTCCCCTCTACGACCAGGGACTTCCCCCGTTGCTATGGTCACTTCAAACACACAACACTTACTGGACATAGGACAACAGTATATTCACCCTTACATATATGGGGATAAATACATATTTAACCCATATGTAAAAAAGAGAAACCGAGAGCCCAATAGTGTAATATGTTAAAACAAATGAAGTATGAGAAGAGTATAAATTTAATACTCACAAACCAGGGTTACCTCCAGGCAACCACTGTATAGGCAGGTGAGGAGATTTTCCTGTCCTCACTCAGGATTAAGAAGTCGCTGTCTGTTGACAGCAGAAAAAAGGGGTATCCCCCTCCACCAGGGGTGGATATATGATCAAACGAATATAGGACAGAGGCGCCAAAAGTACAAAATCAAAATATTAAAAATTTTAAAAAATGCTTTGGAGGCAGTGGTGGACTTACCTCCCGTAAGCAGACCCAAGAGGCTGTGTTTATTCGACAAACAATATTTATTGGGTATACTCCAGGGGGATTTCGCAACGCGTTTCACAGGCTTTGCACCCGCTTCCTCAGGCAATACAACAAAGGAGCATACATCAGCAAAGGCGCCAAGCGTGTCCCGGACCTTTTGCTGATGTATGCTCCTTTGTTGTATTGCCTGAGGAAGCGGGTGCAAAGCCTGTGAAACGCGTTGCGAAATCCCCCTGGAGTATACCCAATAAATATTGTTTGTTAAAACTCAAAAGAAAAACAAGCATGCATAGTGAAGCAATAAGTGATTGCTATTAAAGTATGTATATATTGGGGGGAAGTAGGTCGTTAGACCTGATTTGAACTATTTATACAAAAAGAGAAAAAGACAACCCCTATATATCTCTATCTTACTGAGGTAAACAGAATTAGATGCAAGACTGAGTGTAAATTACCAAAAAAGTTTATTTAGCCAACTTACATATTTAAAAACATTTAAAACCAAGGTCAGCCATCAGTTTAGCCACAAAAGGCCCCGAATAACATAAATAAATAAGGTAGCACCAATATTTAATAGTAGTTGACCAATACGGTCACAAGGGTCGTGTGGCCTCAGAAAACTGCAACCAAAAGTTATAGAAGCGTGCACAGTGTTGTTGTAAAAAATCTATAGAAAAATACTATCACAACATTAAAATATTTTGAAAAACACACTGCGTTGCAGAAAAAATGAGGGCACACAGACCAACAGTTAGTACTATCTAACCCAATAACAATGAGTCGCTGTAAAGTGCTTAGTGCATTGTGTAATTGCTCATTAGTGAATAAGAATCCAATCTAAATGGTAATGGATAAAATGACAAGAAGGGTAAGATGTGAAAACACACTAATAACAATAGCAAACATGTTATAACAAAAGTGCCCTGTAACAATTCATGTGCTGGCTGAATGCCTAATAAAAGAGATATTGATATGGATTTGCGTAGAACCAAGGTGAAGGGTGAAAAAAAGAACTGGGAAGGTGGGAGGATGGGAAGGATAAGGTAAGAGGATTGAAAAATAGTGTAGCTGAATATGCAGAGACCCAAAGAGGGAAAGAGGATGGTGCTTACCAGAATAATGATGTATGAGGGCTAGGTGATGGCTGCCCGAGCACTCCTGTGCCCGTCCCAGAATAATGATGTATGAGGGCTAGGTGATGGCTGCCCGAGCACTCCTGTGCCCGTCCGACTAGTTCCGCCGAAGCTGCATAAGGGACAAGTGTTGGTGTATGTTGGCGCACTATATGTAGTCCACGGGACGCGGCCGCGTCATTGGCTTGACCTCGCGTGCCGTCTGACGTCAGCACGCGGGGTCAGCCATGCGTACGTCACAAGCGTACATGCGTAGTATATGCCTGCATGCCGAATAAGCCAAACTTAAAGTACAGGCGTGTAGATGTGACGTATGTATGCACTGGTCGCCATCTTGTGGACAGATTAGAATATACACATAATAGAATGATTAGAGTCAAATAGAGAATGAACAAGGAATGGCTGAAAGTAGAAAAGGAGAAAAGGCCTCCATCTAGTGAAATAGCATAATAAGACACTTACAATATGTTAATATTTAAGCTGCAAAATTGCATTCCAAGACCAATACAGCAAATCCAATTTACACAAACAACCTAATTGTATCTGTAATAATTATTATACATGAGATCAGTTTCTCCAAAAATGTATTAGACGTTTAAAAGAAGAAAAGTCCGTCCCCAAAGGTCTCTATGTACAGTGGGAGGTCTTGGAAAGTAGGTTTTCGTCACTATTTGTTCATAGTCGATCTCACAGGATCTATGGGTTCAAAAATATAGACAGGATACATATAAATATATATCTTCAGGAGCATGAGACAATCCAATGAGTACATACACCAAATCACACAAAAGGGTGGTCTGTATATTCAAGGTGGAAACAGGGTATACCAAAGAAAGTTAGAAAGTCCCAACTAGTGAAAAACAAGAAACACAATAGAGCGAGAGTCATTTTCAGTCCGGCCTCCTTACCTAGAGGCTTTGAAAAGATATAAGTATAATGTCCAACTCTCCTACCTCAGAGTTGTAGAATAAAGCAATGAGAGCTGGTATAATCAAAAAAGTCCAACTCCCTTACCTTAGAGTTGTAGAAAGTCTAGACTAAAGATGGAAACAATGGAGAAACAGACCCCACACACAGATCAATGGGAGAGTGCTGAGATTAAGATAAGCCCAATAAGAGAGGCACATCATCATGCCCTGTGAGTCATGCACTGCTATTGTGGCAAGTAGCACCCCAAATTAAAGTCCTCATTTAGACCATAAGGGACTCTAGTACCTAGGTTATGTATCCAACGTAGCTCTCTTTGTAGCATTTTAACTGTATTATTGCCACCTCGGTTATTCAAGTGTAGACGCTGTAGACCATAAATCTTCCAGTCTCCAATTTTACTCTGTGGACACGTTAGGGTGTGGGCTGCTACAGTGGTCAAGGTCTTATTTTCCATAAAGTCCCTTTGAGCCAACTTCATAGTGGAGCGATGTTTCTGTATTCTTTGTTTCAGAGGGTTCTTTGTCTGTCCTATATATCTTTTATTACAGCCACACTCCAAAAGATAAATCACCCATGACGTCTGACAGTTGATGAAATCATAAAGCAAAATATTCTGACCATTTTTAAAATTACAGATGGTTTTGGTTGGTGGCATCAGGGGACAGATGGAACATCCACCACAAGGGTAGCTGCCTCTGATACTCAAAGATCTCTGGGGGCTTTCATAATGACTATGACAAAGTTTGTCTCTGAGTGTAGGTGCCCTCCTAGCTGTTATGGAGGGATTTGGTGTGATGTAACCACTAATAATTGGGTCACTCTGTAGGATCTTCCAATGTTTGTTGAGTACTTCATAAATATCACTCCATCCCTCATTGTATGTGGAAATCAGTCTCACCACATCCCCACTTCTTGATGTATCTTTTTTAGGGTGTAGAAGATGTTCTCGTGATGTGAATCTGGCCCTCCTCCAGGCCTTTCGTATGTATTTGTTAGGATAGCCTCGTTCTCTAAATCTCTCTGCTAATTTCGCTGCCTCAATTTCAAATTCTTCATCAGTAGTGCAGTTACGTCTAATCCGCAAAAACTGTCCAACCGGGATACCTCGTCTAGTTGTGGGGGTATGATATGAGGTATAATGCAATAGACTGTTGACAGCCGTAGCTTTACGAAACAATGTGGTGTTAATTTGTCCATTTATTTGTTTGGTAATTTTGATGTCCAAAAAGTTTACTTCTTCCTGAGAAATGTCAAAGGTTAGAAGTATATTAAATTCATTCTCATTAAGGACTGTTATGAACTCATTAAATAATTCAGATGTACCCTGCCATAAAATAAGCACATCATCAATAAAACGATGCCACCCCGCAATAGCGGGGTGGAATCGTTCAAACGTGGGTGACCATACGACCTCTCTTTCCCACCACCCCAGGAAGAGGTTGGCCACTGAGGGCGCATTCAGCCAGCACATGAATTGTTACAGGGCACTTTTGTTATAACATGTTTGCTATTGTTATTAGTGTGTTTTCACATCTTACCCTTCTTGTCATTTTATCCATTACCATTTAGATTGGATTCTTATTCACTAATGAGCAATTACACAATGCACTAAGCACTTTACAGCGACTCATTGTTATTGGGTTAGATAGTACTAACTGTTGGTCTGTGTGCCCTCATTTTTTCTGCAACGCAGTGTGTTTTTCAAAATATTTTAATGTTGTGATAGTATTTTTCTATAGATTTTTTACAACAACACTGTGCACGCTTCTATAACTTTTGGTTGCAGTTTTCTGAGGCCACACGACCCTTGTGACCGTATTGGTCAACTACTATTAAATATTGGTGCTACCTTATTTATTTATGTTATTCGGGGCCGTTTGTGGCTAAACTGATGGCTGACCTTGGTTTTAAATGTTTTTAAATATGTAAGTTGGCTAAATAAACTTTTTTGGTAATTTACACTCAGTCTTGCATCTAATTCTGTTTACCTCAGTAAGATAGCGATATATAGGGGTTGTCTTTTTCTCTTTTTGTATAAATAGTTCAAATCAGGTCTAACGACCTACTTCCCCCCAATATATACATGTCCAAAAAGTTTACTTCTCAGGAAGAAGTAAACTTTTTGGACATCAAAATTACCAAACAAATAAATGGACAAATTAACACCACATTGTTTCGTAAAGCTACGGCTGTCAACAGTCTATTGCATTATACCTCATATCATACCCCCACAACTAGACGAGGTATCCCGGTTGGACAGTTTTTGCGGATTAGACGTAACTGCACTACTGATGAAGAATTTGAAATTGAGGCAGCGAAATTAGCAGAGAGATTTAGAGAACGAGGCTATCCTAACAAATACATACGAAAGGCCTGGAGGAGGGCCAGATTCACATCACGAGAACATCTTCTACACCCTAAAAAAGATACATCAAGAAGTGGGGATGTGGTGAGACTGATTTCCACATACAATGAGGGATGGAGTGATATTTATGAAGTACTCAACAAACATTGGAAGATCCTACAGAGTGACCCAATTATTAGTGGTTACATCACACCAAATCCCTCCATAACAGCTAGGAGGGCACCTACACTCAGAGACAAACTTTGTCATAGTCATTATGAAAGCCCCCAGAGATCTTTGAGTATCAGAGGCAGCTACCCTTGTGGTGGATGTTCCATCTGTCCCCTGATGCCACCAACCAAAACCATCTGTAATTTTAAAAATGGTCAGAATATTTTGCTTTATGATTTCATCAAC
Source organism: Hyperolius riggenbachi (assembly GCF_040937935.1). Taxonomy (NCBI): domain Eukaryota; kingdom Metazoa; phylum Chordata; class Amphibia; order Anura; family Hyperoliidae; genus Hyperolius; species Hyperolius riggenbachi. The sequence goes on from NC_090646.1 coordinate 283,759,416, forward strand.
TGTCAGACGTCATGGGTGATTTATCTTTTGGAGTGTGGCTGTAATAAAAGATATATAGGACAGACAAAGAACCCTCTGAAACAAAGAATACAGAAACATCGCTCCACTATGAAGTTGGCTCAAAGGGACTTTATGGAAAATAAGACCTTGACCACTGTAGCAGCCCACACCCTAACGTGTCCACAGAGTAAAATTGGAGACTGGAAGATTTATGGTCTACAGCGTCTACACTTGAATAACCGAGGTGGCAATAATACAGTTAAAATGCTACAAAGAGAGCTACGTTGGATACATAACCTAGGTACTAGAGTCCCTTATGGTCTAAATGAGGACTTTAATTTGGGGTGCTACTTGCCACAATAGCAGTGCATGACTCACAGGGCATGATGATGTGCCTCTCTTATTGGGCTTATCTTAATCTCAGCACTCTCCCATTGATCTGTGTGTGGGGTCTGTTTCTCCATTGTTTCCATCTTTAGTCTAGACTTTCTACAACTCTAAGGTAAGGGAGTTGGACTTTTTTGATTATACCAGCTCTCATTGCTTTATTCTACAACTCTGAGGTAGGAGAGTTGGACATTATACTTATATCTTTTCAAAGCCTCTAGGTAAGGAGGCCGGACTGAAAATGACTCTCGCTCTATTGTGTTTCTTGTTTTTCACTAGTTGGGATGTTCTAACTTTCTTTGGTATACCCTGTTTCCACCTTGAATATACAGACCACCCTTTTGTGTGATTTGGTGTATGTACTCATTGGATTGTCTCATGCTCCTGAAGATATATATTTATATGTATCCTGTCTATATTTTTGAACCCATAGATCCTGTGAGATCGACTATGAACAAATAGTGACGAAAACCTACTTTCCAAGACCTCCCACTGTACATAGAGACCTTTGGGGACGGACTTTTCTTCTTTTAAACGTCTAATACATTTTTGGAGAAACTGATCTCATGTATAATAATTATTACAGATACAATTAGGTTGTTTGTGTAAATTGGATTTGCTGTATTGGTCTTGGAATGCAATTTTGCAGCTTAAATATTAACATATTGTAAGTGTCTTATTATGCTATTTCACTAGATGGAGGCCTTTTCTCCTTTTCTACTTTCAGCCATTCCTTGTTCATTCTCTATTTGACTCTAATCATTCTATTATGTGTATATTCTAATCTGTCCACAAGATGGCGACCAGTGCATACATACGTCACATCTACACGCCTGTACTTTAAGTTTGGCTTATTCGGCATGCAGGCATATACTACGCATGTACGCTTGTGACGTACGCATGGCTGACCCCGCGTGCTGACGTCAGACGGCACGCGAGGTCAAGCCAATGACGCGGCCGCGTCCCGTGGACTACATATAGTGCGCCAACATACACCAACACTTGTCCCTTATGCAGCTTCGGCGGAACTAGTCGGACGGGCACAGGAGTGCTCGGGCAGCCATCACCTAGCCCTCATACATCATTATTCTGGGACGGGCACAGGAGTGCTCGGGCAGCCATCACCTAGCCCTCATACATCATTATTCTGGTAAGCACCATCCTCTTTCCCTCTTTGGGTCTCTGCATATTCAGCTACACTATTTTTCAATCCTCTTACCTTATCCTTCCCATCCTCCCACCTTCCCAGTTCTTTTTTTCACCCTTCACCTTGGTTCTACGCAAATCCATATCAATATCTCTTTTATTAGGCATTCAGCCAGCACATGAATTGTTACAGGGCACTTTTGTTATAACATGTTTGCTATTGTTATTAGTGTGTTTTCACATCTTACCCTTCTTGTCATTTTATCCATTACCATTTAGATTGGATTCTTATTCACTAATGAGCAATTACACAATGCACTAAGCACTTTACAGCGACTCATTGTTATTGGGTTAGATAGTACTAACTGTTGGTCTGTGTGCCCTCATTTTTTCTGCAACGCAGTGTGTTTTTCAAAATATTTTAATGTTGTGATAGTATTTTTCTATAGATTTTTTACAACAACACTGTGCACGCTTCTATAACTTTTGGTTGCAGTTTTCTGAGGCCACACGACCCTTGTGACCGTATTGGTCAACTACTATTAAATATTGGTGCTACCTTATTTATTTATGTTATTCGGGGCCTTTTGTGGCTAAACTGATGGCTGACCTTGGTTTTAAATGTTTTTAAATATGTAAGTTGGCTAAATAAACTTTTTTGGTAATTTACACTCAGTCTTGCATCTAATTCTGTTTACCTCAGTAAGATAGAGATATATAGGGGTTGTCTTTTTCTCTTTTTGTAACAATAAATATTGTTTGTCGAATAAACACAGCCTCTTGGGTCTGCTTACGGGAGGTAAGTCCACCACTGCCTCCAAAGCATTTTTTTAAATTTTTAATATTTTGATTTTGTACTTTTGGCGCCTCTGTCCTACATATTTAACCCACACCTTAGTGACCCAAAACCGCTCTGCACACTCCAATCTATCCTTACTTCTACTAGCTCAGATTATCGGATCCCGTGCGTTCACTCACAATAAATGCGCACACCCAGAATCCGGCCCGTCCTCACCCTGCGCGCTCATTGTTAAGCAGCGCACGTCTTCAAAGTCTGGTGTGGTGGATCCTTCTGGCCTGTGTTCCCGGAGTGTAAGCCATAGCAGCGGTTGCTACTGGTTACCTCAACTGTCTGTCTTGTCTTGTAAGGACACTAGCTGTTGCTTTGGTATTGTGATCGATTAGTAAGCGTTCCATCTGTCAGTCTATGTTTATCTTAGTTTTCCTTGTACGCTCGAACTGGCAGGACCCCAGGGACTCGTACACAATAGTCAGGACTTACAGCACACGTTTGTTATTTTGCTAGTACTTGCATCATATATTGGTGCATCGTCAATATATATGCATACTAGCGTGTTTGTTATTTTCCTTGTATTCATGTTACGTTAATACATCAGTGTCGCTGATATATACGTACTCGAACTGTTTATATCCTGTGTTCAGTCATTCAGTTCCAGCACGTTTCGGTAGGTTGCGCTTATTGTGATCACCCTTGCTTAGCTAGTTCAGTCCTGTTTCTGCGAGGTAGGCCATCGCTGCGTTCGCGATTGGCTACCTCGTTTCAGTCTGTGCTATTTATGGGCGCTTGCTGTTACTGAGTCAGTGACTAGTTTAGCAAGCGTTCATTCTCTCTACCTGTCCTGATCTTTCTGAGTTCTGGTTAATGCGCTCAGCGCTACCTTGCACTGAGCCACTATTGTTAAGTATTGTTTGTGGTTGCTTGGATCTACACCTGCTCTGTGCGCCACATCTCCTACTGGAGTCAGTCCTCTCCTCCACTAGTGTGTTCGCACTATAACTGGGGATATCCTGGTCCCTTGTGCTTGCGTGTGTGTCTCCTTCACGTCAGGATATGCATTACGTGCTGACTGTGGAGAATATACCACCGAGCGTGACAGTGTGTGTGTGCGCGCGCATGTGTAGAGAAGGTAAAAGGGACCTTAGTTAGATGCTAATTTAAAAAATGTATCTCTCTAAATTTAAAACCTGTATAATGCCTCTGTGGTCTTCCCCAGACTTTCCGGGGGGTCAAGGTACAATTATTTCTAGAATATGGGAAAAAAATGGATAACAACTCTTGCTGATGTATTAGATCGCATGCCTGCTAAGCTTTTCTTCATTACAGAGAAAGTATAAAAGACAAGACAAGACAAATAACATTTATATTGCGCTTTTCTCCTTGCGGACTCAAAGCGCCAGAGCAGAGCAGCAGCCACTAGGGCGCGCTCTATTGGCAGTAGCAGTGTAAGGGAGACTTGCCAAAGGTCTCCTACTGAATTAGTGCTGGCTTACTGAACAGGCAGAGCCAAGATTTGAACCCTGGTCTCCTGTGTCAGAGGCAGAGCCCTTAACCATTACACCTTCAGCCAACAATAAACTTCCCAATAACTCAACCATGGTCTATCATCAGGTGAAGCACTACATGGACACTTCCATAGGCCCAAGGGCCTCTCTCCCATCACATCAAAAATTTTATAAGATCATAGCCACTCTACAAGAAAAAAAATCTATTTCTGACCTGTATACAGAACTGAGGTTATTTAACCACTTGCCGACCGCACGCTTATACCGTGCGTCGGCAAAGTGGCAGCTGCAGGACCAGCGACGCAGTACTGCGTCGCCAGCTGCAGGCTGATTAATTAGGAAGCAGCCGCTCGCGCGAGCGGCTGCTTTCTGTCAATTCACGGCGGGGGGCTCCGTGAATAGCCTGCGGGCCGCCGATGGCGGCTCCCAGGCTAAATGTAAACACAAGCGGAAATAGTCCACTTTGTTTACATTGTACGGCGCTGCTGCGCAGCAGCGCCGTAAGGCAGATCGGCGATCCCCGGCCAATCAGTGGCCGGGGATCGCCGCCATGTGACAGGGGACGTCCTGTCACTGGCTGCACAGGACGGATAGCGTCCTGTGCAGCCCGGATCACTGGGCATGACAGGTAGGAGAGGGAGGGGGGGAATTTCGCCGCGGAGGGGGGCTTTGAGGTGCCCCCCCCCGCAACATGCCTGCAGGCAGGAGCGATCAGACCCCCCTGCACATCATCCCCATAGGGGGGAAAAAGGGGGGCAATCTGATCGCTCTGCGTGCCCGCTGATCTGTGCTGGGGGCTGCAGAGCCCACCCAGCAAAGATCTCAACAAACAGCGCTGGTCCTTAAGGGGGGGTAAAGGGTGGGTCCTCAAGTGGTTAAACTTAGTACTACCCCCTTTAAACACCTCTCCTATTGAGCAAAAATGTTACTACTACAGAAGTAATGGGCCCATTGTGTAACGATTGGTGTCAGCAAAACAGATTTTTCTTATTATTGGTGATCTGCAGTATCAGAAATAATACAGATGCTATACCTGATTATGTGGTGATCTGCAGAATCACCAATAATGCTAGTATAGCCAGACACAGGACAACCAATGTGAGATAGTGTTTGGTGCAACAGTAATGAGTTAGAGGAGATCTCCCGAGGAGCGGGTGACTGAAACAGTACTGCAGCCAATGATCACCTGAGGAGCAGGTGATTCAGACTGTACTGCAGCCAGTGGACACCTGAGGAGCAGGAACCACTGACTGTACTGCAAAGGATGATCACCTGAGGAGCAGGCGATTAAGACTATACTGCAGCTAGTGGACACCTGAGGAGCAGGTGTTACAGACAGTGCTGCAAAGGCTGATCACCTGAGAAGCCGGTGATTAAGACTATACTGCATCTAGCAGACACCTGAGGAGCAGGTGTTACAGACAGTGCTGCAGCTGAGCTTCACCTGATCCCCAGCTACAGCTGGTTCTAGCACACTTTGGGATCTGACTGGGGTCTGAGCGCTAACACATTAGCATTTGCAACAGCAGACATGGGGCAACTGACAGACTAGTACTATATATACAGAGATGCCCCGCAGCGCCACCCCCATCACTCAGCCAATCCAAAGTACCGTTGGAGTCAGCTGACTTGGCAGATCAGCTGACTCCCCTTCTATTCGCATAAAGGTCCTGTCGTCTGGCGCGCGCGCGTAGCCCTCAATCTATGTGCAATAGAAGGACCAGGCAGAGCAGCAGCACGTAACTGCGCGGCAGAGGCCGCTGGCTGATACGCGGAGATAGCCGACATGCCGCTTGCCTCTGTGGCGGTATCTCCTCTATCTATTACAGTACTCCCCCCCCCCCCCCCCCGAGGAGAGGACCCCGGACACTTCCTACCCGGCTTCTCAGGGTGTAACTCATGAAACTCTTTCTTTAAATCCTCAGCATGCATGCGACAATCCGGCACCTAAGTTCTCTCCTCCAGACCATACCCCTTCCAGTGGACCAGATATTGTACAGAATTCTGCACCAATCGATAATCCAATATCCTTTTGATCTCATACTCAGGTCGTCAACCATCACAGGGGGGGGGGGAAGGAATCCACATGCACCGCAGGCTTTAACAGAGAAACATGGAATGATCTCACACCTCTCATGCTGGCTGGGAGATCAATCGCATATGTGACATCATTAATCTTTCTGGACACAGGGTATGGGCCTACAAATCTGGGTCCTAACTTAGGTGACGGTTGTTTCAACGCCAAATGCCAAGTAGATACCCACACCATGTCCCCTGGGGAAAACTTCCACTCTACAGACCGTCTCTTATCCGCCTGTTTCTTCTGAGTCTGGAAAGCCTTTCCCAAATTCCTCTTAACCATTCCCCAAATCTCCCTCAATGCCCTTTGCCAATCCTCCAGGGCCGGAAATGGGGTAGATGCCACAGGTAATGGAGCAAACTTGGGAGATCTTCCCGAAACTACCTGAAACGGGGAAAATCCTGAAGAGGAACTCTTCAGATTGTTATGTGCAAATTCTGCAAACGGCAAAAACTTTACCCAATCTGACTGTGCATCTGCCACATAACACCTGAGGAATTGTTCAAGGGACTGGTTAACTCTTTCGGTCTGACCATTGGTCTGTGGGTGGTAGCCTGATGAAAACGAAAGGTCCATACCTAACTGATGGCAAAAAGCTCTCCAGAATCTCGACACAAACTGGACTCCCCTATCGGACACCACATTCTCCGGAATGCCATGCAACCGGAAAACATGCTGAATGAAGAGATCATCTAACTCCTGGGCCGAGGGGAGTCCTTTCAGAGGGACGAAATGAGCCATCTTACTGAACCTATCAACTACCACCCAAATGACCATCTTGCCCTCAGACCTGGGGAGTTCTCCTACAAAGTCCATAGACAAATGAGTCCAGGGTTCATTTGGCACTAAGGAGCCTCGGGCAGCACATGACTCCAGCCACGCCTCCCTTCGAAAAAGCCGGTAGACCCGGCGAAACATGTCAGGGCTGCCGGCGTGGTGCTAGCACCTACCTGCCTTGTGACCTGCCGCCCTTCCACTCTCCACATCCACCCTCTGCTGGCCTGAGGCATCTCCACGATTTCCACTTTGATGGCCCTTTGCTTCCTGCCTACATGGGACTCTGCTCTGACCATCATAGCCTGCTACACCAGCACATTGGACTGGATTCCTCTATCAGATTGAAAGTCACTCCCCCAGCCTTGGGCTTCTACACATGGGGTTGAGAGACCAGACAGTCTTCAGGAGCTAACTGGACTCCGCATTGCTGTACCAGGATTGGGTATAGTATGGCTTATGCTTTATGCCATTGTTTTGATCTGTGCTTGCTGCAACTTGCATTCCATCTGTCCTTGCTGGCTATGCTGCTTCATTGAACAGTTTGTCTGCAGATGCTATATTGGCTTCCTGGTTCTTGCTGGATATACTGACCTACTTTGCTTCAGTCATCTGTGCCGGCCTGTTAAACTGTTACTCTCCCATTGCCTCTATTTTTTGATGCACTGTGTTTGCCTAGGCCTATTTTTTACACGATGTTTGGGATCCCTGATCACATTAGGTGGTCTTAGGCAGCGGTGTGTTTGATGTTTGATTGGTTGCTGAGCATGGTCTCTTGGCAGTCTACATTGGTGCTTTTTAATATGCTGAATTATAATATTAATAAATTTTGTAATTTTTCACTTTATTTATTTTTTGTTCTTTGTGATTTGTGACTTATGCTCTCCAGCCCCCCTCTTTTCTTTTACATTTACGTTCTTCATTTGGCACTGGTAAGGGTTGTAATGTACCCACTGGTGCCTGGCGAGAGGGCTTACTTCTAGCGCAAACTGAGCACTCTCTCACAGACTCTTTACAATCAAGTGCCAGCGAGGGCCACCATACACATCTGGTCAATAGATCCTGAGTTCGGGTAGCTCCGGGATGCCTAGCATTCTTATGGGAATGGAATAATTGTAAGAGTTGTAGGCGAAAAGGAAGTGGTATGAACATAACCCCCTCAGGCTTTCCTTCTGGAATGTCCTGTTGGTAAGGCCCCAGAGTAGCCGTCCAGTCCTCCCAGGTTTCAGTAGCTGCCAGCACCACTTTTTTGAGGTAGGATGGTCTCAGGGGTTGAAGGCTGAACTGTCTCTGGCTCGAAACACCTAGATAGAGCGTCTGCTTTGACGTTCTTACTACCTGGTGTATACGTTATGATAAATCTGAACCTTGAAAAGAATAGGGACCAGCGGGCCTGTCGGGGACTAAGTCTTTTGTCCCCTTCTATGTACTCCAAGTTTTTATGATCTGTATAGACTGTGATGGTATGTTCTGCCCCTTCCAGCCAATGGCGCCATTCTTCAAAGGCTAACTTAATAGCCAAGAGCTCTCGATTGCCAATATCGTAGTTCCTCTCGGCAGGAGAGAGCCTACGAGAAAAGAAGGCACATGGGTGTAGTTTGCCTTGCAGACCGGAGCGCTGAGACAGCACAGCCCCAACCCCAATTTCCGATGCATCGACCTCAACAATGAAGGGGAAGGTGACATCCACATGTCTCAGAATGGGAGCAGAACAGAACAATTTTTTCAATGTGGCAAAGGCGGACTGTGCCTCTGCCAACCAGTGGTAAGTGTCAGCCCCCTTTCTGGTAAGATTGGTGAGGGGTGACACTACAAAAGAGAACCCCTTGATGAATTTTCTGTAGTAATTGGCAAAGCCAAGAAATCTTTGGAGTGTCTTCAATCCTACAGGTTGGGGCCACTCCAAAACAGCAGAGACTTTTTCTGGATCCATGGAGAGACCAGAAGTGGAGATAATATATCCCAAAAAAGGAACTTTAGTGACCTCGAAGAGGCACTTCTCTAGCTTTGCGTACAACGAATTCTGTCTTAATTTTCTTAAAACAAACTTGACGTGCTTACGATGTTCTGTTAAATTAGGAGAGAAAATCAGTATGTTGTCTAGATACACTAGCACACATTTTCCCAGCACCTCCCTGAAAACTTAATTGATTAACTCCTGGAAGACGGCAGTTGCATTACACAACCGAAGGGCATAACCAGATACTCGTAATGCCCGTCGGGGGTGTTGAACGCCGTCTTCCATTCGTCACCATCCCTAATGCGTACCAGGTTGTATGCTCCTCGCAGGTCTAATTTGGAGAAGATACTGGCATTGGTCACCTGAGCAAACAAATCGTCAATCAAAGGCAACGGATAACGATTTTTTACAGTGATCTTATTTAAACCTCGATAGTCAACACAAGGTCTAAGCCCACCGTCCTTTTTCTGTACAAAAAAGAACCCAGCCCCAGCTGGTGACCGGGAAGGACTGATGAAGCCCTTGGCCAAGTTTTCTTTAATGTATTCCTGCATCGCCAGTTTCTCGGGCCCTGACAGATTATAAAGATGACCTCTAGGGGGCATACAACCAGATCTTAATTCTATGGGACAATCGAAACTCCGGCGGGGCGGGTGTTTATCTGCAGACTTTGGACAGAACACGTCAGCGAATTCTGCGTACTGTACTGGCACCCCTTTGACCTGTATCCTGGTGGCGCAAACAGCAACCCTCTCTAAACAATTCTGATGACAATGGGTTGACCAGCTCTGTAGCTGACCTGAAGCCCAGTCAATCTGAGGGGAAAGGAGTTGCAACCAGGGCATACCAAGAATAATAGTAGAGGTTGCCATTTGCCAGACAAAGAACTGTAATTTCTCTTTATGTAACACCCCTATATTACACAATAATAGGGGGGTCTGGGAAAGAGGCTTTCTACACTGTAACGGAGAGTCATCTACCGCTGTGACCAAAATCTGCCGGTCTAAAGCGAGTAAGGGAATCCCCAATTTTTTTTTCAAAGTCATAGTCTATAAAATTGGCTGCAGAGCCGGAGTCCACAAAGGCTTCTGTGGGTGTGGTCTGACCTTCCCAGATAACGGAACAAGGAAGGAGCAAACGATTATTGTTTAGAGGTAAAGACTGCTCGCCTAGGGTATTACCTCTGACTACACCTAGGTGGCAGCGTTTCCCGACTTCTTAGGGCAATTCTGGACAATGTGACCCTCCTCAGCACAGTATAGATAGACAGAGTCTTTCTGACTTTCTGCGATTCTTTTCCACTTGCGTCAACCTAGAGTGTCCGATTTGCATCGGCTGGTGCGGAGGTGACGAGGGTGGAGAGGAGGCGTAGGAGGCAGATCTTACAGCATTTCTGCCACGGGTTTGTTTCTGATAGCGTAGGCGGCGATCTACCCGTACTGCCAAAAAAATTGCGTTGTCTATGGATTTAGGCTCAGGATGTCCTAACATCAAATCAGCAACTGCATCGGACAATCCTGACAGAAAACAGTCTAGCAATGCATATGTTCCCCATCTAGCTGACACAGCCCACTTCCTAAACTCCGCAGCATAAACCTCCACCGGATTTACGACCCTGCCTGAGGGTCTTTAGTTTCCTTTCAGCATTGGTTGCAATATCCGGATTATCATATATAATGGCCATGGCCTTAAAAAATTCCTGAACTGAGGATAACGCCTCATGCTCTGAATGAAGACTATATGCCCATGTATGTGAATCTCCTGACAAGAGGGTCTTTATAAATGTTACCCTCTGGTGCTCTGTTCCTGACAAGTTAGGCCTCAACTCAAAATAAGATAGCACACAATTCCTAAAGTTCTGAAAGTCAGATCTATGCCCCGAAAACTTCTCGGGTACGGACATGCGAAGGTCCGTGACTGGAGGGGATCGCACTGTATCAACAGTCGTTTAAAGTACCCGTACTGTCCCAGACAGTTGTGTGATCTGAGTCTGTTGGGTATTAATAACCCCGATGAGATTATTCACTGAGGTGGTCAGGACTTCAACTTGGCTGCGCAGTACGTCCATAATGTTTGGTCTGCTGTTCTGTAACGATTGGTGTCAGCAAAACAGATTTTTCTGATTATTGGTGATCTGCAGTATCACCAATAATACAGATGCTATACCTGATTATGTGGTGATCTGCAGAATCACCAATAATGCTAGTATAGCCAGACACAGGACAACCAATGTGACATAGTGTTTGGTGCAACAGTAATGAGTAAGAGGAGATCTCCCGAGGAGCGGGTGACTCAGACATTACTGCAGCCAATGATCACCTGAGGAGCAGGTGATTCAGACTGTACTGCAGCCAGTGGACACCTGAGGAGCAGGGACCACTGACTGTGCTGCAAGGATGATCACCTGAGGAGCAGGCAATTAAGACTATACTGCAGCCAGTGGACACCTGAGGAGCAGGAACCACTGACTGTACTGCAAAGGATGATCACCTGAGGAGCAGGCGATTAAGACTATACTGCAGCTAGTGGACACCTGAGGAGCAGGTGTTACAGACAGTGCTGCAGCTGAGCTTCACCTGAGGAGTAGGTGACTACTAGAGATCCCTCACCAGTGGCTAGGCCCACCGGTGAGGACAGGAAGGTCAGACAAGCAGAGTAGGCAACGTACGGACAGATAAAGTACAAAGACAGAAGGCTGATTCAGTGTCACGTTCAGGCAGAGTCGGCAACTGGAATCAGATGGGCAGAGGTACGGAATCAACAAGCAGGAAGCAGAAGGTCATAACAGATAATACAATGCAATTAGTACTTTAAGCTATCAACAGAAACTCCATCTGGTTCTAGCACACTTTGGGATCTGACTGGGGTCTGAGCGCTAACACGTTAGCATTCGTAACAGCAGACATGGGGCAACTGACAGACTAGTACTATATATACAGAGATGCCCCGCGGCACCGCCCTCATCACTCAGCCAATCCAAAGTACCGTTGGAGTCAGCTGACTTGGCAGATCAGCTGACTCCCCTTCTATTCGCATAAAGGTCCTGTCGTCTGGCGCGCGCGTAGCCCTCAATCTATGTGCAATAGAAGGACCAGGCAGAGCAGCAGCACATAACTGCGCGGCAGAGGCCCCCGGCTGATACGCGGAGATAGCCGCCATGCCGCTTGCCTGTGGCGGTATCTCCGCTATCTATTACACATTGATAGAGAAAGGTTGGGCAACAGTTTGCTCGACTATCATGGCAGAAACGTGGAGAGAAATGCAGATGAAAATTATACATAGAGGGTATTATGCATTTAATTTTAAACAAATAGCAGGAAGGGCAGATTACTTGACTTCTTGCCCTAAATGTGCATACTCCTATCCAGACCTTTTCTATTTACTATGGTCTTGTCCTACTATACAACAGTTTTGGCTTAAAGAGAACCCGAGGTGGGTTTGAAGAATATTATCTGCATACAGAGGCTGGATCTGCCTATACAGCCCAGCCTCTGTTGCTATCCCAAACCCCCCTAAGGTCCCCCTGCACTCTGCAATCCCTCATAAATCACAGCCACGCTGCTGACAAACAGCTTGTCAGAGCTGGCTGTGTTTATCTCTATAGTGTCAGTCTGCTGCTCTCCCCGCCTCCTGCAGAACTCCAGTCCCCGCCTGCATCCCTTCCCTCCCTGCTGATTGGAGGGAAGGGACGGGGGCAGGGACTGGAGCTATGCAGGAGGCGGGGGAGCAGCTGAGACTGACACTACAGATGTAAACACAGCCTCACAGCATGGCTGTGATTTATGAGGGATTGCAGAGTGCAGGGGGACTTTAGTGGGGTTTGGGATAGCAACAGAGGCTGGGCTGTATAGGCAGATCCAGCCTCTGTATGCAGATAACATTCTTTAAACACACCTCGGGTTCTCTTTAAAGTGGACCCAAATTAAAAATACAAGATTTCAGAAATAAAATCCATTTTCTAAATTATAATAATAAATAGCAGCCTTTTTTCAGCTGCATGATGACAAATATAAAATATTTTACATTTATTGGAGGAACCCCTCCCTTCCTTTCAAATTGCCGGGACAAAATCCGGCAAACTGGTGAAGTAGATGGTGTCCGGCAATGGAGGAATTGCTAATGGCTGCCCCCAGTATAATCCTAGTAATGAAAAGTCCCTGGGATACTCTTTTTCATGTTATAGACCCTGCTATAAGTGATAAGGATGCACCACTAAGGGCTGGGGCACACCGAGCGGCTCTTTGTGCGATTCTGCAGCCGCTTGCGGCTGCGGATACGCTAGGGTAATGTATTTCAATGGGGGTGTGCACACCACAGCGGGAGGCGTTTTGAAGAAACGAATCCTCCCGGGGTGAGGCATTTTTTGGATTGCGGAGGCGTTTCTGCCTCAATATTAAGTATAGGAAAAACACAAACTGCTCTGAAAAACGGCAGATCAGAGCGGTTTGCCAGGCGGTTTTGTTACAGAAGCTGTTCAGTAACAGCTTTACTGTAACAATATATGAAATATGCTACACTGAAATCCGCAGCAGCAATCCGCAAAACGCCTCCTAAAAATTTAAAAAAGCGTTTAAAAATCTGCTAGCATTTTGCGGATCTGCTAGCGGGTTTTGGTGTGCACCGGGCCTAAAACCTCTCGAGCACCTGGTCTTTTTAGCAGCCAAAAAAAGCATTTTAACGCAGTGGGTTAAAATCCTCTCCTCCAACATCCAGGAATCTGATACTATGAGCAAATTAATGTATATCAACAAATTTGATGCTGAACAATGTAAATCTAAAAAAACAGCTAAATTCTTTAAAATGTGGACTCCATTCATTAAGCATTATGTCTCAAAAACGGATCTACTAGCTGTCATGGAGTCATTCAAATATACCAAGTGGTACCTCACTAGCCACATTGCGGGTACTCTAGGATTTCTGGATGTTGATTATTTAAAGGGACACTGAGCTCAACTTAAAAATGAAAATAGTACTCACCCGGAGCTTTCTCGGGCCCATTGCTGGTCGGGAGGTCCCACGACGGCGTCCTGGCTCCTCTCCTAGTCCCCGCTCTGGAATGGCTGCCCGGCCGTAGCCCGGCGACACTCGGCCGAGTGTCGGGCTCCTTCTTCCGCGTATGACGCGGCTGATGTCTCCACACTGGCCGCCTCGCGTCATCACGGCGGCCGGCGTGAAAGTACGGCGCATGCGCGATTAAAGCGTGCATGTGTCGTACTTTCACGCCGCCACCGTGATGACGCGAGGTGGCCGGCGTGGTGACGTCAGCCGCGTCATACGTGGAAGAAGGAGCCCGACACTCTGCCGAGTGTCGCCGGGCTACCGCTGGGCAGCCATTCCAGAGCGGGGACTGGGAGAGGAGCCAGGACGCCGTCGTGGGACCTCACGACCAGCACTGGGCTGGAGAAAGCCCCGGGTGAGTACAATTTTCATTTTTAAGTTGAGCTCGGAGTCCCTTTAAGGCCTTCCTTGCTTTCTCCCCCTACCCTCATGTGCCCATTATAGATGGATATTCTCGGAATATGTCTGAAATACTCACCTTGGAAACAATCTTCCAAGAAAAATCATAGATTTTCTGTGTGGACCTCATAGACAGATTTAAATTAAAAAAGCCGTAGATTAAAATCTGTGTGTTAATGGTAAGGTGTGATGGGAACAATAACAACATCAGGATCTGTACAATGTAGTTTTACATATTGTTAATGTCATTGCTGCTCTATATTCAATTAGACACATTCCCTCTGGGGAGGGAAAGATGATTTAATGCACTACTGGGCCATTCTACCAACCCTCTCGGATTCTTGACTTTTTTTTCTTCTTTTTTTGGTTTTTCTTTTATTTCTTGTAGTTGTCCTAAATACAGGTTACTTTCATGTCGGAGCCCTCATAACCCAGCAATGACGGTTCTGTTTATGTTATGTATTGAAAAAAAAATGAAAAAAGACAAAGAAAGCTAAAATATGTAAAATTTTACTGGATTTATTAGAATACGAGTTCTACTTTAACCATATCACTGTAATTGTTCATATTGAAAGTACTCTGTTAAAATGCCATTTTGCTATTGTGAGAATGTATAAGTTATGACTGTTACAAAGCAATCTTTGAATAAAAATTATTTTAAAAAAAAACAAAAAATAAATAGTTTTTAATTTAAATTACAAGTAATTAGACCTTTTTAAAGGTGGTTTAATATTTTGCTCCAAATATTTCTATTAGATCCTGCTTTTTTACTGCTGAAAAAACAAAGCTCATCTGATTGTCTTTTGCTACCACATTGCATTTCAGATATTTCCTGGGATGCAGACAATTCAGTAAAAAATTCCATTAATCAGTCTGAAGGCATTTCAATGATGCTGAAAAACCAGTTTGCAGCAAATAAACACACACACGGGAAGACATAGTATGCAAATGCAAAATGAACACTGGAACCAGTAGTTTCTATTTAAAACAACTTGAAGCATTTTCAGCAAATTCTAAAAATACAGTTTACAAAGATCAGGTGAAACATTAAAACCACGATTTGTAGGTCTGTCTTGTGCCACCAAAGCTGCTCTAACATACTGCTCTAACCCCCCCCCCCCCCCCCCCCCAAAGCCTCTGAAGGTGCATGGGGTGTTTGGCACCAAGATATCAGCAGCAGGCCTCCTCCTACCAGTTCTCCACTGTCTAGTTATAACACCCATGTGCCCATTGTATGATCTTTATTCTTTGCTGGTCAGCATGGGTACTCTTGAGTAACATTCAGCAATGCAGAACCATACACAGCAAGCCGCAATGCACTTTGTGTTCTGACACCTTTTACTGCTGGCAATATTAGCTTTACAGGGAGTGCAGAATTATTAGGCAAATGAGTATTTTGATCACATCATCCTCTTTATGCATGTTGTCTTACTCCAAGCTGTATAGGCTTGAAAGCCTACTACCAATTAAGCATATTAGGTGATGTGCATCTCTGTAATGAGAAGGGGTGTGGTCTAATGACATCAACACCCTATATCAGGTGAGCATAATTATTAGGCAACTTCCTATCCTTTGGCAAAATGGGTCAAAAGAAGGACTTGACAGGCTCAGAAAAGTCAAAAATAGTGAGATATCTTGCAGAGGGATGCAGAACTCTTAAAATTGCAAAGCTTCTGAAGCGTGATCATCGAACAATCAAGCGTTTCATTCAAAATAGTCAACAGGGTCGCAAGAAGCGTGTGGAAAAACCAAGGCACAAAATAACTGCCCATGAACTGAGAAAAGTCAAGCGTGCAGCTGCCAAGATGCCACTTGCTACCAGTTTGGCCGTATTTCAGAGCTGCAACATCACTGGAGTGCCCAAAAGCACAAGGTGTGCAATACTCAGAGACATGGCCAAGGTAAGAAAGGCTGAAAGACGACCACCACTGAACAAGACACACAAGCTGAAATGTCAAGACTGGGCCAAGAAATATCTCAAGACTGATTTTTCTAAGGTTTTATGGACTGATGAAATGAGAGTGAGTCTTGATGGGCCAGATGGATGGGCCAGTGGCTGGATTGGTAAAGGGCAGAGAGCTCCAGTCCGACTCAGACGCCAGCAAGGTGGAGGTGGAGTACTGGTTTGGGCTGGTATCATCAAAGATGAGCTTGTGGGGCCTTTTCGGGTTGAGGATGGAGTCAAGCTCAACTCCCAGTCCTACATCCAGTTTCTGGAAGACACCTTCTTCAAGCAGTGGTACAGGAAGAAGTCTACATCCTTCAAGAAAAACATGATTTTCATGCAGGACAATGCTCCATCACACGCGTCCAAGTACTCCACAGTGTGGCTGGCAAGAAAGGGTATAAAAGAAAAAAAACTAATGACATGGCCTCCTTGTTCCCCTGATCTGAACCCCATTGAGAACCTGTGGTCCATCATAAAATGTGAGATTTACAAGGAGGGAAAACAGTACACCTCTCTGAACAGTGTCTGGGAGGCTGTGGTTGCTGCTGCACGCAATGTTGATGGTGAACAGATCAAAACACTGACAGAATCCATGGATTGCAGGCTTTTGAGTGTCCTTGCAAAGAAAGGTGGCTACATTGGTCACTGATTTGTTTTTGTTTTGTTTTTGAATGTCAGAAATGTATATTTGTGAATGTTGAGATGTTATATTGGTTTCACTGGTAAAAATAAATAATTGAAATGGATATATATTTGTTTTTTGTTAAGTTGCCTAATAATTATGCAAAGTAATAGTCACCTGCACACACAGATATCCCCCTAAAATAGCTAAAACTAAAAACTACTTTCAAAAATATTCAGCTTTGATATTAATGAGTTTTTTGGGTTCATTGAGAACATGGTTGTTGTTCAATAATAAAATTATTCCTCAAAAATACTACTTGCCTAATAATTCTGCACTCCCTGTATTAGAAATGTGTGCTACATTAGCTTTTATATAAGATCAGAACAGGCAGGCTAGCTTTTGCTCCCCATGTACATCAAGGAGACTTGGGTGTCCACTTGTTTATCAGTGGTTCTTCTCTGGATTCGTTTTAGAAATTACCATAAAATCTATTATTTTGGAGATGATGTGACCCAATTGTCTACTCATTGTAATATGGCCTTTGCCCAAATCACAAAAACTTTATCCATCAGGACCTGACCCAAGAAGTACTTAAAAAGTGAAATGTAATTCACTTGTGATCAATCGATGGATATGTGTTTTGTCACTGATATGACCTCATGTAGGAATAGGGGGCTGTGTGAGGACCATCCAAACCGAGCTGTGAATGGCTCTGGGTTCTAATAAGAACAATGTTTTGTCCCGCAAGCGATGGGGGGTCTTTGCTGATCCCCCCCAGGTCCCCTGAAGGGGGTATTACCAGGTGTGTAGCTGTCCCAACTGTGAGGGTAAATTGCTCACACAGCAAACGTCAAACATGCAGGATAGCTCTAATTGAGTATGTCAGTGAGTAAGCAATTAAGAGTGCGGTATCCAGTCAAACAGATCGCTGACCCATAGCAACACACTTGACAGTGTCCATGAAACTTAATGGCTGTCTAATGCACTACCTTCATAGAAGGTGAAAAGTGCTGGAGGTAGCAGTAGGACAGGGTGCATAAATATATACAGTGCCAGTGTAAACGACTAGTTTCACTCTAATAATGAGCTTCATCAAGAAAAGTAACACAGTGGAAAGAAAATAATAAACAGATTGAAAACCCCCCACCAGCAGAGATTCCCCCAGCAACAGCCCAAGTCAGAGCTGAAATGTGTTAACAAGTTCACCCTTTAAATATGGCAGACTAGTCCTAAGTGGGACAACCCACTTGCAATCAAACCACTCATTGAGTATTCAGTCATCCATATGTAATGCGCATACCTCATTGAACTGCACAGGCAAGTCGTGTGAGATGTCAACCGCACCATCTGCTGTATAATAGCATATTGTAGGGCCGGTCTCCACTCGTGCGAGTGAATGGGGCAGATAAGGCACCAGAACATCACTTCTGGTGAGGTCATATCCTGCCTAATACTGTTGGGTACTGGTTTCCATAGTAACATATATACAATAGCAGCGCCTGAATGTTAAGGAATCGTAAAGACCAGGCGAAGGACGGATGCATAGACGATGTCATCGGGGGGCAAATAGCAGTTCAGAGTGTCTTTTATGACAACCCTTATTGCCATAGAAACCATGGCGTTGATTGTGCACGCTTGATCCTCAATGGCCACAATTAATCCCCGCAAACAACAGTGGGCCATCGGGAGCGCTGAATTCAAGGGGGCTATGTCAGTTATCATATGAAGCTTGAAGCTGTGGATGCTCATAGATTGTACACATGATTAGGATTATATATACTGCAGGGGTGCGTGTGGACTAAAAAACGGGGGCCAAAGACAGGGTATTAAAAGTACACATACATAAAAACACCACTATGTGGCAACCAAGTGCGGAGGTCATATAAATGGTGAGTGGATCCTCATTATTCTAAGGTTTAGCTACACAGGGGAGAGAGAGAGGGTGCATTGTACAGTGCAACCCTAACTATAACTAACTAGAGAGGGCAAAACCTTTGTTTAAGCCATTAGGTGCCAGCGAGTTAAGTCTAAATATGCAGCCAGCCTCAAGTTGGTGCAATTTTTTATCGAGGTCACCTCCCCTCACTCCCACCTTCCATTGTTGTATGCCCCAAAAGAAAAGATCGTATGGGTCTCATGCATGTGTGGAGTTCATGTGCCGGGCCACAGATGTTTCATTTTTATTTCTAATGTCCCCAATATGCTCTAGGGTCTGGTAGTGAGGCCAACATATGTCAGATCACATTTACATCTGCATGCATAAATTACACCTGGAGTGTTGAAAATTACACCTGGAGTGTTGAAATTAATAAAAGACCTGATGTCAAATGTTCTATCTTTTGAACGTGATGTAAAAGTCAAAGTTTTAGGCATAAACGGGTAAGCTTTGCAGTGGCCACACTTATAGGATCCACACGGTTTCCGTGGCAACCAGGTGGGTCGTGTTGGTTGAGGTTCAATGTAGGTACTATAAACCAACATATCCCGTAAATTTTGTGTATGTTGATATGTTACGGCTAAACGCGGAGGCAGAAATTTATGCAGTTCCTTATCCTGATATCGGATCGGCCAGTATTGTTCCAATATCTGAAAGATTTTATGAGATTGTTTGGAAAAGGAACAGATCAATCTTGGTGAACAGGATATAGATGTAGGTTTGGGCCTAGTTGCTAAGGGTTGTGTAATGATCGCTGCTGCAGCAGCTATTACTGGAAGTATTAGTGCTGCAGCTCAGGCAGTTCTGATCTATTTCCATGCAAGTTGCATAGCTTTGTCTGTCTTTCCCTGCTGTCAGCTTGTGACTGATTATCATTCACCTGTGTGGGAATCTGCATGTCTGCTCCCATTGGATGACCTCAGTATAAAGATCTGCTTCCTGCAGGGTTTCCTTGGGTTTTCATAGCTTCAGCTTAAGCCTGCCTTGCTGTCGCTTTAGCCCCCGATCGTGTTTCTTGTTAAAGATACTTTGCTGGTCTTTGCATCATATATTGGTTCATTGCCAATATATATGCATACCAGCACGTTTATTATTTTCCTTGTATTTGTGTTACGTTGATATATCAGTGTTGCTGATATATACGTACACGAACTGTTTATTTCCTGTGTTCAGTTAGTCAGTTTTCCAGCACGTTTTGGTAGTTTGCGCGTACCGTGAGCACCCGTGCTGAGCTAGTTATCCTGTTCCTGGTACCGTTTGTGGATTGCGTTCATCTCTGCGAAGAGATAACGAATCCTTCTGAATCCTGTTCTGTCACTGTTTGTGGATTGCGTTCATCTCTGCGAAGAGATAACGAATCCTTCTGAATCCTGTTCTGTTACCGTTTGTGGATTGCGTTCATCTCTGCGAAGAGATAGCGAATCCTTCTGAGTCCTGTCCCCTGTATTACTCCAGTCTTAGTCAGCGTTCCTGCTTATGTCATATATCGGTTCATTGCCGATATATACATATGTTAGTCAGAAGTTACAAATAGTTTCATTGATAGCTGTAATTGTAATATGCTAGGAAAACATACTTATTGTATATTTATCTGTGTTACGTTCATCTATCTTAATCCTGCTATTTTCTGACTATCCTGTCCTGTCTTTGTGAGGCACGCCATCGCCGCATCGCATTGGCTGCCTCATTCCAGTCTGTCTGGTTTTGGACGCTTGCTGTCGTTAAGTAGCCGCTAGCTAGCAAGCGTTCATTCTGTCTACCTGTCCTGATCTCCTCAGTTCTGGTTTGTGCGCTCAGCGCTACTTTGCGCTGAGACGTTATAACGAAAGCATTGTTTGTGGCTGTCAGATCTGCACCGGCTCTGTGCGCCACAATCTCCTTTTGGAGTCAGTTCTCCCCTCCACTATACTAGGGATAGCCTGTTTCCTGGTGCTAGTGTGTGTACCTCCTCCACGCCAGCTCATGCGTTGCATGCTGACTGTGGAGAATACACCACCAAGCCTTACATTATGAAAACCCCATTACCAATCCCCATTGTGGGGGGGATTCCCAGAAAGTATGACACTGTTAATTATGGTTCCTGTTCCTTTAAGAAATTTGAAGAACTTAGCTCTGAAACAGAAAATGAGTTTTTCTCTGAATGTGCCAGGTTCCTGACCAATCCTGATCTCCAAGCGACTCCTGTTTCAACCTGGGCACTCCAACTAAGTTATATTTTGTTTAAAGGGGAATTATTCCAGTGGGCATTTGATGTTCTCAATCATTCCGATTTGAAAGATAGACCGCTGGAATTTCTAGCGTTTGTGATCCATAACTGGTTGCGCATAGATCCATTGCCTTTTCCTCTTAATGAACTCCTAGCAGCAGGCCAATCAGCTGCTCCTTCAATTGCTTGCAAGAATGAGCAGCAAGCAGAAAGTGTTACTGATAATTTTCCTGCAGCTTTGAATAAATCACCAAAAACCGCAAGGTCAAAGGCAAAACGCAAACGTTCTAAGAAACGTGTCCAATCTGCAGAATCATTATCCTTAGCGACTGAGACCTATAATGAGATTCTGCCATTAACAGATAATGAAATGCAATTGTCTTTCAGGGGAGTTAAATGGACTTATGAAACTACTAATGAACTTTCCTCCCTGGCTAGGGAAAATAAAGATTTTTGTTTAAAAGAATTATCTGAGTATGATTATGATGAGATATTACAGAGTATTGAACAAATCAACTTATTTGTGAACCAAGGGAAGTTTGCATACACTACAGTTCAACACTTGCTACAGGTATTGGAAATTCTTAAGAATAAGGAATCTGCCAATCACCTGCTAATTAACCCTATACATGTGCCTGCCACAATCATATCTGCAGACTGTGATCAGCCTAAATGTTTCGCTGTTAAGTATGCATGGGATCCTCCATTCGAGAGGGGAGAGATGGAAGCCCTGGTCTGTGAATGGAAGAATGATTCAAGTTCATTTTGTCAATTTTACAGTGCAAAAAGTGAAATGGTATTGAACGCATGCATTAAGTCAGCCTATAACCTAATAGAGGCTGGTGTGTGTAGGTATGACCGTGTGGCTCCCTTGATTGATGTGTGGGAACTGATTTTGGATGATTTTTATGTGACTCCGAATTCGCAAATTTGGCGTTCTGACCCGCCTGCTTCAGCACCTTTGGCTGATTCAGCAGGTGATTCGGAGCTCTTTTTGTGTGAAATTGAAGTTCCTGCAATTCCACCCTGTACCAGGGATAACTCAGTGTTACTTCCCAGTAAAACAGAAGCCACTGATACATTCTTAACCTTGCCCTGCGCAAATTTCTCAGCAGAGAATCCAGAGGTCCTGCTGACTTCCGAGTCCAGTCTAGCCAGTACTCATGACTCTTTGTTTAGTGAAACAGACACCAGAAAAATCTTGCCTGTCTCTGCAAACACTTCTGCAGAAATTACCTGTGTTAATAAAGTTCAACTCCTGTCTGATCCAGCAGATGCCAGTAGGTGCACTGCATCAGTTTCCGAGTCCCAGCAATCCTGTCTAGTAAACTCAGAACCCCAGCATCTGAATTTTCCAATTTTACAAATGAATGGTGATTCAGATGCGCAAACATTGTGTCTTGATCTTCCTGTTTCTACACCTCGCTCTAGTTTCGTGAATAGCTCAGAGCATCTGCTATGTGAACCTGAAATCGCAGAATTATTACCTTGTTCAGAAAATTTTCCAATAAATTTGCCCTGTACCATGAATTGTGCAGTAGATCTCTCCAATGAAACTCAGGTCACAGAATCATTATGCTGTCCAGCAGGTGCTTCCATGGTTTTGCCCTGCAATATGGACTGTTCAGTGATCCTGTCCAGTGAAGCTGTGGTCGCAGAGTCTTATGCTTCACCCAGTACTTTGGATACTTTAAACCCTCTAGCAGAGGAGGCTGAAGCACTGCTTACCTCAGTTGGTGTTGCAGTAATATTCACTTGTCTAGCAGCTCTTTTGGAATTAAAGTCTGCTCTAATAAAACTTGATGAATTTCTGCCCAGCAAAGCAGAAGCCATTGAAATATTGTCCTCGTCAGCAAGTGTGTCAGATACCTTGCCCTGTACACAGTCTGATTTAACCAATGTTGAGTCCCTCTCCAGTGTTGTAACAGCCGAGGAACTCCAGCCCTGTCCTCTGAATGTTTCAGAAGTCTTGCCCTGTAACATGGATAATTCTGATTCTCTGGTCAAAATAATAGAAATCTCAGAATTTCAGTCCGGTCTGATGAGTGTTCCTGAAACCCAGCCCTGTATCCTGAAAGATTCTGGTTCTCTGGCCGCTGTGGCAGAGGTTCCAGAGTTCCCTTCCTGTCCAGGGAATTCCTCAGTTTTGCCTAGTCCAGTGGGGGCTGCTGCAATACTGACTTGTTCTGCAGCGCCTCATGAGCTCCAATCCAGTGTATTAAATGAGTCTCTGTCCAGTCCAGAGGTAGTTGTGGAGTCCCTGTCTGGTTCAGTGCATACATCAGAAGATTTGTCCTGTCTTGTTAGTGCCCCTGGATCTGATTTGTTACTGACTTTGCTGGAATCAGCGACATCTAAGTCTGATCCAGCATTCTCGTGTAAAAGTCCAGTAGTTGCGAAGTTTAGTCATGATGATTTTTTTTTGGCCAGTCCTGGTTTTGGTCCTGTCTTGGCTGACCCTGAGGCTCACAGTTCCTTGACATGCCCAGAGGTTTCTCTTGTGCCGGTGTGCCCAGATGTTCTTTGTGTGCCAGAATGCCCAAGTGTGTCTAAGGTGTTAGCGTGCTCTGATGCTTCCTTAGTGGGAACACGTTCTGATATTGCCAGTCTGCCTGCATGCCCAGAGATGGTTCTGGTCCCTGAAAGCCCTGATATTGATGTTTGTCCTTGTGGCCCTGACTCGGGAATTGCCCTAGGTTCCATAGGGGTTCTTGATAGTTCTCCATGTGAGCCTAAGGGGCATTCTGACCTATGGGGATCTCTTTGGAGCTTCAAGGTGTTCTGGGAGGTCTTTGAGAAAACTTGTCCTGGTGCCTTGGACTGGTTCAACAGTGGGTTTTGTGTTGGTAAAGACAGTACCGGTGGGCATTGCAAAGGCTTTGGCGTTTCTGAACTGTTCCTGGAAGGCGGTGGGTATCGCTCAGGGAGTTTCGGAGGGCTTTCTTCTGGAAATCATGGTTCTGATGGGTGTCACACTGGGGCTTGTAGTACTGATGGGCATGGTTCTGTAGGTTCTGGTTCTGATGGGTCCAGTCTTGTGGGGACTGATTCTGGAATTCGGTCTTGCCGGGCTGTCCCGGTCATCATGAATTATCAGTCAGACTGTTTTGTTGGAAATTTCAGTTTTGATAAGCGTCTGGAATCCACTTTTAAAGGCGGGGGTACTGTAATGATCGCTGCTGCAGCAGCTATTACTGGAAGTATTAGTGCTGCAGCTCAGGCAGTTCTGATCTATTTCCATGCAAGTTGCATAGCTTTGTCTGTCTTTCCCTGCTGTCAGCTTGTGACTGATTATCATTCACCTGTGTGGGAATCTGCATGTCTGCTCCCATTGGATGACCTCAGTATAAAGATCTGCTTCCTGCAGGGTTTCCTTGGGTTTTCATAGCTTCAGCTTAAGCCTGCCTTGCTGTCGCTTTAGCCCCCGATCGTGTTTCTTGTTAAAGATACTTTGCTGGTCTTTGCATCATATATTGGTTCATTGCCAATATATATGCATACCAGCACGTTTATTATTTTCCTTGTATTTGTGTTACGTTGATATATCAGTGTTGCTGATATATACGTACACGAACTGTTTATTTCCTGTGTTCAGTTAGTCAGTTTTCCAGCACGTTTTGGTAGTTTGCGCGTACCGTGAGCACCCGTGCTGAGCTAGTTATCCTGTTCCTGGTACCGTTTGTGGATTGCGTTCATCTCTGCGAAGAGATAACGAATCCTTCTGAATCCTGTTCTGTCACTGTTTGTGGATTGCGTTCATCTCTGCGAAGAGATAACGAATCCTTCTGAATCCTGTTCTGTTACCGTTTGTGGATTGCGTTCATCTCTGCGAAGAGATAGCGAATCCTTCTGAGTCCTGTCCCCTGTATTACTCCAGTCTTAGTCAGCGTTCCTGCTTATGTCATATATCGGTTCATTGCCGATATATACATATGTTAGTCAGAAGTTACAAATAGTTTCATTGATAGCTGTAATTGTAATATGCTAGGAAAACATACTTATTGTATATTTATCTGTGTTACGTTCATCTATCTTAATCCTGCTATTTTCTGACTATCCTGTCCTGTCTTTGTGAGGCACGCCATCGCCGCATCGCATTGGCTGCCTCATTCCAGTCTGTCTGGTTTTGGACGCTTGCTGTCGTTAAGTAGCCGCTAGCTAGCAAGCGTTCATTCTGTCTACCTGTCCTGATCTCCTCAGTTCTGGTTTGTGCGCTCAGCGCTACTTTGCGCTGAGACGTTATAACGAAAGCATTGTTTGTGGCTGTCAGATCTGCACCGGCTCTGTGCGCCACAATCTCCTTTTGGAGTCAGTTCTCCCCTCCACTATACTAGGGATAGCCTGTTTCCTGGTGCTAGTGTGTGTACCTCCTCCACGCCAGCTCATGCGTTGCATGCTGACTGTGGAGAATACACCACCAAGCCTCACAGGTTGCCAAAATCACACAGCTATGTACAGTGCCTTGCAAAAGTTTTCAACCCCCTTGGCATTTGTCATGTTTTGTTGCTTTTACAACCTGGAAATAAAATGGATTGTCAGAACATGCCTACAACGTTGAATATGTATTATTTAGTTTATTGTGAAGCAAACAATAAGCATAAAATAACTGAAAACTCCAGTGTGTATAACTATTCACCCCTTTAAAGTCAGCATTTGGTAGAATCACCTTTTGCAGTAATTACAGCTGCAATTTGATTTGTTTCAGGGCCCTTTTCCACCTGCAATCGCTAGCGTTCACGCTGAACGCTAGCGATTGCTGAATCGCAAAACCGGCGATTCCCCCGACGTTTGCGGCCGCGATTTTGCTATGCTATGCACTGCATAGCAAAATCGCGGCAATTATCGCTCCGCCGCGCGTTCGCGTTCCCGACAAAAGCGAATCGCGGTAGTGGAAATGACCTACCGCGATTCCTATGTTAAAAAGCAAACCGTAGCGATTGTAAAATCGCTAGCGGTTTGCGGTTTTGCGATTCAGCCAGCGCAAACGCGCTGGTGGAAAAGGGCCCTAAGTCTCTATAACCTTTCTCCATCTTGTCACTAAGATTATTGCCCATTTCTCAATGCAAAACTGCTCCAGCTCATTCATGTTGGATGGTGTTCCCTTGTATATACTAATGTTCATGTCTGACCACAGATTCTCTTTTGCATTCCTGATGACTCCTTTAATGCTCTCTTTGCTTGGTCTGAGTTTTGGTGGGCGGCCCTCTTTTGGCAGGTTTGTTGTGGTACCATATTCTTTCATATTCTTATTCAATTTGAAGAAGATGGATTTGATGTTTCCCCAGGGGAATAGTCTAAGATTTGGATATTTTTTCTTATATCCCACCCCTGACTTGTCCTTCTCAACAACCTTGTCCCTGACTTGTTTGGAGAGCTCTTTGATCTTCATGGTGTGATGCCTTTTGCCTAGTGGTGTTATAACTTCTGGGGCCTTTATAAAAAGATGTGTTTATACTGACAGATCTTGTGACTCTTATGCTGGATCCACACGGTGCGTTCGCGCACTCGATTTCCCGTCGATTCGTTTATTTCCAACATGTCCGATTTGGATTTCGATGGATCGTTAGGTCGATTCGGCATACTTTGCATGCAAATCGACCTAACGATCCATCGAAATCCAAATCGGACATGTTGGAAATAAACAAATCGACGGGAATCGAGCGGGAAATCGAGTGTGCGAACGCACCGTGTGGATCCAGCATTAGAATGCACACAGGTGAACTTAATTTCACTTATGTGACTTTTGAGGGTAATTGGTTGCTCCAGGACTTATTAGAGGCTTCACGACAAAGAGAGTGAATACATATGTACATGCCAATTTTCTGTTTATTATTTTTTATTTCTTGTTTTTATATATATATATTTTTCTTTTTTATATATATATATATATATTCTATATTTAACAAATTTTCATAAATATAAACTCCACAGTATATCACAACCACTTTAACATTCCACATTTCAATCTCAAATTCATATACACATTATTCAAAAACAGTTTCATAAACCCGCACCCTCCCCTTTCCTGTCCCCATAAAATCCTGTCCCCAACCTGGGGCAGTGTCTCCCCCCCTCCTCAGATCCCCCATCTCCAATATCCCCCCCCTCCCATTAACGCATCCCCACTCCCTCCACTAGGGATATCTCCTCCTTTCCCCCCCCACCCCAGCGACCCCAAAAGGCCCACCATCTCAATCTCCCCCCCCTCCGTCAAAGACAACAAAGGGATGGAAGAGAACACACAGATCAGGGCTCCGGGGGGGGGGGGGGGGGGGGAGTTGGAGAGAGAGGAGGGGGAAAAAATAAAGAAGCCCAAGGAAGGGTACTGAGTGGCGGAGGGCACACACAAACTCCACAGGAGCACAGGAATACGGGGCAGGGCTTTAGGGGAGCTCACTCGCTTAGCCTCACTTGTTTCCTGGGTCTCCATCCCAGTAAACATTTATCTACCATTCATCCAGATCCTCACTTACTCCTATCACACGTGTCTATCAATCCTTATGCTCTATCCTCCACATATTAAGTTCCTTCTCCTAAAATTCCCCTATAGTTTTCTGTTTCAATAAATCTAGTCCATTTCTCCAAGATCTTATCCCCCAAGGTCTCTGATCTGTGTAGGGCATGGGTCAGTTGTTCCATCCTAAAAATATAGGAAATCTCCCTGATCCATTCCACAACTGAGGGAGGGTCGGCTGATTTCCAATGTCTGCCTATCAATCCTCTCGCTGCGTCTACCAGGTGGCGAATGAGTGATCTCTTATATTTCCTAATACTATTATCGTTAACATGCAATAGGAAAAAGCCTGGGTCATCCGGTGGTTCCAATCCTACCACATCTTTCATCACACCCCTAACCCTCTCCCAAAATGGTCTAATTACTTGGCAGTCCCAGAATATGTGTCTCAATGATCCCGTAGCATTCCGGCAAATCCAGCAGGTCTTATCTGCCCCAGGGAATATTTCCCCTAATCTTTCAGGTGTATAATACCATCTTGTTAGTATCTTATAGCCTGTTTCTTGTATCCTGGCTGAGATAGAGGACTTATGTGCCCACAGCAGGGCCCTTCCCCACTGTGAGTCTGTAATCTCCCTCTGTAATTCCCTCTGCCAGTTATTTCTGATGGCTTGTGTATGTTGTTCTTTACCTTTTAGTACGGAGTATATCTGAGATATTCTCCCCCTTTGATTACTCTCTCCAACACATAAGTCCTCAAATCGTGTCCTTCTCCTCGAGAAGTCCCCCTTTGTACCTAGTGAGCTTAAAGGGACACTTAAGTCAAACAAAAAAAAATAGTTTTACTCACCTAGGGCTTCCAATAGCCCCCTGCAGCTGTCCGGTGCCCTTGCTGTCGAAATTGGACTAGTGTCCAGTAATCCAGGCCCACCCTCTGGAGCGACCTCTCTATCTCCAACAGCGTCTTCTATTTCCCCCCTTCTAGCAGCATATGTGCCTGTACTCCATGTGGACTCCTCCAGTGGGCGCAAGCATTTTTCCCCATTCCAGGTACAAATCCTGGGTTATCCAATAGAGGAAGCAATGGAGAGGGGTGAACTGTGAGCTCCTCTTGTTTACCATATCCATAAAAAAACATTTCAAGTATGCCTCATCAATTCGCTTGCTTGATGGCTGGGCCTAAACTTCTTCCCCAGCCAAGGAATATTTCTTAATGGGATTTTTTCTAGGCTTTGCTCCAGGCCCACCCATCTCTTACTCTGTATGAACCTATGCCAGTCTACAATCCTGTTAAGTTCTGCCGCCACATAATATAGTCGTGGATCCGGCACTGCTAGTCCTCCTTTCTGCCAAGATTGTATCAATAACTTAAAACTTACCCTTGGAGGCTTTGCTTTCCAGATAAACTTCAGAAATTGTCCTCTAATTGTTTGGAAGAATGATGACGGTGCCGCTATTGGTAGAGCCTGGTACATATACAGGAGTCTCAGTAAATTGTTCATCTTTAATATACTTACCCGCCCCAACCAGGAGAATTCAGGCCTATTCCACTTCTGTAGGTCTTTAGCTATACTTTTACTCATTTCAGTATAATTAAAGTGTATTATATCCTTTAAATCGGTTGCAATTTTAACACCTAGATAAGTCAGCGTTCGGGGCACCCACCGGATCGGGAAATTTTCCTTAAGGGCTTCAATCTCTCCTGACTTCATCTTAACCCCCAGTGCTTCACACTTATCCCAATGTATCTTAAAATTGGACAATAAGCCATATTTCTTAAAGAGAATCTGTATTGTTAAAATCGCACAAAAGTAAACATACCAGTGCGTTAGGGGACATCTCCTATTACCCTCTGACACAATTTCGCCGCTCCTAGCCGCATTAAAAGTGGTTAAAAACAGTTTTTAAAAGTTTGTTTATAAACAAACAAAATGGCCACCAAAACAGGAAGTAGGTTGATGTACAGTATGTCCACACATAGAAAATACATCCATACACAAGCAGGCTGTATACAGCCTTCCTTTTGAATCTCAAGAGATCATTTGTGTGTTTCTTCCCCCCTGCAGTTCTCATGCACTGAAGTTTCAGGCTGCTTGTTTCTTCCTTGCAAACAGCTTTGCCTTTGTCTGTAATTCCTCAGTATGTGAAAGCCCAGCCAGCTCAGAGGACGATTTATCCAGCTTGTAAAAGATAAGAGAGAAGAGAGAAGCTGCTCTAATCCTAAATAACACACAGGCAGTGTGCATAGAGGGGCCAGGAGGGGGAGTTCATAGCAGAACCACAACACTGAAGAACTTGGCAGCCTTCCAGACAAGTCTGACAGGGGAAAGATACATTGATTTATTACAGAGACAGTGATAGTATAAAGTGCTGTAGCCAGAACACATTAGAATAGCTTTTTGAACTTGTAGGATGATAAAAAACAGGATGCAATTTTTGTTACGGAGTCTCTTTAAACTCCCCCAATAAGCAGGGCAAGGCTATTCTGGGTCTCATTAAAAAGAACAAAAGATCATCTGCATATGCAGCTAATTTATGTATTTCTCCTCCCACTTCTATCCCCGTTCTATCCCTGTTTTCCCTTATATGTCTTAATAGGGGCTCCAAGGTCAAGGCAAAGATCAGCGGAGAGAGAGAGCAGCCCTGTCTGGTCCCATTTCTTATTTCCAGGGGATCTGAAAGTACTCCATTTACTTTAATTCTTGCTGTGGGCGAAGTATACAGCGCCAATATATTAGCCTGCATCCTCTCTCCCAAACCGATATGCTGTAATATCATTCTAATAAATTCCCAGTCCACCCTGTCAAACGCCTTCTCGGCATCTGTCGAGAGGCACATGACGGATAGACTGGGCGTTCGCATATCGTGTCAGAATCAATGTACTTATGGTGTTCTCCTGAGCTTCCCTCCCAGGAATGAATCCAGTTTGATCATTATAAATAAGATCTGGGATCACTCGGGACAGACACCCTGCTAGTATTCTTGCCAGGATTTTAAGATCCACGTTCAGGAGTGATATTGGTTTGTAACTTGCGCAGCTCATCGGATCTTTATTTTTCTTATGTATCACTGTAATATGGGATTCCAGGATATCTCTTCCCAGTCTCCCCCCTCTGCCCTCTCTCTCCGCCAGCGTCCCGAATGCCCTAGTCAGATGGGGAACCAATATCCCACTAAACTTTCTGTAATATTCTACGCTGAAGCCATCCGGCCCTGGGGCCTTTCTCACTGGGGTCTGCCCTATTGCCTGCCTTACTTCCTCCTTCTGAATAGGTTTTTCCATCTCCTCTTTGTTCTCCACTGAAATGCTTGGAATACCCGAGGAGGCTATGTACTCTTCTATCCTCCTTTGATCTTTGTGCCCTTCCCCTCTGTGTTTTATTTTCTGGTAACCCATATAGGGAGCTATAAAATTCCTTGAAGACCCTTGCCAGTGATTCGTTCCTTGTGTGTTTCCGGGAGGCAGAGTCAACTATGCTTGGAACATAGTTTGAGACCTGTTGGTTTCTCAGGGCCCTCGCCAGTAATTTCCCTCCTTTATTCCCATGTTCGTAGTATAGCCTTTTCCATCTCTGGCCTATATATTTTGCCCTGCTAAAGAGCAAGATTTCAGTGTTTCTCTTTCTGCTGTCAATTCACCCATCACATCTGTACTCAATGTTAGTTTATGCTGTCTCTCCAGTCGTGCAATGTTACTTAGTAACTCCTCTTTAGTTTTCTCTCTCTCTTCCTTTAATATGCTCCCCTCCTGGATAAGTATCCCCCTAATGACGCACTTATGTGCTTCCCATAGGGTCATGGGCAATGTTTACCCATTGTCATTGATTTCATAATACCTCTGGATGTTCTCCTCAATTTTTTTCCTCATTTCTTCCCCCTGTATAATGGAGGTATTCAATCTCCAGGTGAATGGTCTTACTCCCTTTTCTTCTATACTCACCTCTAAATATATTGGGGCGTGATCTGAGACTGTTGCTATACCAATTTTTGTTTCTAGTTGTGTTGAGAGCAAAATATGCGAAACCATAAACATATCTATATGAGAATAAGACCCATGAGGAGGGGAATAGTAAGTATAGTCCCGCTCGGCGGGATGTTGTAACCGCCAGACATCTATAGGTTGTTTTTTCTGAAGCAGACTTACCCCGCCTAATCATATTGTAAGGAAGGAATGTTTTCCCAGTCGAGTTGTCTATTTGTGGGTCAAGTGTGATATTAAAATCCCCCCCTAAAATCACTGAACCCTCTACAAATCCTTCCATTTTCCTTAGGAACTGTTCCAAGAAACCAATCTGTTTCGTATTTGGTGCATAAATTGCTCCCAACGTCATCTTATGAGAGTTAAATATTCCCTTCACGAGTATATACCTACCCCTTGGATCTCTATATATATTAAGAATTTCCGTACTAACTTCTCTGGCTATCACAATCGCAACCCCTTTCCTTTTCGAATCCTCCACACTACTATAGAAGGCCTGAGGGAATCTCCAGTTTATCAACTTAGGGTGAAGGACCTTTAAAGTGTGTCTCCTGTATGAATGCAATTTGGATTTGTTGCGCATATAGGTCCCTCAAAAGTTTTGTCCTTTTTTTCTGGGATTTTAAGGCCTCGAGCATTCAGGAACATACATTTTAGATGTCTCATTTATTCCTTGGGTCCCTCCCCGCCCCCTCCCCCCCCCAGCCCATGCCAACTATATCCAAGAACAGGGTATAGACACCATACCTCCACTTCACTCTCCCCATTTACCTCCTCCATCCATACACATTCAAACCACTCCCATTCCTCCAATCCATACATTTCCCTTTGTGGACCTCCTCCACAGAACCCCAATACTAGGTTCATTGGGTACTATCTAACTCCCTTTCTAGGTCTAGATTCAAAATAGACCAAGTAATTTTGGTGTTTTAACCCTGGGGGATGTAGTTCCGTTCTGACTAAAGGGACTGCTCCACCTCTCGATCCAGTGGAAAAAAGCAAATGCTCAATGGAGAGGAAGGTGAGGCATAGCCCCAGGGCAATGCATCCCAGGTAGAAAGAGGAGGTACACCTCACATACTTTCTATGGGCCCGGCACCTTTACTTGGTCCTCTGGTGCCCAATTCCCTTGGCATATTCATTATTTCCCCTTTTAATACAAATTATTTCTTATCCTTAACCTTACATAGTATATTCTTATACTCTATTTATTTACTCTATTTATTTATGGTATTCACCTCAGTGACGTCAAACACTTATAGCTTAATTTCTCACCTATCTCCAGTTTCCCCCTCCCCCTCACTAACTACTCCCCTCTCCACCCCACTCACCCCTACCCCCCCCCCCCCCCCCTGTCAACCTCCATATTTGTCGTCAGTGAGGATCCACCAATAAGGAGGAAAGATCTAATATATCTAATCACCACTTTCTATTTTCAGTTCCCCCCTCTTATCACACAGAACCTGAGTACCCCTTATCCCCTCTGTGATTCCTACCATACTGTATGTCTAATTCCTTAATCCAAACCCTAATCCAACATCCCTATGTCCTACTCAGGTTGGAGCTTCACCTCAGTGATGTCAACACTCTTAGTATCTTACTTTAAAAATACTTAACCCAAGTGCCCCCAACCCCATATCTCCCCTCCCCATCTCATTTTTTACATCTCTATAATTGTCATCAATGAGGATCCACCACTCTAATTCTAACAAATAATGTCAATCCATATACTTTCCCCCCTTATTGTATAACACCTTATGTGTATCTATCTATCCTCTTGTGATACTCCCTATATTTAATTGCTCTCCCTCCCCAGTGTATACCCCCAAGTTCTCACCCCTATGTGCAAGCACTCATATTATGCCTGCACCCTCCCTACACCCCCCACCCCCCCCTATATATACACCAACTTAACCCTATATTATACGTGATGTGAGAATATCACCAAGTCGTTGAGCCTACCCCTTGCCCAGTCAGCCATGCCCCATTTATATATCCACCTCCTCAATTATCTAAATTATCTGTATACGATGTATATCTTAAATGGTGGGTTGATTCTGATTGTTATAGGACCCATCTACCTCTATCGGGTCATGTCCTCCGGGTCTGTATACCTCCAGAGCTGTCTTATAATTGGGCCAATCCATATTATCTTGTTCCTCACTCCTCCTCTACCCCCTCATACTCCCAGTATCACATCTCCCTCCCAAACTCCGTGTCCACAAGATTTAATACCTTTATTCCCCACACCCTTTCCCATCCCCGACCCACGGGTCCCGCAAAGCACCCGTCCCTCTCTTCTTTTTTGGTTATTAAATTAGATTTTTCACTTATTGAGGTGCGTGATTCACTGGCTCCCCAAGGCCATGCCCACCCCCTCCCCCACAACCCACATGCATCCCACTTAATCATCAGTAACATCAATCATCAATATCATATCAATATCAATAGCATAATCAACTACACGATACTTGTCTCATAAAAAGACATTGATGTCCCTCCCCTAATCTCCTCCCACAAAAAAAAACAAAAAAACCCTCCCTAATTCTCTCTCCTCTTCATCCCTCCAACTTTAATTATGTCTATCAGGTATGTCTCTGTCTCTTAAGCCCCCCCAGCCAGGGACTCCCCCCCCCCAGTCCTTCGGGGTAGGGAAGTGTCCTGTGCCACATATTGGCAAAACACAGGCTGTTTAAAAGTAAGAGAGGAAGGAGAAAAAGCCCGGCAAAATAGCAAAAGTTCATCACATGTAAAAAAAGAAAAAAAATAATATATGCCACAAAAAAGAAAAAGAACAAAAGGGGCAGAAAAAAACAAAAGAAGCATTGGAGAAGCAATAATGTTCAATATATGGGAGACAGGAACAAAAAAAAAAAAGTCACATATTGCTTCATTGATACTTGCGATTCCGTCGCCCGCCATCGGTCAGATCTGCCTCCGGGTTCCAATCAGGGACCTGAATTGCTTCGATCTCCAAAAAGAGAAATAACTGGGGATTGGGGATCTCAATGCAAATGTCCGGGAATTTTTCCTAACTATCAAAGAGAACGGGAATCCCACTTGTAGGCTATCCCTTCTGCTCTCAGCACTTGCAGGATAGGACGTAAGGCCTTCCTCTATTGTAGTGTGCTCAGGGACAGATCCTGGTATAATTGAATCTCGTCCTCTTCAAAGTTGATCTTTTCCTGCCGTCTGGCTGCCTCCATAATGGCCTCCTTTTCCTGATAGTGATGTATGCAGCATATTATATCCCTTGGCGGGTCTGCTGACTTCGGCGTAGATCTCAGCGCCCTATGGCATCTCTCCATCTTAATCGGATGTTCCACCGGTCTGTCCAATAGTTTATTGAACAGGGCCGTTACAGTTTGTCTCAATGCCTCTGCCTTCACCGATTCAGAAAGTCCTCAGACTCTTATATTATTACGCCTATCTCTGTTTTGTACGTCCTCCAGCTGATAGCGCAGGGCATTATTAAGAGAGGCTTGTCTCTACTTTTCTTTATATAATTCGTGTACCTTGGAGTGCAGCTCAGTCACTTTGGCCTCCATGGCTCCAATTCTATCATTAGCCTCTTGGATGTTTGTACGAAGCGACTCTATTTCTGTTTTGGTCGCCTGCAGGATCTTTTCTGTTTGTTCCACCATATCTTGTTTGGTGGGCATGTTTCTTCCTCCAGATGTCATCTAGGTTCCCCTGTTTTTTAGTTGCCGACTGAGGTGGGGTATCTGGGGGCATTGGATGCATGGATTTCTCTGCCATGTCTCCCGCTGTGGCATCCGCCGCTGATCTAAAAAGGAGCTCTTTAACTGAGCTCTGCGGCGTCTTTTGTTTTTCCGCCATGCTTTCCTGGGCTCCTCTCTGCTTACTCCGGCCCGTCATCTCCTGGGTTTTGCCTCTCGTCATGTAGTCGCTTCTCCCTTGCCTACAACCTCATAGAGAGGGATCCATGGATCGGGAGGACGCCAGAGCCCGCCCCCTACGTCATCACGTCGCACTCCACCCCCTCTTTTTTTCTTATTTCACTTCACCTACTTAAACTATTTTGGACAGTACTATCACATAAAATAAAATTTTAGTGAACATGAGACGACAGGAAATTAAAGTTTTATACATACTTGGGCTTTGTCCAGGCCCCTCCGCGCTCCCTCGCTGGCTTCCAAAGCCTCCTGGATCTTCCTGTATAGTGCATTGGGCCGTACAAAGCAAGTAGTGGCAGTGGTTCAGTTCATACTAGGTCAGGTCTCTGCAGGGGCGCCGCCAGGCACCAAGCAGACCAAGTGGCCACTTGGGGCCTCATTTTTTAAGGGCCTCGGAGGCTCTGTGATGTCGTTGTGACGTCACACTGTCTGCACTGGGCTGGCCGCGGCGTCTAATAGACCCCGCGCCAGCCAGTTCATAGCCCGCAGCCCCGCCCCAGCCTGCATAGTCCTCCGGCAGGCAGAGCAGGGCTACTGGAAGATGGCGTCCGAAGCCCTGTACTGGAGACTATTTGTGTCTCCAGTACAGGGCTTCGGGCGCCATCTTCCCGTAGCCCTGCTATTCAATTCAGTGCGGGAGATTGGAGGAGCAATATCCCCGGGGGAGCTGCGCCAGAGGCTGGCCGGGAGAGAAGACTTCTGTCAGGTGAGTAAATTCTTTTTTCTGCTGAAATGTGGCTCAAATAGCGTTTGTTTTTTGCCCAAATTGCGTTTATTTTCTGCTGAAATGTGGCCCAAATTGCGTTTGTTTTCTGCTGAAATGTGGCCCAAGTTGCGTTTATTTTCTGCTGAAATGTGGCCCAAATTGCGTTTGTTTTCTGCTCAAATGTGGCCCAAATTGCGTTTATTTTCTGCTGAAATGTGGCCCAAATTGCGTTTATTTTCTGTTGAAATGGTGCCCAAATTGCGTTTGTTTTTTTCTGAAATGTGGCCCAAATTGGATTTGTTTTCTGCTGAAATATTGCCCAAATTACGTTTGTTTTCTGCTGAAATATTGCCCAAATTGAAATACAATGTCATGGCCACACCCAATCCCCCCCACACCCATTTTTGGGACGCGAATTATATTGCCCAAATTGCGTTTGTTTTCTGCTGAAATATTGCCCAAATTGAAATATTGCCCAAATTGCGTTTATTTTCTGCTGAAATGTTGCCCACATTGCGTTTATTTTCTGCTGAAATGTTGCCCACATTGCGTTTATTTTTGGTGTCTGGGGTAACTGTTGCTGCATTTATTATTTAATGGTCATAGTTGGCTATATTTGCTGCTTTGGGGTTACGGTTACGCTCCGCCCATACAATGTCATGGCCACACCCAATCCCCCCCCTTACCCGTCTCACTCCAATTCACTCAATTTTTCTGACTGATTGTAACATTTCACACATGTTAATTTTTTCCCCAATTATGAAAAAATTATTGAAAACTCAGAACAAATTGCTTGGGTCTGTACATCGAATAATTGATAATCTACCCTACAACATTCAATTTTTCAAAAAATTGCCCAGAAAAATCCCAATCTTATTTTATCAAATAAAAACAGGAAATTTGATCAGATTTCTCAAAGGAATGAAAAAAGATTTAGATTTTTCGGGACAACTGATCATTTTATTGAATTGCCGTAAAATTGGATAATTTTATTGTGTGGCCACCTTTAAGCCAATATTATGAAACCAACTAAATTACCAGTATGTTTTTGTGATGCCAAACCAGAGAGCCAAGAGTAAATCCACACAAAAATGGAAGAAGATAGTGTGCAGGGTGTAAACTCTATTCATTCTATCACCATGCACCCCATCAATTTAATTGATCCCGCCTAACAGCTGTAGTATGAAAAGGAAATAAAACAGGTGGCGTACAGTTTCACTTGACCCATAAAAAAAAATTGGTCCATGGCTTTGCTTCTAGACCCTTAATACTCACTTATTGTTCTTATTGCTTAGAATTTTATTTGTTCCATTTTGGGTTAAACAGCAATATGTAATCATTGACTGAAATCTAATACTGCCAAGACCCCATAACTTAACTGTAAAATACCTGATCCAAGTAAACCAGCTAGTTATTAAATATTATGTTTTATTTCCTCAACCCAAAATGCTGACCATACATAGTGTGCATAAAACAAGATGCAGATGGATACTGATCTTAGGAAGTTTTGAAAAGAGTTAGAGAGGTGCTGGTTTCATACTCGTATACTGCTTAAAAATACTGATATTCCAAGCAGTATGATCAGTTGGGGTCATTACTACAGTCTGCTGTATACTGGTGCATATGGAAACGGACTAGGTCTTTCCAACTCTTTTCCACTTTCGGAGGAGTTGCTGCTTTGTATCATGCTGATGGCTTTATCTCCCAGCGTGGTCACATTGGTGTTGATTCTATAAAAGTTAGGACAAAGTATTCATCAAAGCCTAAAGAAAGGCTGATAATATGGTTAGTATATAGGAAATATATAGGGCTTGTTTGTAGGGGTTGAATATGAAATGAATTCATTCTTACCAATATTTTTTCTTGCCACATCATATGAAGAAAGCCTGTAGATTCTTTTAAGTGTGTTCTTTGGATTGTTGGCAGCGTTCTATTGTTTCTCGCAGTGTTAATTAATGATAAGCAAAAAATATACCTTATCTTTTTGGTAAGCTGAAGTGGAGAGATGTCAGAGAAGGTGGCTGGTAGGCCCAATAGGCCCCAGGCACCTGTCTAGGTTGCCTGATGGATGATCCTGCTCAGGATATGGAGTCTGTAAAATGTATTTTCAACAATACCAGTTGCCTGGAGTCCTGCTGATCTTTCATGCATTGGTACTGTCTGAATCACACATTTGAAACAAGCATGCAAATCCAGTCAAACATCTGATCTGCATGCTTGTTCAGGGTCTATGACTAAAAGTATTAGAGGAAGAGGATCAGCAGGGCAGCCAGGCAACTGGTATTGTTTAAAAGGAAATACTGTAAATATGGTAACCTCCATATCACACTCACTTCAGTTGTCCTTAAAGTTTAGCCAAATAAAGCACAAACTGCTGGTTAATGCAGCTAATTGATCAACAGCTGCTGGCTTTGAATGGCACAATTTCTTTCCTTTTCTGGGTTAGTAGATAATATAACCATCTGTTATTTAAAGTTATCCTGCTGTGGGCTACTGTGAGTCTTCATAGCTGAATGAAAATCAGACTTTTTAAAGACAAGCCAATCTGCTAGAACCTTATAAGGTGGCAATCATGCTAAGATAGCAATCATACTCAGAATCAGAATCACTTTTATTCGCCAAGTACGACAGGAGTCATACTCGGAATTATTTGTGATTCACATGGCATAGACAAGCACAAAAAATAAATATCAAACAGGATAACGAAAAGCGCAAGACAGACAAATTAAAGATGTGCACTGGTGCATATAACGTCCAACATGTAACATTTTTGGGAGATCAGCAGGTCAGTTTTGTAGGGCCTACATAAGGTCCGCTTAGAGTTCACATGGGGTCTGCATAAAGTCTAAAGTTAGTTCAGTTCAGTTCCAGCCAGGCTGTGGTATCTACATAAAGTCCACATAAAATCTGCATAAAGTCCAAAAGTTAGCACAGTTCCAGCCAGGCTGTGGTGCCTTACCGACCCGGGTGCTGTGAGGATGAGGGGAGCAGCAGAGAGAGTGTGCTGACCTCACGACAGTACTCCACTAGTTTAGCAGCAGAATTGCTTGGGGGAAGAAGGAGTTCCTGCACCTGGTGGTTTTGGATGGGATAGTTCTATAACGGCGACCCGACGGGAGGAGCTCAAAGTAGCGGCTGCCAGGGTGGGAGGGGGTCGCGAGAGATTCTGGTGGCCCTCGATTTCATCCTTGCAGAGTAGAGGAGATTGAAGGGTGGCAGCGGAGATCCAATGATCTCCGCATCAGTAATGACTCTCTGCAGTTTATACTTAGCGTACCAGACAATGATTGAGGAGCAAATGATGGATTCAATGGTTTCTGTGTAGAAGCTGGTCAGCAGCTCCCGTGGCATGCCAAATTTTTCAGTTGGCGCAGGAAGAACAGCCTCTGCTGAGATTTCTTTTGAATTCTGGTGGAGTTTTGCCCCCATTTCAGATCGTTTGTGAGGGTCATGCCAAGGAATCAAACGGATGGTACACTCGAGACCTCGGTTTCGCCTATGTGGACTGGTGGGAGAGGAGGGGGATGCCTCCTGAAATCTACAACCTTTTCAACTGTCTTAGCGGCGTTAAGAACTAGGTTGTTATCCCTGCACCAGTTGCAGATTCTCTCAACTTCGCTGTATTATACCGAAGTGGTGGTCATGTAACCGGATGACCACTTTTACAAATATGGCAGTCTTCAGATACCCCAGAAAGGTATCATTTCTGCACAAAATATGCCATTTATTTAGTGATCTGCAGGCCATCAGCTTTATACAGTAAATAGGCCCATGTGACTTGACTGCTAATTCGTAACATTCTGCTTACTTGATTTTCAATTCTCTCTGGAATGGTCCACTTTTGGTTATAGAGTCCATATTTTGAAACAAAACCTTCCTGTCTCCTCACTTGTGCATTGTAAATTCTTCCATACAGACTAGCATAAATGAATTTATCAGCTAGAAAGAGAGTAAAATATGTGTTAAATGTTATGTCCAAACCCTGTACAAACTGCATTGATTATTTTAAGATTCTAATGTCATAGGGCCATATTCAATTCACTTTTTCTCCTGAGTTTTTTCATAGGAGATAATTTTGCATCTTCGATTTATAATACTTTTTAGCACTTTGCAATAGAAAAAGTATGAAAAAGTATGTGAAAAAGTACTATGAAAATTATGTTGAGTATTCTGTGTCTGAAGTTTGAAAATGTCACCTAGGTGAAAACTCGGATGAAAAAATGAATTGCATTTGGCCCATGATGTATGATTCTGACGCATTCATTTTTGATGGTAGACAAACCTGGAAGTGTGGAAAGTCGAGGTGGAGACATTTGTTCTAATTAAGCTAAAACTTTCGCAACTCTGTTATGTTGTATACAGTCATTCTATAGTGTTGGTCTAGCATGATTTCAGAAAAGCAAGTCATCTTCTAAGAGGGTAACTGAAAGTAACAGTAAGATTAATCCATTTCACGAGTCAAGGACACAGAATTTAGAGCATTAGCATAATATTATATTTCATATTCTTAAAATAAATCAAGTCAGGGGACCAATAAAGTGCATTACGGCTTTACTGAGGCCCACAGCAGATAGAGACCCAGGAAAGATTTTCATCTAATAGTTATTAGCTCTAACGTTGTAATATATGGCATCAACAATACTTGATCTGTTTCTTTCATGTAAAATATTATCTATTGATGCAGAACATTATATAAAATCAAACAGTGCAACTACTAACTTGATCAACTGAATTCATTGCCTTTTGACATGTCGCCCTATTATTTTAATTAGCATTAAATACACAGGAAAATACTACAGCTTTTACCAACTTACCAGGGTATCTGATATTCCTAAGAATATATGCAATTTTCTCCTGGATATGAGTAATATGGTGAGGTAGTTGATAGTACTGCTGCCTTGCAGCACTAGGAATCAGGTTTTGAATCTTGGCTTGGATACTATGTGCATGAGGTTTATATATTCTCCACAGGTTTGCACGGGTTTGCTCTTGGCACTTCAGTTTCCTCTTCTACTAAGTAAACAGCTTTGCCCCCCAAAATTGGCCATATACTACAGTATAGTATATAGTATTTTGTTTCTGAAGTCTTTGGCCTTAGTGCACAGGTTCCAAACCAAGTTCTCTAGTGACATTACTGACTTGAAATATATATTTAGAAAATTAAGTAACAAATTTGATCAGAACAATTTATGTATACAGTTTCACCTTTATGGACCAATGCATTATATACATTCTAAAAACAAACAAACAAGTAAAAGTATTCTAAATTGATCAGCTATTAATGTTTAGGACTAAGGGTACAAACACACATTCAATTTTTATTGGTCAATGGCTGGACAATTTTACCACTTCCATGTAGTATGAAGGCAAACATATTTTGAATACTATGAATAGATTGTGTATGTGAGCCCTCATACTACATGGAAGTGGTAACATTGGGCAATCAAAATTGGATGTTTGTATGCATCATTAAATACCCTACTATATGGGATCTTGTGTCTTTGTATCTAGTGTATTATTTATTAAAAAGTAGAGTTTGACTTGTTTACTGCAGTACAAGTCTGCTGTTGGGCAGCATGGTGGCGTAGTGGTTAGCGCTCTTGCCTTGCAGTGCTGGGTCCTGCAAGGGGTTTGTATGTACTTCCCGTGTCTGTGTGGGTTTCCTCCTGGCACTCTGGTTTCCTCCCACATCCCCAAAACATACAGATAAGTTAATTGGCTTCCTTCTAAATGGGCCCTAGATTATTATACATGCAGTACACAATACATACAGTACATAAACACATGAATATGGTAGGGACTAAATTATGAGCCCCTCTGAGGGACAGTTAGTGACAAGACAACATACTCTGTACAGTGCTGCGTAATATGTTGTCGTTGTATAAATAAATAAATAAATAATAGTGGAGCACTTTGACAAACACATGCTAAATGGTGGTAGTACACAACTGAGAAAGATTTGGGGAACATTGACTTAGTACTATGCTGTTCTCCAGCTAGTACACCCTATGGCCTCTGATACTGATTGAAACATCAAATACACAAAGCTGGATTCCTAAGCTAAGGCAAACAGTGCTTGAGGACGCAGGCAGAGAGCACAGCCTCAGTTTCTGCTGTACAGAGATGTAGTGACACTGCAGTAAGTTAACAAATGACTTGGTCATTGCAGTGTTATGTAATTTGTACAGAAAATGGCACAGAATACTAAACAGAGAAGTGGCAAAGTGTGACATCTAAAAATAATCTTCATCTCTGTGACTAATACTTGTGAACTAAAACATAGAAGAACATAAGAAATTGGATTACTTAGTGGGATTATTTCTGTAAAGATTTTCATTTGACGATGCTGAATAACAACCAAGCAATAAACTTATAACAGGACCCCGGCTGGAGCATATGTACAGCATCCAGCACACCATACATGCCCAAAGGGACCTTTAATAAGATGCTGTTACATGTAAACAGACACTGAAATAAATCTAAGTCTCTAATAGGCATGAAATCAAACCCTTAATATGGCATTACAATGCTCAGCTGAAGAACTGTTTCTTTCATATACAATTCTTCAGGTAGGCCTTAAAGAAAATCTGTAATAAAAAAAAAACAAACCTTTGTTAAGTACAGAGTCTCTTTAAGTTAATCCTTAATGCCTATCCACACACCTGACTAACGCAGCCGATAATGACCACCGATAGGCATGTCTACATGGGTCGCTGACCGCCAACCCGCGAGCGATATACCCGGCAGATCAATTCACCTCTGTGATGGCTAATCGCATTGTCTGCACCGTTCCCCTACCTGCCGTCACTCACGTGTCACTTCATTGTTCCTCTGTGCCCTTCCCCCCATTAGCTACATAAATCAAAAGTGTCTGTTCAGGCCAGATAGCGATGTCGCCCTAGGGCAGTGATGGCTAACCTTGGCTCTCCAGCTGTGACAAAAATACAAATCCCATCATGCCTCTGCCTCCTCGAGTTATGCTTAGAGCTGTCAGAGTATTGTAATGCCTCATGGGACTTGTAGTTCCACCACAGCTGGAGTGCCAAGGTTAGCCATCACTGCCCTAGGGGGTCAGTTACCGATTGCCGACGGGTGTAAGGACCTAAACTCTTCCACAAGAGAGAAGGAAAACACAGAGAAACCCAACTTGTGTGTATTTAGAGATAACGACATGTCTAATTCTCCCTTATCTGGAATAAATTAGTCACTGTAATTTGAGTTGACATGTCTCAGCTGTGCCTCGGGTGAGCTGTTCAGACAGGCTATATTTAAATACAGGGGGCTAACTGTTTCTCTACTCCAGTCATTTCCAACCCAACCTGCATTGGGTATGTGTCGCCGCTCGCCACCCCGCTGTATCTCCCTGGTTCTGCCAGTCTCTGCTCCATCTCTAATTAGAGCAGTGCTACAAGAAAATGGCCACGATGTCCACAAATGCGAACATCGGTGGCCATTTTCTTGTAGCCTTCTAACTACAGACGGAGAGGAGGCAGGAAGAACCAGGGAAAGAAAACGCCAGGTACACACATAGAGAAAGTGGCCGCCAGCTCAGAAGGATACATAAGCGGCGGCCGCAGGAGCGGAGGGGGAAGCAGGCTGGCCACCTACCTCAGCTATACTGGAGGCAACTATACTACCCATACTGGGGCAGTTATACTACCTATACTGGGGCATCTATACTACCCATGCTGCAGCAACTACACTCACCTAAAGGATTATTAAGGAACACCTGTTCAATTTCTCATTAATGCAATTATCTAATCAACCAATCACATGGCACTTGCTTCAATGCATTTAGGGGTGTGGTCCTGGTCAAGACAATCTCCTGAACTCCAAACTGAATGTCAGAATGGGAAAGAAAGGTGATTTAAGCCATTTTGAGCGTGGCATGGTTGTCGGTGCCAGTGGGGCCGGT
This sequence comes from Hyperolius riggenbachi, assembly GCF_040937935.1. Classification (NCBI taxonomy): domain Eukaryota; kingdom Metazoa; phylum Chordata; class Amphibia; order Anura; family Hyperoliidae; genus Hyperolius; species Hyperolius riggenbachi. The sequence goes on from NC_090646.1 coordinate 283,803,210, forward strand.
CTGAGTATTTCACTATCTGCTCAGTTACTGGGATTTTCATGCACAACCATTTCTAAGGTTTACAAAGAATGGAGTTAAAAGGGAAAAACATCCAGTATGCGGAAGTCCAGTGGGCGAAAATGCCTTGTTGATGCTAGAGCTCAGAGGAGAATGGGTCAACTCATTCAAGCTGATAGAAGAGCAAAGTTGACTGAAATAACCACTCGTTACAATTGAGGTATGCAGCAAAGCATTTGTAAAGCCACAACACGCACAACCTTGAGCCGGATGGCCACTCATCTCCACTACAAATAGGAAAAAGAAGCTACAATTTGCACAAGCTCACCAAAATTGGACAGTTGAAGACTGGAAAAATGTTGCCTGGTCTAAGGAGTCTCAATAGTCAGAATTTGACGTAAACAGAATGAGAACATGGATCCATCATGCCTTGTTACCACTGTGCAGGCTGGAGGTGGTGGTGAAATGGTGTGGGGGATGTTTTCTTAGCACACTTTAGGCCCTTTAGTGCCAATTGGGCATTGTTTAAATGCCACAGGCTACCTGAGCATTGTTTCTGACCATGTCCATCCCTTCATGACCACTATGTACCCATCGTCTAATCGCTACTTCCAGCAGGGCACCATGTCACAAAGCTTGAATCATTTCAAATTGGTTTCTTGAACATGACAATGAGTTCACTGTACTAAAATGGCCCCCAGAGTCACCAGATCTCAACCCAATAGAGCATCTTTGGGATGTGATGGAACGGGAGCTTCGTGCCCTGGATGTGCATCCTACAAATCTCCATCAATTGCAAGATGCTCTCAATATGGGACAACATTTCTAAAGAATGCTTTCAGCACCTTGTTGAATCAATGCCACGTAGAATTAAGGCAGTTCTGAAGGCGAAAGGGGGTCAAACACCGTATTAGTATGGTATTCCTAATAATCCTTTAGGTGAGTGTATATTACCCATACTGGGGCAACTACACTACGTATACTGGGGAACTATACTACTTACACTGGGGCATCTATACTACTCATACTGGGGCAGCTATACTACCTATACTGGGGCAGCTATACTACCTATACTGGGGCATCTACAGTGGTTTGCAAAAGTATTCGGCCCCCTTGAAGTTTTCCACATTTTGTCATATTACTGCCACCACAAACATGAATCAATGTTATTAGAATTCCACGTGAAAGACCAATACAAAGTGGGAAGTGGAATGAAAATCAAACATGATTCCAAACATTTTTTACAAATAAATAACTGCAAAGTGGGTGTGCGTAATAATTCAGCCCCCTTTGGTCTGAGTGCAGTCAGTTGCCCATAGACATTGCCTGATGAGTGCTAATGACTACATAGAGTGCACCTGTGTGTAATCTAATGTCAGTACAAATAGAGCTGCTCTGTGACAGCCTCAGAGGTTGTCTAAGAGAATATTGGGAGCAACAACACCATGAAGTCCAAAGAACACACCAGACAGGTCAGGGATAAAGTTATTGAGAAATTTAAAGCAGGCTTAGGCTACAAAAAGATTTCCAAACCCTTGAACATCCCACGGAGCACTGTTCAAGCGATCATTCAGAAATGGAAGGAGTATGGCAAAACTGTAAACCTACCAAGACAAGGCCATCCACCTAAACTCACAGGCCGAACAAGGAGAGCCCTGATCAGAAATGCAGTCAAGCGGCCCATGGTGACTCTGGACGAGCTGCAGAGATCTACAGCTCAGGTGGGGGAATCTGTCCATAGGACAACTATTAGTCGTACACTGCACAAAGTTGGCCTTTATGGAAGAGTGGCAAGAAGAAAGCCATTGTTAACAGAAAACATAAGAAGTCCCGTTTGCAGTTTGCCACAAGCCATATGAGGGACACAGCAAACATGTGGAAGAAGGTGCTCTGGTCAGATGAGACCAAAATGGAAATTTTTTGCCAAAATGCAAAACGCTATGTGTGGTGGAAAACTAACACTGCACATCACTCTGAACACACCATCCCCACTGTCAAATATGGTGGTGGAAGCATCATGCTCTGGGGGTGCTTCTCTTCAGCAGGGACAGGGTAGTTGGTCAGAGTTGATGGGAAGATGGATGGAGCCAAATACAGGGCAATCTTGGAAGAAAACCTCTTGGAGTCTGCAAAAGACTTGAGAATGGGGCGGAGGTTCACCTTCCAGCAGGACAACGACCCTAAACATAAAACCAGGGCAACAATGGAATGGATTAAAACTAAACATATCCATGTGTTAGAATGGCCCAGTCAAAGTCCAGATCTAAATCCAATCGAGAATCGGTGGCAAGATCTGAAAACTGCTGTTCACAAACCTGTCCATCTAATCTGACTGAGCTGAAGCTGTTTTGCAAAGAAGAATGGGCAAGGGTTTCAGTCTCAAGTTGAGCAAAGCTGGTAGACACATACCCTAAAAGACTGGCAGTTGTAATTGCAGCAAAAGGTGGTTCTACAAAGTATTGACTCAGGGGGCTGAATAATTGCGCACACCCCACTTGTTTGTGGCAGTAATGTGACAAAATGTGGAAAGCTTCAAGGGGGCCGAATACTTTTGCAAACCATTGTATACTACCTGGGGCAGCTATACTACCTATACTGGGGCATCTATACTACCCATACTGGGGCAGCTATTCTACCCATACTGGGGCAGCTATACTACCCATACTGGGGCAGCTATACTACACATACTGGGGCAGTATAGCTACACATACTGGGGAAGCTATACTACCTTTACTGGAGCAGCTATACTACCTATACTGGGGCATCTAAACTACCCATACTGGGGCAGCTATACTACCCATACTGGGGCAGCTATATTACCTATACTTGGGGAAACTATACTACCTATACTCGGGAACTATAACAACCTATACTGGGGCAGCTATACATATACCTATACATATGTGATGTGTCACTGAGATTTATGCGTTTGGCATGATGTGTCACGGACATCGGTGGCCATTTTCTTGTTGCTCACATTTTAGAGAAGAGAGGGAGTCCTGGGTTTAGGTCCACTTTAAGTAATGCAGGAGAGACAAACATGTAAACGTAATTTTTGTGCATAATTATGTGCAAACTTTTTCTCATACATGCTTAATAGTATGAGTAATAAGATAAGGTAACGCCACTAAAAGCCAGTAATTACTTTAAAACATAAAATTAGACGTTTTAATGTGTATCTGAAGGGACAAGTAGCGTGATGACATGTTACATGAGTACATACAGTATAGTGCCGATCGTACTTAGAACTTATCTGTGTAATCCTTTTAATCACCGTATGGGCTAAAAATCACATTCTCACTGTGGCACACTTCTCATAACTAATTAGACATAATAAAACTTCTGTGTGGTTGTAACTAAGACTTTTGAGAGCAGGATAGATAAAAAGTAAAAAAAAGGGTCATAATCATTCTGTATGGGAATTTAAAAAAAACCAGTGGTAATGTGAATTTAACAGTTTAATCTAAAATGTATGCCTACCATAAATAAGTATGAATACAGGAAAGTCATCTTTAGGATTAGTTTTATAGATACAAATGTTTATTACACCTGATAATTTTCATTTCAGGATCACTATAAAGCTGCTAGAAAAGTTTAATTAATCAAACCAAAAGATTTAAAATTACTGTATATAAACATGATGTGGCACACTTGTAATATTTCGTTTTCTTTATATAAAGACAATATATTTCACAGAGCTGCCTCATCCTCACTTGTGTTTGGAATGCTTGCAACACAGGATTTTTGCATCAAATATAGAAAGCAAGGCACTTGCATTGCTCTCTGATGTGGTGCAGATCTCATTAACATAATGAATGGATCGCACTGTGTTTGCACGAAATTGCATGCAACCATGCATTGTGTTACCACACTGAGCCACAAATTATGTATGAAAACATCAGACACCACAGTCTACATACTTCTGATGTCCTTATGTGTTACACACACTGTGCGTAACTGAAAACGTGACCCACAATGCGCAAGTGGGGATGAGGGCTTACAGAGAACATTGATCAATTCACATTGCTCAATGTCACACAAAGGACCTCATAATGTAGTGTCCTTACCAAATTAGTCTCTTAGTGGAAGCCAATTATCCTGCCAGTATGTTTTTGGTGAGAGGAAATAAGGGCACTAAAGAGAAACCCCACACAAACACAAGAATATATCATCTCCATCCAGGAATACATAACCTCTATGTATATACCACTATGTCCCAATTATTAGAAAAAGAATAATGTACAGTAGTGCGCAAAAGTTTTAGGCAGGTGTAAAAAAATGCTGTAAACAAGGAATGCTTTCAAAAATGGAAGTGTTAATCATTTATTTTCATCAATCAACAAAATGCAGTGAATGAACAAAAAGAGAAATCTAAATCAAATCAATATTTGGTCTGACCACCCTTTGTTTTCAAAACACCATCAATTCTCCTAGGTACACTTACACACAGTTTTGGAACTGAGCTGGTAGGTTGTTTAACCACTTCAGGACCACAGTCTTTCTACCCCTTAAGGACCAGGCACTTTTTTTCCATTCAGACCACTGCAGCTTTCACGGTTTATTGCTCGCTCATACAACCTACCACCTAAATGAATTTTACCTCCTTTTCTTGTCACTAATAAAGCTTTCTTTTGGTGCTATTTGATTGCTCCTGCGATTTTTACTTTTTATTATATTCATCAAAAAAGACATGAATTTTGGCAAAAAAATGATTTTTTTAACTTTCTGTGCTGACATTTTTCAAATAAAGTAAAATTTCTGTATACATGCAGCGCAAAAAATGTGGACAAATATGTTTTGGATAAAAAAAACCCCATTCAGTGTATATTTATTGGTTTGGGTAAAAGTTATAGCGTTTACAAACTATGGTGCAAAAAGTGAATTTTCCCATTTTCAAGCATCTATGACTTTTCTGACCCCCTGTCATGTTTCATGAGGGGCTAGAATTCCAGGATAGTATAAATACCCCCCAAATGACCCCATTTTGGAAAGAAGACATCCCAAAGTATTCACTGAGAGGCATAGTGAGTTCATAGAAGATATTATTTTTTGTCACAAGTAAGCGGAAAATGACATTTTGTGACAACAAAAAAAAAAAAAAAAAAAAGGTTTCCATTTCTGCTAACTTGCGACAAAAAAAAATGAAATCTGCCACGGACTCACCATGCCCCTCTCTGAATACCTTGAAGTGTCTACTTTTCAAAATGGGGTCATTTGTGGGGTGTGTTTACTGTCCTGACATTTTGGGGGTGCTAAATTGTAAGCACCCCTGTAAAGCCTAAAGGTACTCATTGGACTTTGGACCCCTTAGCGCAGTTAGGCTGCAAAAAAGTGCCACACATGTGGTATTGCCGTACTCAGTAGAAGTAGTATAATGTGTTTTGGGGTGTATTTTTACACATACCCATGCTGGGTGGGAGAAATATCTCTGTAAATGACAATTTTTTCATTTTTTTACACACAATTGTCCATTTACAGAGTTATTTCTCCCACCCAGCATGGGTATGTGTAAAAATACACCACAAAACACATTATACTACTTCTCCCGAGTACGGCAATACCACATGTGTGGCACTTTTTTGCACCCTAACTGCGCTAAAGGGCCCAAAGTCCAATGAGTACCTTTAGGATTTCACAGGTCATTTTGCGACATTTGGTTTCAAGACTACTCCTTACGGTTTAGGGCCCCTAAAATGCCAGGGCAGTATAGGAACCCCACAAATGACCCCATTTTAGAAAGAAGACACCCCAAGGTATTCCGTTAGGAGTATGGTGAGTTCATAGAAGATTTTATTTTTTGTCACAAGTTAGCGGAACATGACACTTTGTGGAAAAAAACAATTAAAATCAATTTCCGCTAACTTGTGACAAAAAAATAAAATCTTCTATGAACTCCCCATACTCCTAACTGAATACCTTGGGGTGTCTTCTTTCTAAAATGGGGTCATTTGTGGGGTTCCTATACTGCCCTGGCATTTTAGGGGCCCTAAACCATGAGGAGTAGTCTGGAAATCAAATTCCGCAAAATGACCTGTGAAATCCTAAAGGTACTCATTGGACTTTGGGCCCTTAAGCGCAGTTAGGGTGCAAAAAAGTGCCACACATGTGGTATTGCCGTACTCGGGAGAAGTAGTATAATGTGTTTTGGGGTGTATTTTTACACATACCCATGCTGGGTGGGAGAAATATCTCTGTAAATGACAATCTTTTGATTTTTTTACACACGATTGTCCATTTACAGAGTTATTTCTCCCACCCAGCATGGGTATGTGTAAAAATACACCCCAAAACACATTGTACTACTTCTCCCGAGTACGGCGATACCACATGTGTGGCACTTTTTTGCACCCTAACTGCGCTAAAGGGCCCAAAGTCCAATGAGTACCTTTAGGATTTCACAGGTCATTTTGCGGAATTTGATTTCCAGACTACTCCTCATGGTTTAGGGCCCCTAAAATGCCAGGGCAGTATAGGAACCCCACAAATGACCCCATTTTAGAAAGAAGACACCCCAATGTATTCCGTTAGGAGTATGGTGAGTTCATAGAAGATTTTATTTATTTGTCACAAGTTAGCGGAACATGACACTTTGTGGAAAAAAACAATTAAAATCAATTTCCGCTAACTTGTGACAAATAAATAAAATCTTCTATGAACTCCCCATACTCCTAACGGAATACCTTGGGGTGTCTTCTTTCTAAAATGGGGTCATTTGTGGGGTTCCTATACTGCCCTGGCATTTTAGGGGCCCTAAACCATGAGGAGTAGTCTGGAAATCAAATTCCGCAAAATGACCTGTGAAATCCTAAAGGTACTCACTGGACTTTGGGCCCTTTAGCGCAGTTAGGGTGCAAAAAAGTGCCACACATGTGGTATTGCCGTACTCGGGAGAAGTAGTATAATGTGTTTTGGGGTGTATTTTTACACATACTCATGCTGGGTGGGAGAAATATCTCTGTAAATGACAATCTTTTGATTTTTTTACACACGATTGTCCATTTACAGAGTTATTTCTCCCACCCAGCATGGGTATGTGTAAAAATACACCCCAAAACACATTGTACTACTTCTCCCGAGTACGGCGATACCACATGTGTGGCACTTTTTTGCACCCTAACTGCGTTAAAGGGCCTAAAGTCCAATGAGTACCTCTAGGATTTCACAGGTCATTTTGCGGAATTTGATTTCCAGACTACTCCTCATGGTTTAGGGCCCCTAAAATGCCAGGGCAGTATAGGAACCCCACAAATGACCCCATTTTAGAAAGAAGACACCCCAATGTATTCCGTTAGGAGTATGGTGAGTTCATAGAAGATTTTATTTTTTGTCACAAGTTAGCGGAACATGACACTTTGTGGAAAAAAACAATTTAAATCAATTTCCGCTAACTTGTGACAAATAAATAAAATCTTCTATGAATTAACCATACTCCTAACGGAATACCTTGGGGTGTTTTCTTTCTAAAATGGGGTCATTTGTGGGGTTCCTATACTGCCCTGGCATTTTAGGGGCCCTAAACCGTGAGGAGTAGTCTGGAAATCAAATTCCGCAAAATGACCTGTGAAATCCTAAAGGTACTCATTGGACTTTGGGCCCTTTAGCGCAGTTAGGGTGCAAAAAAGTGCCACACATGTGGTATCGCCGTACTCGGGAGAAGTAGTACAATGTGTTTTGGGGTGTATTTTTACACATACCCATGCTGGGTGGGAGAAATAACTCTGTAAATGGACAATTGTGTGTAAAAAAATCAAAAGATTGTCATTTACAGAGGTATTTCTCCCACCCAGCATAGGTATGTGTAAAAATACACCCCAAAACACATTATACTACTTCTCCCGAGTACGGCGATACCACATGTGTGGCACTTTTTTGCACCCTAACTGCGCTAAGGGGCCCAGAGTCCAATGAGTACCTTTAGGCTTTACAGGGGTGCTCAAAATTTAGCACCCCGCCCACTTGCCAGGACAGTTAACAAACCCCACAAATGACCCCATTTTGGAAAGAATACACACTAAGGTATTCCATGAGGGCCATGGTGAGTTCATAGAAAATTTTATTTTTTGTCACAAGTTAGCGGAAAATGACATTTTGTGAAAAAAAACAAGAACACAAAACCACAATTTCTGCTAACTTGTGACAAAAAAATAAAACATTCTATGAACTCACCATGCACCTCACGGAATACTTTGGGGTGTCCTCTTTCCAAAATGGCATCATTCGTGGGGTCTGTCCTGGCATTTTAGGGTCTCTGCAATCATTACATGTATGGCCAGTATTAGGAGTTTCTGCTATACTCCTTATATTGGGCATAAGGGTAATGCACTGTGGGCTGAAAGGAAAAATGAACGTCAAACAATCAATCAATGTGGATGAAAAAATATCTGCCAAAAAATGTTGAAAAAAAAAAAAGAGGAGGAAGGCGTCTGCCAGGACATAGGAGCTGCCGCCCCAAAAATCCAAACCCACCAGCTCGTATGCCCTGGCAAACCTGATTTATCCATTCACACTGATCGATGTGGATGAACAAATCATTGCCAGAGTTCTTTTTTGATACAAAGTGTTTGCCAAAGCATATGAACCCCCAACACCACTCCTCGGCCCATATGCCTCGGCAAACATATCTTTTTGACTGCGGAGGAGAAATCTCGTCCTGCAGCACTACATGCACCGACTTGTGTGTAAGCTGACAGACGCGCAATGTTCTGTCAGGATGCACCATCAGTGCTGCAGCTGATTGGTCGGTCTGGATAGAAAAAAAGAGAGAAGAAAAAAAGACAAAACAATACAAAAAGGAGGGGAAGGCGTCTGCCAGGACATAGGAGCTGCCGCCCCCAAAATCCAAACCCACCAGCTCGTATGCCCTGGCAAACCTGATTTATCCATTCACACCGATCGATGTGGATGAACAAATCATTGCCAGAGTTCTTTTTTGATACAAAGTGTTTGCCAAAGCATATGAATCCCTAACACCACTCCTCGGCCCATATGCCTCGGCAAACGTATCTTTTTGACTGCGGAGGAGAAATCTCGTCCTGCAGCGCTGCATGCACCGACTTGTGTGTAAGCTGACAGACGCGCAACGTTCTGTCAGGATGCACCATCAGTACTGCAGCTGGTTAGTCGTTCGCTCGGTCCACCTGGAAGGTTATTGGATGGAAAAAGAGAAAAAAAAAACCAAAAAACAAGCAAGCAGCAAAGCAATTACTTCATTAACATTAATAACCTTTGAACTTTTTTAATAAAAAACTTAACATTGCAAACCAAACATTAACTTCTTTGCTTACCTGTTTTTTGTTTTTTTTTTAACTTACCTCCCGAGGACAAACCTCTCCTCCCCCATGGAACAATGTGCGAAGTGCAAATCGCACAGAGTTGTGGCGAAATACATTACGCAATTTGTCCCAAGTGAAAGGAGAGGTTTCTGGCAGCCCTGTGTATTAGGGTCTCTGGAAACCCGATGTTTGGTTTCACACTGCATATTGACATATCCGGTGGGTCGAGCCCGCCGCACCGTATCGTCCAAAACAGACCTTCAGGCAATACCACAAGAGTAGCATTCGGCCTAGTAATGAACTGCGTCGCCATAGACTAACATGACTTCCGGGCCGATCGATATTGCCACAGAAGCCACGCAGTAACGTAGGCATGCACTAGCGTTAAGTCAAGCACTTCCGGCGTAGGGGGGGACCGCAAAGTGTGACTTTTGCTAGGCATTTTGCCCTAACGCATCGCAGCAGTGTGAAATAGCACTGAGAGACCCTTGTGTGCCTACCGCTGTGTGTGGAGTTCCCTACTCTCTAATAGTGTACCTGCTCGTGGTACCTCTCAAAACACTCCCCTAGGCATAGGCCAGGCTGGTCAGGACAGGTGGGACAATAAACAGTGGTGTCACGCCTTATTCCAGCCCTGCTGCAGACACGACAGCGTTTTCTTCGGATTCGTTGACCTGGGGTAGTCGGAATTGGATAGGCGTAATGCCTTCCATGCAGCCGGCTAGTTGCATCTTGGGGTTGGGCCACGGCACCTCCTGGATACAGGAGTTCCATCACGATCTGTTTATTAAATTGAATAAACGAGCCAGTTCTCCCAGCCTTACTGTAGAGAACAAAGCTGTTGTAAATTGCCAATTGAATGAGGTAAAAATACACTTTTTTATACCAGCGTCTTGTTTTTCGGGCAACTAAATAGGGCGCTAACCTCTGGTCATTGAAGTCCACCCCTCCCATGTTAGTATTATACTCGTGGACGACAAGGGGTTTTTCAATGACCTCAGTTCGCCATTGAATTTCAACTGTCGTGTCTGCGTGAATGGTGGACAGGAAGTAAACCTCCCTCTTGTCCTTCCATTTCACCGCGAGCAGGTGGTCAGCACACAAGGCGGCCCTCTGCCCCCGTTGAAGTCTGGTGGTAATGAGCCGTTGGGGGAAGCCCCGGCGACTAGGCCGCACGGTGCCACAGCATCGTATTTTTTCTATTTTTAAGTGCTGAAAGAGGGCCACACTTGTGTAATAATTGTCCACAAAAAGATGGTACCCCTTCTGGAACAAGGGTGACACCAAGTCCCACACAACCTTTCCACTGCTCCCCAGGTAGTCAGGGCATCCGACCGGCTCCAATTTTGAGTCTTTTCCCTCATAGACCCTAAAATAAGATGTATAGCCTGTGGCCCTTTCACAGAGCTTATACAGTTTCACCCCATACCGGGCGCGCTTGTTTGGGATGTACTGTTTGATGCGAAGGCGCCCGGTAAAGCGTATGAGGGACTCGTCTACGCAGATGTCCTGGTCAGGGGTATAAGCATCTGCAAATCTGGATGACAGGTGGTCTATGAGGGGTCGAATTTTGTGGAGCCGGTCAAAAGCAGGGTGGTCACTTCGATGACAGGTTTTGTTGTCATTGAAGTGCAGGAAGCGCAGGATGTTCTCAAATCGTGTCCTGGACATGGCAGCAGAGTACAGGGGAACATGATGTGCTGGGTCCGTAGACCAATAAGACCGCAACACATTCTGCTTTACTAGTCCCGTGTGAAGGAGAAGGCCCAAAAAAAATTTAATTTCGGAAACTTGGACTGGTTTCCACCGAAAAGGCTGGGCAAGGAACTTTTCCGGATTGGCGGTTATATATTGTGTGGCCTTACGGTTGGTCTCTGCCACAATTAAGTCCAAGAGATCCTGGGTGAAGAACAGATAGAAAAAGTCTAGGGCCGATCCTAGATTATCTGTCTCCACCTGGACTCCAGACTGGGCGGTGAAAGGGGGAAGTACGGGTGCGGCGGAATCAGGGGATTGCCAATTTGGGTTTGCCAGCACCTCTGGTAAATTAGGGGTAGTACGGGCCCGTCTTCTTGGTGGCTGCAACTGGGATCTTACTGCACGTGCCACCGAACCAGTTTCAACTTCCATGCTGGTGCTCGCCACTTCACCAGGGTTTACGGAAGTACTGGTGCTAGGTCCAGGAGATGTTGTGCTGCTGGTGCCTGCCCCACCATGAAATCTCAGACCAGCACGAACACCACTCTGCTGCCCTTGAGGCTGATCCTGCGCCACCTGCGGTCCAACAACATGGGGTGTGGTACGCCTGGCTTTAGCCGGGACCTCAACCTCGTCATCACTATCGGTCAGTGAGCCACTGCTCAATTCAGGTTCAAACTCTGACCCGGAAGATTCGTCGAATGAGGCGTCCCAATCGTCCTCATCCGACTGGGCCATGTACCTGAGAACCTCATCATCGGAATACCCCTTTCTTGCCATGGTGGGCTGCTAAATTTAGGGAGTATTTGAGAGGTAGAAAGCTGTGGTCACTGAGTTTTGATAAAAAAAATAAATCAAAACTGAGGTTTACAGTGCCACAGCTATTGTACAGTGTTTTTTGCAGTGATCAGAAAAAAAATTCTGTCACTGCGGTGGGGCGGGCTGAACGCAAGAGCAGGCGAGCGATCAGGCCTGATCGGGCAAACACTGCGGTTTTTTTTGTGGATCCTAGTGACCCTAATAGATCTGACTGCGATCAGTAATGATCACTTACAGATACTATATAGTACCAATGTTGATTAGCGACAGTGATGACGCTAATTAGTGACTGTGGTGCAGTGGGCTGAGCACTAACTGACACTTACAAAGGGGCCTAGCTAACTGGCCTAACTGCTAACACTAGTGATACTAAAAAAGTGACAGTTTTCACTGATCACTGTTTTTAGATCACTAGGATAGTGACAGGGGGGTGGTGGTGAGTGGGGAATCAGAGGCAATCAGAAACAATCACAGGACAATCAAAGGCAATCGCAGGCCAATCACAGGGCACTCAATTCACGGGACAATCAAAGCCAATCAAAGCCAATCACGGGACAATCAAAGCCAATCACAGGCCAATCAAACCAATCACGGCACAATCAAAGCCAATCGCGGGACAAAGCCGATCACGGGACAATCAAAGCCAATCACGGGACAATCAAAGCCAATCACAGGCCAATCAAAGCCAATCACAGGCCAATCACAGGCCAATCAAAGCCAATCACAGGCCAATCAAAGCCAATCACGGGACAATCACGGGACAATCAAATACAATTACAGCACAATCAAATTGAATGTCAGCACAATGAAATTGAATGTCAGCACAATCAAATGCAATTACAGCACAATCAATTACAATGCACTGGGAAGGTGATTGGGGGGGGGGAGGGGGGAGGGGGTCTGAGGGCGATCAGAGGGTGTGGGGGGTTGACTAGGTGTCCGCACAGGGCAGACTGGGTCCTGATCTGGTGGGTGGCAGACACAGGGGGTGACGATAGATCAGTGAGGGATTACAGGGGAGAATAGATGTAAACAATGCACTGGGGAGGTTATCAGCAGGGGGGGGCTGAGGGCAATCTGAGGGTCTGGGTGGGTGATCAGGTGCCCCCAAGGGACAGTTTAGGGTCTGCTCTGATGGGTGGTGGTGACAAGGGGTGATGGGCAGGTGATAAGCAGGTGATAGACAGGTGATCAGTGGGTAAGGCAGCTGTATACAAACGTATACAGTATACAGGGGGGTGGTCTGGGGGGGATCTGAGGGTAGGGAGGGTGATCAGGGTACCCTAGGGGGCAGTTAGGGACCTACCCTAGGGGATAGCGTCCCTAGATAGTGACAGGGAGTGATTGATGGGTTTTTAGGTGGGTGGTGGGGTGCTAGCAGTGGTGTGCTGGGGGGGGTTCTGAGGGGTGGGGGTGGGCGATCGGGGGGTCTGTGTGGGGCAAAGAGTGTTTTGCTGCACTTATCTATTGGCTGCCTGTCCTCTCTGATGGTCGCACGACGAGTGACCATCAGCGGAGGAGGCAGCCAGTATAATACACTTTGTTACAATAACAAAGTGTATTATACACTCTGATTGGCCAGATCGCGCAAGTTTGAAACCCGCCGGCGCTGCTGATTGGCCGGCGGGTTTCCGAGTAGGGTGGGCGGAGCCTATTGCCGGCGGCGATCGCGTCATTGATGACGCGATCGCCGCACAGCCACCGCTGATGCCGCCCCCGCCGATGGGCGTATTGCGGTCGTTTGGGCCCGGACTTTGCCGCCGCCCATCGGCTGGGGGCGGTCCTCAAGTGGTTAAAACATCTTGGATAATTAACCACAGATCTTATGTGGCTGTAAGCTTCCTCACATCCTTCTAATCCCAGACACACTCGATGATGTTGAGATCAGTGCTCTGTGGAGGCCATACCATCACTGCCAGGACTTCTTCTTTAGCCTGAAGATAGCTCTTAAAGGATAACTGTAATGAGAGGAATGTGGAGGCTGCTATTTTTATTTTCTTTTAAAGCGGTATCGTCACCATAAAAATCAAATTTCAATAGCAACTGGTCTGAGTGTATTAAGTGATAAAGATGCTAATCCTGCATTCAAAACTTTTAAAACGTTTTCTGCTGTTATGATTTGGAGTTATCATATACCATAGGAGCACTGGCTCTTTAGTAGTCAGTGCCAAAGAATTGCATGCTGGGGGCTCTTTTTATCTATAATATATTCCTCCTCTTCCCTTTATTTCCCTGTCTGCTGCTTATCTGAAACCTGATCCTCTACTCACTTGTGTTTACAAGCAAGGCTGAGGTGACTCAGTGATTAGAGGAGACAAGAAAAAAAGTAAAGGGCAGAAATGACATCACGAGTTAGCCTTTACTGTGGGCAAAAGACATGGCCCCCACCAGGAACAGAATTCTCGTCATTTACTATATAACATTCACTGAAATCAAAACGTTGACAGTACAATACATGTGTTATGTAATTTATCTACTTATATATGTGTTTTTTTCCCTGGAATAGTATGGCTGATCCTACTGCTTTAAACAATACCAGTTGCCTAAGGAAAGGTGGGGGGAAAGGCTGCGCATCCCTAAACACATGTTGCAATTGAATGGTTAATCGCACAGGCATACACCGCCCCTGACAGACTGAAAAATGCATGCCCTGCATCCAAGACACTTGCGCCACGGTGAGGCAAACCTCTGGGCAAGTGACCTAACCTAAATTTAAAACCTTGGGAGCAGCTAAGCAAAAAAAATGTGTAACTTACATTTGGTTGAACAGCGAGGAGAACGCCAGCGCATACCACTAAGGCTGCATCTGAAATGACCACCAGCTCAGTGTGCAGCACCTAAATAGATTTTCTGCACAATTCGCATTCAATTCAGATGCAAATCATATGCAAATCTCCTACTACTTATCATGCAAACAGGAAACTCAAGAGGAGGGGCTGGGAGCAGCTAACCTGACAGTTACATAGTTACAAAGTTAAGGAAAGGTGGGGGGAAAGGCTGCGCATTCCTAAACACATGTTGCAATTGAATGGTTAATCGCACAGGCATACACCGCCCCTGACAGACTGAAAAATGCATGCCCTGCATCCAAGACAAGTGCTAGCATTTATTAAACTAGGAGGAACTTTAGCTTCCAATATGGTTTGCATGCAAAGTATATTATACTAGACACTTGCGCCACGGTGAGGCAAACCTCCGGGCAAGTGACCTAACCTAAATTTAAAACCTTGGGAGCAGCTAAGCAAAAAAAAAATGTGTAACTTACATTTGGTTGAACAGCGAGGAGAACGCCAGCGCATACCAGTAAGGCTGCATCTGAAATGACCACCAGCTCAGTGTGCAGCACCTAAATAGATTTTCTGCACAATTCGCATTCAATTCAGATGCAAATCATATGCAAATCTGCTACTTCTTATCATGCAAACAGGAAACTCAGGAGGAGGGGCTGGAAACAGCTAACCTGACAGTTACATAGTTACAAAGTTAAGGAAAGGTGGGGGGAAAGGCTGCGCATCCCTAAACACATGTTGCAATTGAATGGTTAATCGCACAGGCATACACCGCCCCTGACAGACTGAAAAATGCATGCCCTGCATCCAAGACAAGTGCTAGCATTTATTAAACTAGGAGGAACTTTAGCTTCCAATATGGTTTGCATGCAAAGTATATTATACTAGACACTTGCGCCACGGTGAGGCAAACCTCCGGGCAAGTGACCTCAGGGCCGGGCCGAGGCATAGGCTGGAGAGGCTCCAGCCTCAGGGCGCAGTGTAGGAGGGGGAGCACAATTCATTCAGCTGTCATTCCTAATTGTGTTTGAAACAGAAATAAATAAGAAAAGGGGATACATAGCAGTGACTGCAAGCCAGATAACTAGATATTAAGGTATTGGGGAGGTTGTGGGCCCTGTGGCGCCTCTTAGACTAATAGCAATCAGTGTGTGACGGCTGGGGTGGCAGGGATGGAGGGGCGCACTTTGGTGTCTCAGCCTTGGGTGCTGGAGGACCTTGTCCCGGCTCTGAGTGACCTAACCTAAATTTAAAACCTTGGGAGCAGCTAAGCAAAAAAAATGTGTAACTTACATTTGGTTGAACAGCGAGGAGAACGCCAGCGCATACCAGTAAGGCTGCATCTGAAATGACCACCAGCTCAGTGTGCAGCTCCTAAATAGATTTTCTGCACAATTCGCATTCAATTCAGATGCAAATCATATGCAAATCTGCTACTACTTATCATGCAAACAGGAAACTCAGGAGGAGGGGCTGGAAACAGCTAACCTGACAGTTACATAGTTACAAAGTCAAGGAAAGGTGGGGGGAAAGGCTGTGCATCCCTAAACACATGTTGCAATTGAATGGTTAATCGCACAGGCATACACCGCCCCTGACAGACTGAAAAATGCATGCCCTGCATCCAAGACAAGTGCTAACATTTATTAAACTAGGAGGAACTTTAGCTTCCAATATGGTTTGCATGCAAAGTATATTATACTAGACACTTGCGCCACGGTGAGGCAAACCTCCGGGCAAGTGACCTAATCTAATATGCATATGATTTGCATCTGAATTGAATGCGAAGTGTGCAGAAAATCTATTTAGATGCTGCACACTGAGCTGGTGGTCATTTCAGATGCAGCCTAAATACCAGTTGCCTGACTATCCTGCTGATCTTCTTCCTCTAATATTTTTAGCTATAGCCCCTGAACAAGCATGCAGCATATCTATTGTTTCTGACATTTTTTGTCAGATCTGACAAGATTAGCTGCATGTTTTTTTCTGGTGTTATTCAGACACTAGTACAGCCAAATAGATCAGCAGGGCTGCCAGGCAACTAGCATTGTTTAAAAGGAAATAAATATGGCAGCCTTCATATACCTCTCGCTACAGTTGTCCTTTAATGACTTTAGCTGTATGTTTGGGGTCATTGTCCTGCTGCAGAATAAATTTGGGGCCAATCATACGCCTCCTTGATGGTACTGCATGATGGATCGGTATCTGCCTGTATTTCTCAGCATTGAGAACCATTAATCCTCACCAAATCTCCAACTTTATTTACAGAAATGCAGCCCCAAATGTTCAAGTATCCTCCACCATGCTTCACTGTTGCGTGCAGACACACATAATTGTACTGCTCTTCAGCCGTGCACTACACAAACTGCCTTCTGCTACAACCAAATATTTTGACTCATCAGTCCAGAGTACCTGCTGCCAATTTTCTGCACCCCAGTTCCTATGTTTTCGGGCATACAAGTTGCATGGCTTTGTTTCCACATTGGAGGTATGGCTTTTTGGCTGCAACTCTTCCATGAAGACCACTTCTGGACAGACTTATCTGGACAGTAGATAAGTGTACCTGGGTCCCACTGGTTTCTGACATTTTGGAGCTGATGGCACTGCTGGACATGTTCCGATTTTGAAGGGTAATAAGCTTGATGTGTCTTTCATCTGCTGCACTAAGTTTCTTTGGCCAATCACTACGTCTACGATCCTCAGCATTGCCTGTTTCTTTGTGCTTCTTCAAATGAGCTACCTGTAATGCTGGGCATACATGGGTCGATCCGGCGGCCGATTAGCCGCGTCCCCGTCGCGTCCCTGCTCGAGCACGGAATCGATCCCCGTGGTGATCGGACACGTCGGATATTATTAATCGAGCCATAAGGCTCGATTGATAATCCTCCCCTTGATGCCATGTATGCCCAGCATTAGAGTTGATGCTGGTTTGAAGGTAAAAGGTACCGTAGTAGCACCAAATATTGATTTGATTTAAATTTTACTTTTGTTCACTCACTTTACATTTTGTAAATTGATAACAAACAATCATTATTAATATTTTTGAAAGCATTATTTGTTTACAGCATTTTTTCACACCGGACTAAAACTTTTCCACAGTACTGTATGTTCTTCTTTCTCGTCATGCATGTGACCGGTACCAGTACATATGTGCACCAAGGATCAAGGTAAAAGATTTACCCTATAAAATATTAAGTCACAAGTTATGATACATGACTATCAAACAGTATTGACATTCTGTTAAAAATAAAAATAACAAGCAAGTTAAACTGACTGAAAAATACAACCATTATGATCTTTAACAACATCTTAATTATCCTAATCATGAAAGCTATTGTATAAATCAACATGAGCTTGTGCTAATCGTTATCCTTTTGTGCAAATTTATAAAAACATAAAGAAAAAAGCACTCAATAATTACAAAATAATGCTAGCTTTGATTGAAGTAGAGTCAGACATTTTTCAATGAAAATCATGGCATCAAACGGTTTTTCTGAGTACTTTTCAATGTTCTGTATTTGCAAAGTTATTAATAGAAAAATGATGCAGCATTAATAACATATCATTAAACATTGTGAGCATCAACTAAAACTGCAATTTATCAGATCTGTTTATCAATGTCACTGATTACCAGCATTGCCGTGCAAAGGACAAAAAACAAGAAGCAGTCCACATCTGATGAACTGTTATTCGATTCTGAGTCATTGCTGGGCTTCAATTTATTTTTGTTCCTCTGTTCAAAGGGAGCTTAGCCATTGATGCTGATTCTTTTCACCTTGATGTCATGTGCACTTTGTTTTGTTACATTGCAATCACATTCTCCTGTTTTTCTAATGCAGTGTACAGTATGTTTGTGTCCCCTACACTCAGCAAACCAAATAATCAAAACACAAGAGTAGGAGAAGCTTTGCTCATATCACAATCGAGTTACTGTTAGACAGCATTAAATGAAGAATCACATAAAAGACATGACTCAGACAGTGAATCATTTAACAAAGGTAACCAACATAATAAATATAAAAAAACAAACAAACACTGAAATATAAAAAGTCAGTAAAATGGTTTGCATTAGTTTTGCATCAGAACCCATTATATTCATTATATAACAGCTCAGGTAGTTATATATAAAAATCCTGAATTTGGTTTACTGTTGTCAGTACCTAACCGCTTCAGCCTACGGGTTGTTTTCACCTTAAAGAGAACCCGAGGTGGGGTTCTAAGAATTATATCTGCACACAGAGGCTGGGTCTGCCTATACTGCCCAGCCTCTGTTGCTATACCGATCCCCCCTAAGTTCCCCCTGCGCTGTCCCCCATAAATCACAGTGGCGCCGTCGACACGCAGCGGGCTGTGTTTACCTATGTAGCGTCACTCTCGCCGCTCCCCCCGCTGCCTGCATAGCTCCGTTCCCCGCCCGCGTCCCTTTCATCCAATCAGTGGGGAAGGAAGGGACGCAGGTGGGGACCGGAGCTATGCAGGAGGCAGGGGGAGCGGCGAGAGTGACACTACATAGGTAAACACAGCCCGCTGCGACACGCTGTGTGTCGACAGCGCGGCTGTGATTTATGGGGGACAGCAGAGCGCAGGGGCAACTTAGGGAGGATTGAGATAGCAACAGAGGCTTGGCAGTATAGGTAGATCCAGCCTATGTGTGCATATATCATTCTTAGAACCCCACCTCGGGTTCTCTTTAACTACTTTCACCTCCTGGACATAGAAGCTACATCCAGGAGGCCATGTGCGCTCCTGTGGGTGATCGCGCGCGTTCACGCGCGCTCCCGCATGCGGATCGTTAGCTTAGGAATCAATGAATCGGGCCATGGTACCCGATCACTGATTCCTCTCCCCCACAGAAAAAGCAACGGCTTCTCTTGGAAGCCTTGCTTTTTCTGCCTTCTACGTCCCCCTACGTCCCTCTAAGCGTACGTAGAGTGACGTCATGTAAACAAACCTTAGGGTTGCCATCTTGTGAACAGAAAGTAAAACTACATCTACATTAAAAATAAATATATATATATATATTTACATTAAAAAATTACTATTTACATCCCACCCTCCCAAAAATACCCAAATAAAATGTTTAATAATAAAAAATAAAAAACATTACAATAAAAAAAACCACATAAATATTTACCTAAGGGTGTAAACTTTTTAAATATGCTTGCATGTAAAGATGAAATATTTCTATTTTTTTTTTATTATTATAAGCTTGTAAATAGTGATCGATGCAAAACGGAAAAAAATGCACTTTTATTTCCAAATAAAATATTGTCGCCATACATTGAGATAGGGACATAATTTAAACGGTGTAATAACCGGGACAAATGGGCAAATACAATACGTGGGTTTTAATTATGGAGGCATGTATTATTTTAAAACTATAATGGCCGAAAACTGAGAAATAATGAATTTTTTCAGTTTTTTTTCTTATTCTTACTGTTAAAATG
Organism: Hyperolius riggenbachi; assembly: GCF_040937935.1. Classification (NCBI taxonomy): domain Eukaryota; kingdom Metazoa; phylum Chordata; class Amphibia; order Anura; family Hyperoliidae; genus Hyperolius; species Hyperolius riggenbachi. The sequence continues at coordinate 283,823,232 of NC_090646.1, forward strand.
CATTTACAGTAAGGTAGCTCTTAGCAAAATGTACCACCCAAATAAATCCTAATTGGTGGTGGAAAAAACAAGATATAGGTCAGTTAATTGTGATAAGTAGTGATAAAGTTATAGGCTAATGAATGGGAGGTGAACATTGCTCGGATGTATAAAGTGAAAACGACTGAGGGCTGAAGTAGTTAAGGACGAAAGCAATTTTCACATTTCAGTGTTCCTCCCATTCATTCGCCAATGACTTTATCACTACTTATCACACCTAAATAATCTATGGCCTCGATTCATCAAACAGTTTGCGGTAAACATTTGCTGTTAATTAATTTACCACATGCGATAATTACCGAATGCTTAGTAGTATTCAGCTATTTATTTTAGTTGTCGGCAGTTGTTCATTAAAAGATCGCTAGTGTTCGGTAATCATGCAGTAAGCATGCGGTAAATATCGACACTAGCGATCTTTTAGCGAATACAAGCCGTTTTCAAAGTGCATTGTGGGTAAGGAAGGTGCATTGTGGGTAAGGAAGGTGCATTGTGGGCAATTTAAAGAGAACCTGCACTGAAAATGAAAAGTGAAAATAAACATAAACACGTCAATAAACAAAATGGCCATTACCCCATAACAGCTTCTTGGTCAGCACACTGTTAAATTGTAATATCGCTCACTTGAGTTATAGGGAAAAATGGACATTACCTTACACATTTGGTTGTTACTGACAGCAGCTGATATATAACTGGCAGCAATCTTGTCAGATCTGGGAGGGATCACTTCATGAATTGAGGCCTATATCTTTGTTATTTTTTTTGCCAAAAATTAGGCTTTTGGGGGGTCATACTGGTTTTCAGTAATTACTTTATTTTCTATGCATTTTAATGGGAAAAACAAGGAAAAAAATGAAAACATAAATCCATTTCTCCAATTATATCCTCTATAGTTTTAAAATAAATAATGCTGCTATAAATAAAAACCACACATTTTAAACGCCCATTGTCATTGTTATTACGTTTAAATTATGTCCCTAGTACAATGTAAGGCAACAATATATTATTGCTTTTTGTACCCGATTAATAATTACAAGCCCTTATTTGCAAAAATAACAGTAATATACCCTCATGACATACATAGTAAAAAAGTCTTTAAGGAAACAATTTATGTATTTTTTTAAATGCTGTCACTTTTTGGCCACTTTTTTAATGAGAAAATTTACTTTCATTTTATGAATGAACATGGTTCCCTATTGATATCATGTTCATTTCTTCCCAGGTACTTTAATTGGAACAGGGAATGCATTTTTACATTTGGCAATTACCGACATTTAAGGCCCGCCCTGTCCCGCCCTGAGTGTATATATATCCCGATTGTTTTAAAGAGACTCAAATTGGACGCATATCAATGTCCAGTTTGAGTTAAGAGGTTAAACATTAATTGCAAACTCGTTCCCTTTGATTATTGCAAACATATAAAGCCACAAACACACATTAGATAAAAACCAGCCACAGCCAATAACGACCGCCTCTGCCACGAATCCAGCAACCGCACAGCAATCCACGACTCCCATTTGAGAGCTGTGTTTTTCCCACTCACCTCGAAATGGCAAAGCTCTGTCAGCCCTTCTACCCTCCCCCGACATAGCCACAGAACACGTCACTGGCCTGCAGGCTAGTGACGAATCTGTGCAACCTTGGACCTACTTTGTCACCCGATCTCCACCGGGCAACATGCATTAAGCATATTCTCCCACAGCTGAAACAATCCTGTTCCTCTTCCCTTACCCCTCTGCATAGGGAATACATGCATGTCTACTATACAGTATATAAGGACTATGTCCTGATTTGTGATGGATGGGGAGTAGGGGAGAGTAGTGAAGAACTTGTGGTATCCAGCAAAAGCATCATAGCAATGATTCCTAAGAGGATAATGAAACACCAGCCATGCAGTTGCACACATGCATGGCCAACACATGTGTTTCGCAATAAAACCAGAACTGCCTAGATATATTATTAATATAATATATTTTACTCTGCAGATGATGCATTGACTGCAATAACATGACTGCTATCTCACTAACTCACATGCTCACTTCCAACCCTCTCTAATCACCAGCCTACAATTATAGCATTACACGTGCACTTGCTCACATACCCATTACTATCCCCCCCTTCTAAAATCCACTAGACCTACCTGTTTCCCATGTGAGCTCCCCAACACTACTCATTTGTTTTTCCATTTTCCAAAATGTGCTCCTCACATTTTTCCTACGGTTTCCTTTCCTATCCATACCCCCATGTACTTCCTTCTTCTCCACTAACCTATCCATCGGTATAGTTTAATTCATCATGATTGCCATGTGTTATCCATCTAGCCTTCTATTCCCACCAAATGCATTTCTGCTTCCAATCTGCCTGTCATCTACCCAACCTACCTGTCAACCTGTGCTGCGCCAGGCACAAATTTGCTTGTCATGTGGAAATAGAAGAAGTAACTACTTCCATGGCAGGGGATGGTTTACAATAGCCCATATGTCAGCATTCCCAAGCCTAGGTACAGTACAATTGCATGGAAGCAGAAAGGCTTTAGCTTCTGCACGCTGAACTAGCCTTTTAAACTTTTCTAATAAAAAGGTATTTCTCACCTCTGAATAAGTTAGAGAAAATCAAATAGTTTGCCAGGACAGAAGCTCTATAAATTTGATTTCTCATCTTCAACAATACCAAGTAAAATGCAAATACAAGACAATCCTTGTAAATCACAAGTAGGTTGTATATGGGTTTAGCACCAGGTCTTGCCTTTAGCTGAATTTATACTACAGTAACATATTCTTGTTTAAAATGTATATATTACCAGGACACATATCATACATGATAAATTAATACACTGAAAAATTACATAGGCTGTCAATAAACAGGTCACTATAAGAAAAACGTAATTTGTCACTCTTCCCTCTATGCTATTTTGGTTTCCTCTCGCAGGCCAGTGAGAGTAACTTTCATCCGGGACAAGATCAGCTTGTTGCTCTGTTGCTAATATGTGATTGTCAATGGCATTTTGACTAGCACAGGGTTGCCATCGTCCTAGTTGATAGATTCACAATTATTTAGTATCATGATAAATGCATGCAGTCCTTTTCCATAAAATCATTCATGTTCAACATAGCCATAATGAAACAGGTGCCTATATTAAAGTTGGGATTATTATATCTGTTACTGAGCATCTGAACATGGTCAAAATAGTCCTGCACAGGTTCTGTAAAGCATAGCCATGCAAACAATGTACCTCACACAAATGTCCATACTCACTCCCCTCACCTATCACCCCCAAGCTCACAGCCACACATATTTACCACCCACCCCCTCACAGCTCCACATCTCTATGTCTTCACCCTGGTCCACTTAAAGGGAACCTAAACTGAGAAGAATATGGATTTTTCCTTTTAAAATAATACCAGTTGCCTGACTCTCCTACTGATCATGTGTCATTAATACATTTAGCCACAGCCCCTCAACAAGCATGCAGATCAGGTGCTCTGACTAAAGTCAGACTGGATTAGCTGCATGCTCGTTTCAGGTGTGTAATTCAGCCCCTACTGCAGCCACAGAAATCGGCAGGACTGCCAGGCAACTGATAATGATTAAAAGGAAATATTCATATCCCTCTCAGTTTAGGTTCCCTTTAAGAATCAATCTCTGCTCCAGGCCACACTCTGTATTCCCATGATTCCTGCATGTTGAAAAACATACAGCAGACTGCACCAGCACAATTACCACTATAACCCCTAATAGTTAGGGTGACCTAGTATATGAACTCACAGTGTAGGCTACCATATATCAATGCACTTTGCTCACATATGGTATAAAAAAATCTTCATTAAAATTGTGTGCTAGAAAAATACCTCTTTTACAGTGGTCTGACTGCCAATACATCTAGCACCCTTTTTAAACACTTGTGCCCATGATAAAGTACATTCACATCCTCTCTGCCACTATTTGTAGCCGAAGGACATTCATATTAATCTGCAGCAGTTGATTAGCACAGAACGCGTGCTAGCACATGCTTGTGCTGATCACTCGGGGCAACAAGTGGGGCAATAACCAGGGTGTGACACCCTGGTGTCTGATTTCCAATACCCCCCACCTTCCTGCAGAGATTGGCAGCAAGCTGGAAGCATGGCTAGATATTTTGCACCCCTCCTGGTTCATGTGGTGATTGGCTTTCTCCTGGTATTAACGTCATTCTCTTGCGGCAGCATGTATCAGGTCCCGGCTTGATGAGGCCATCAAGCTGGGATCCAGTGCATACCGACACAAGAGGCTGGCGTTATGAGTGAGAGAGCCAATCGCCGTAAGAACCAGGAGGGTTGAGACTTACTTAGAGGGCTAAGATGCTCACTTAAAGCTGAATTATTGCTAAAATACCTCCTGTTTTAAGAAGGCAAATTACACTGAGCGTTGCTTTTTAGTAGGAGGTCTGTCTCTCGTAGTCCCCTATATTTTATTAGTGGTTCTGGGTCTCCCCAAGATGCTTGGGTATTCTGTTGTACTGGTCCAAGCCCTATCCCATAGAGCCATATCAATCACTGCCTTGCACTGATGAGGACCAAAAGTCTGAAACGGCTCTCTGCATGTTGGGTTGATGTAGCTCTGTAAAATGTATAAGCTATAGGCTTGCTATACACCAGCAGTTCTGAATGTAAGCCTGGCTTCAGGGGTATAGAGAGATAATTTGCATATTTAGTGATGCATTATGGGAAACCACCATTGCTCACTTAAAGAGGAACTCCAGTGAAAATAAAAATAACAAAAAAAAGTGCTTCATTTTTACAATAATTATGTATAAATGATTTAGTCAGTGTTTGCCCATTGTGAAATTTTTCCTTTCCCTGATTTACATTCTGACATTTATCACATGGTGACATTTTTTCTGCTGGCAGGTGATGTCATTGACAGGAGATGCTGCTTGCTTTCTTGGCAATTGGAAACAGCTGTAAACAGGAAAACAGCTGTTATTTCCCACAATGCAATGAGGTTCACAGACAGGAAACTGCCAGGAAACAGTTTCCTGTGGGAGGGGTTTCACCACAATATCAGCCATACAGCGCCCCCTTAAGATCTGTTTGTGAAAAGGAATTGACATCTCATGTAAAAGGGGGTATCAGCTACTGATTGGGATGAAGTTCAATTCTTGGTCACAGTTTCTCTTTAAAGATGAATTAGATAATAATAATTCCTTTTTTTGTACAGCGCTTTTCTCCTTTTGGACTCAAAACGCCAGAGCTGCAGCCACTAGAGCGCACTCAGTAGGCATTAGCAGTGTTAGGTAGTCTTGCCCAAAGAACTCCTTACTGAATAGGTGCTGGCTTACTGAACAAGAAGAGCCAAGATTTGAACCCAGGTATGAATATGGGGGATGAATTACAAATCCCCCAGGAATCATAAATACCTTCTGTTTTAAGAAGGTAAATTACACTGAGCGCTAAAAACATTAAAACCCATAAGGCACCTATATTGGGTGTAAACATCTAGCATCATGGTTACAAAATTGAAGTATTCCAACACTACATCAAACAACCCACTCACTCAAATGGGTGATAGCCAGCCACTGACCACTGACTGAAGATCTGTTCCAATTCACTGAGGAAGAATGACTGGATTTTTACTCAATGGCCAGCTCCCACTAGAGCAGTTGTGAGGATTTCAGCGCACTCAATGCCTGCAAGCTCTGCAATGATGAGAGTCCAAGAGAAAAGAGGAGGTAACATAGCAGCAGAAGTAAGAGAGCTGGATGGGGAGCTAGGCCATGCCGTATGCGGCTGCAAGCTCTAGACCAGGGATGGAACATTTTCTCACATAGGGGCTAACCCTGCTCAGGAAATAGTGGGGTAGAGAAAAGGGAGGGGTTACTAGAGTACAGAATGAGTGTGTGTATGGCAGCGGGAATGGTGTGTGTGTGTGTGTATGTGTCTGGCTTTGCATACAGTGTTTGTATGTACATTGCACACATTCCAGCATAATTTCATAATTTCATAAAGGGAATGGGGGTTATTCACACAACCTTTATACCCTGCAAAACTATAACAAGATTTACAAGGCTGTTTTGGCTAGCTGTCCTTGTGAATGTTGTGAGCTCACAGAAAGTGAATGGATTTGGGTAACACTGAGTGATTGCCAAATAAGCCAATCAGAACTGCTTAGAAAAACATATGCATAACAGCGTAGTTACACAAAGTAACATGCTGATGAGAGGAGAAGGATTACAATGAAATAGTACACAGTTGCCTGAATGAATGCACAGCTGCACATCATTGGGAAACAGACACAACAAGTACAAGGCAGTATGCACTATAAGAATCAACTGTAAGCAATGCTGGATTATACTACACAAAGCAGAATTTCCCTTCTCTGTATGAACTGTATAAATAAGATAGTTGTGGATGAAGTGAAGCACACTGCAGAAGAAAAAACACAGAGACAACGGGAGCCCGGATGGTGCAGTATGTCACACTAGGTATGTATAATTGAAGAACTGAACAAATTCAATACTCACAAAGGTGGGTTGCAGAAGGGCAACTGACCACTCAAAACAGGTGGAGATGCACAACCCCGACTCCACTTGGATTACCAGGACGGCCTGATGCTGGCCGCTCTCTTTGAAAGAACACCTACACTCTGATATAAAACACCAGAAGTGGAGATCCTCCCCTCAGGAAGAGGGGTGTAAGGCACAGGTAAGGGGGAAGAGGTGCCCAAAGATGATAAAATGTATTAAAAACAACTCTAAAATGAATAATGATGAGGTGGCTTACCTCAATGATGACAATTTCATAGAATACAAAAAAAAGTTATACAAATAAGCACAGGCAACTTGTTTCGTGGGAATTCGCCCACATCCTCAGGCCAAATAAAGTGCCACTAAATGTCAGTAGCCAGACTAGGGGCACCCCTAGTTAGGCTACCGGCATTAAGTAGCGCTTTATTTGGCATAAGGAAGTGGGCGAATTCCCACAAAACATGTTACCTGTGCTTATTTGAATAATACAATTTCGTATTTTATGAAATTGTCGTCATTGAGGTAAGCCACCTCATCGTTATTCATTTTAGAGTTGTTTTTAATACATTTTATCATCTTTGGGCGCCTCTTCCCCCTTACCTGTATAAATAAGATGTTTTTTAAAATCTGGTTTCAGTAATAAATTGCATGTGTGATCGTTTAATGCAGAATTCATGCAAAACTGGGGGGTGAGATTTAGATTTAGATACTAACCTTAGTAGTGGTCGTAAAGAAGAAGCATCCTTTACAGGAACAGTGGTATCTGGAAATGCTCTGGACCTTCTAGAGTCTTACCACTACTAAGTTAAAGGAATCGTCAGGCAAAAAAAAATAAAATAAAAAATGAGTTTCACTTACCTGGGGCTTCTACTACCAGCCCCATGCAGGCATCCTGTGCCCCCGTAGTCACTCACTGCTGCTCCAGTCCCCCTCCGCCAGCTAGTTTCATTTTTGCCGACCTCGGGATCGTCGGACCGCATAGCGTACATTTTTACGCATTCTTGCTGGTGCAGGAACATTAACACATACATTTTAATGTGTTAGTGGTGCAACGCGTAAAAATGTATGCAGTGCGGCCCGCCGACCCCGAGGTCGTCGAATAACAAAACTAGCTGGCTGCGGGGAACTGGAGCAGCAGTGAGTGACTACGAGGGCACAGGATGGCTGCATGGGGCTGGTAGAAGTAGAGTTGAGCCGAAATTTTTGTAATTTTGCGTTACTATAATTACGCATGCGAAATTTGCGATTACGATGAAAAATTACGGTAGCGTAATTGCCATTAAAATCGTAATTGAAAATACCATAAGCGTAATTTTCAACGCGTAATTTCGCGTTTCGTTCATACCGTAATTTCGCATTAAACCGTAACGCTCCCGTATAATATAAAAAAGCCGCCGACGTTAAGGGTTAATAGCAAAGCCCCCTTAAATGCTAAGAGCCTGAAATTTGGAGAATATATTAAGGAGATCAGAAGGAATAAGAGGAACATTTTTTTTTTCAAAAAGACCTTATAGTTTTTTAGAAAATCGATGTTAAAGTTTCAAAGGAAAAATGTATACATTTAAAAACCCGCCGACTTTAACGGTTAATAGCAAAGCCTGCTTAAAGTTTAGGAACACCAAATTCCCAGGGTATATTAAGGGGATCAGTGGGAATAAGAGGAAATTTTTTTTTTTCAAAAAGACCTTATAGTTTTTGAGAAAATCGATTTTTTAAGTTTCAAGGGGAAAAATGTCTTTCAAATGCGGAAAATGTCCGTTTTTTTTGCACAGGTAACAATAGTGTATTATTTTCATAGATTCCCCCAAGTGGGAAGAGTTTTACTTACTTCGTTCTGAGTGTGGGAAATATAAAAAAAAAACGACGTGGGGTCCCCCCTCCCAGACCTCTTTAACCCCTTGTCCCCCATGCAGGCTGGGATAGCCAGAATGCGGAGCACCGGCCGCGTGGGGCTCCGCACCCTGACTATACCAGCCCGCATGGTCCATGGATTGGGGGGCCTTGGAAGGGGAGGGGCAGCCAAGTTTTCCCCTCCCCCTCCGAGCCCTTGTCCAATCCAAGGACAAGGGGCTCTTCTCCAACTCCGATGGGCAGTGGAGGTGGAGGCCGCGATTTCCTGGAGGGGGGGGGGGTTCATGGTGGCATCTGGGAGTCCCCTTTAAAAAGGGGTCCCCCAGATGCCCACCCCCCCCTCCCAGGAGAAATGAGTATAGAGGTACTTGTACCCCTTACCCATTTCCTTTAAGAGTTAAAAGTAAATAAACACACAAACACTTAGAAAAAGTATTTTAATTGAACAAAAAACATAACCACCAAAAAAGTCCTTTAATATTCTTAATTAACCATTAATACTTACCTGTCCCTTTAAATAAATGATCCCTCGCAATAGCCTCGGAAATGTTCTATCAGTTACAATGTAACAAAGTTATTACAATGTAACAACTTTGTTACATTGTAACTACGCCGCACCCGACGTCACTCGCCGCTCAGCCGCCGCATACACTTACGCGTCCGTGCAGGACGCTAAGTCCCCGCCGGCTCCCGCTGTCCACCCCACCCACATCTGTCACCCACATGTGGGTGACATGTGGGTGACATGTAGGAGAGGCGGGGAGGGCAGCGGGAGCCGGCGGGACTTAGCGTCCTGCACGGACCCGACAGAGCTCTGAGCTATATAGCTCAGAGCTCTCTAAGCATCTTTGAATTTGGGCTCCAAGGAGCCCCATTGGTCCTTAGCAGACCAATGGGGTTCCTTCTGATTTGAAGGAACCCCATTGGTCTGCTAAGGACCAATGGCGCTCCTTGGAGCCCAAATTCAAAGATATAGCTCAGAGCTCTGTCGGGTCTGTGCAGGACGCTAAGTCCCGCCGGCTCCCGCTGCCCTCCCCGCCTCTCCCACATGTCACCCACATGTCACCCACATGTGGGTGACAGATGTGGGCGGGGTGGACAGCGGGAGCCGGCGGGGACTTAGCGTCCTGCACGGACGCGTAAGTGTATGCGGCGGCTGAGCGGCGAGTGACGCCGGCGTAGTTACAATGTAACAAAGTTGTTACATTGTAATAACGTTGTTACATTGTAACTGATAGAACATTTCCGAGGCTATTGCGAGGGATCATTTATTTAAAGGGACAGGTAAGTATTAATGGTTAATTAAGAATATTAAAGGACTTTTTTCGTGGTTATGTTTTTTGTTCAATTAAAATACTTTTTCTAAGTGTTTGTGTGTTTATTTACTTTTAACTCTTAAAGGAAATAGGTAAGGGGTACAAGTACCTCTATACTCATTTCTCCTGGGAGGGGGGGTGGGCATCTGGGGGACCCCTTTTTAAAGGGGACTCCCAGATGCCACGATGAACCCCCCCCCCCAGGAAATCGCGGCCTCCACCTCCACCGCCCATCGGAGGTGGAGAAGAGCCCCTTGTCCTTGGATTGGACAAGGGCTCGGAGGGGGAGGGGAAAGCTTTGCTGCCCCTCCCCTTCCGAGACCCCCCAATCCATGGACCATGCGGGCTGGTATAGTCAGGGTGCGGAGCCCCACGCGGCCGGTGCTCCGCATTCTGGCTATCCCAGCCTGCATGGGGGACAAGGGGTTAAAGAGGTCTGGGAGGGGGGACCCCACGTCGTTTTTTTTTATATTTCCCACACTCAGAACGAAGTAAGTAAAACTCTTCCTACTTGGGGGAATCTATGAAAATAATACACTATTGTTACCTGTGCAAAAAAAACTGACATTTTCCGCATTTGAAAGACATTTTTCCCCTTGAAACTTAAAAAATCGATTTTCTCAAAAACTATAAGGTCTTTTTGAAAAAAAAATTTTCCTCTTATTCCCACTGATCCCCTTAATATACCCTGGGAATTTGATGTTCATAAACTTTAAGCAGGCTTTGCTATTAACCGTTAAAGTCGGCGGGTTTTTAAATGTATACATTTTTCCTTTGAAACTTTAACATCGATTTTCTGAAAAACTATAAGGTCTTTTTGAAAAAAATGTTTTTCCTCTTATTCCTTCTGATCTCCTTAATATATTCTCCAAATTTCAGGCTCTTAGCATCTAAGGGGGCTTTGCTATTAACCCTTAAAGTCGGCGGCTACCTAACATTGATCCATGCGTCAACTTTTCCGCTTGGGAGCATGGCCATACGCATTAATTTTGTAATACCAACTGTAATGCGAAAATTACGCGAAAATTACGCTTACGCGAAATTTCGCGAAATCCTTCTTCATTACGATTATGTACTTACGGCCATAATCGTAATTACACTAATTACGCGAAATTTCGCGAAATCGTAATTACGTCATTACGCTCATCTCTAGGTAGAAGCCCCAGGTCAACATTAAACCCCAGGTAAAGATCCTTTAAGTATCTAAACCTTACCCCCCGCCCAGGTTTGCATACTGAGCTTGCACAGATTGTAATGGTCTGCACATGCCAGTAGAACAATGCTGTTCGTGAATAACTTTTTTCCTATGTGCATGAGAGATCTTTTTGTATGAGCATCGACTGAGGCTTTTGTTCTCCTCATTACTTTGTTCTGTGCCCTTGGTTCTCCTACCCCCTCCATTGCAACAGAACACCTGCATGCTAGCTGTACATCTGTACAGAACTCGGCCCTGAACTGTTGGTGCATGTGTACATGTGCACCTTTTCCTGTACTAGTACATTTTAATGTAAACTGAAAACCATATGAAAGGTTACAAGTTACCTGAACAGACATGTAACATGATGAGATGTGTGTATGTACAGTGCCAAGCATACATATAACTAGGCTGTGTTCCTTCTTTTTTCCTCACTGGGTCACAAATTCAAGTATGCAAATGATAGTTTCTCTCTAGTTGGACCATAGCATAACTCTAACAGATTAACAAATTACAAGTCATAAATTCGAACTTGCGTTCAGTTTATTGCATGAGCACCTTTAGGACTTCTCCCATAACATGTAGTGAGCTGTATTTAAGCAATAAACTTCATACAAGTTAAAGCCGGTGCTGTGCCTCCTTTTATTCAGTTGGATTACTTGTGGATTCTAGCAGGAGTGGTGTACCTGCATGAACGATTGGCACTGACAAAGCTCTCCTACAACGGATTGAGATTAACTGCGACCATGGCCCATATGCAGTTAACATTTTCCTCTGAGGTTAATCCAAGGAGATAATTTTCCTCATTTCTTTAACCCTCCTGGCTTAATTAAAACCGCCAGGGGGCAGCGCAGCACAAATTTTTTTTTTTTAAACATGTAGCTAGCCTAGAACTAACTACATGACAGCCGCTCTGCTGCAGCATCTTCCTACCCTCTTCGATCGCAAGCCCGTCCGGAAATCGACGTCGAGACGTCAAAGGGAGTCCCGATCCACCCCTCAGTGCTGCCTGGCACTGATTGGCCAGGCAGCGCACGGGGTCTGGGGGGGCGGCGCAGCGAGCGGCGGCTAATCGGCGTGGAGCGGCGGAGACCGGAGTGCACACGCAGCTAGCAAAGTGCTAGCTGCGTGTTGCAAAAAACAAATGATGCAAATCGGCCCAGCAGGGCCTGAGAAATCCTCATGCTCAGCTCGGGCTTACCGCCAGGAAGGTTAAAATAACTTTTCATCAATTTGCAATTAAAAAAGTACAAACACGTAGTTGAGAGAATACTTCCTTGCTTGCTGGTGATTTAAAGGAGTGAAAATATGATTAAATGAAGGAAAACTCTGTAGGCAAAGTGAATTGCATATGGGCCTGTGTGTCTGTTTCATATAATATTCAAGCCTTAAAACTCTTGCCTGGCAGAGAACAACTTTTGAGTTCATGGTAGGTAGGTAGATAAAAAAAAAGTTAATATTGCATAGATTGTGACTACGTTAAGACTCTAAAATTCTTACAATAAAAAGCATACCATTCTATTCATTATGTTCTCCTGGGCCCCTCTGTGCTGTTTCTGCCACTCCCTGCTGTGATCCTGGCTTGTAATTGCCAGTTTTAGACAGTGTTTACAAACAAAAGACATGGCTGCTAACCAGAGTGTGATAGGCTGAGAGGAGCTCAGTCTGTGACTCATACAGAGCCTGCAAGGGGCCTGGAGAGGGTGTGTATAACTTCTATCCTATCACAAGCAGAGTAGCACATTCCTGCCTGAGTGCCTGAGCCCGACAAAGCCGTCAAAGGAAAGAAGATTAGATTATATAACAGAGATAATACAGCCAATGTGCAACTAGGAAAGGCTGCAGTAAGACAGACCACATTAGAACAGGTATAGGAACTTATAGGATAGAAGAAATAAGGTTGAACATTTTGTTACAGAGTCTCTTTAAACCAATGGGATGCGTGATTCTGAAAAAAAAAAATCATATTTAGGAGTTTATCTCAGGTTATGTTAAGTTCAGGCTTGCTTCAAACCAGGAAAAAGAAACTGCATAAATTGCCACACTATGTAAATGTGTGTGTGTGTGTGTGTGTGTGTGTGTGTGTGTGTGTGTGTGTGTGTGTGTGTGTGTGTATACATTAACCTGACTATATATTGATTAAAAGCATTTTAAAACTAATAGGAGCTATACAGAGACGCAAATAATAGTTACATAAACCCGCTCTAATATCCTTGCTGATTATGCTGCAGTAAAGTATTGGCTTTGAATTCATGGTATTGCATTTACACTGAATAACCATATATACATACCTTTTTTTTCTTTCTTTTTTATTATGGATATGTACTGTATAAATCTTTGGCACTAAGCACTTTATGGGTTACTACCCTGTCAGTGGAAAGTCTGTATAGACTATTTTATTTCACATATTAGAGGTGGTTTATTTTACTATTGTCAATTCATTTGAATACAGCGATCGTTATTATAAATGGTGCTTGTTCCCATCTTCTGATCTTACACCATATGAGCGGTCTACAGCATCTTCATATTCCTATTTATCACCAAGGTCACTACCATGTACAGGCCATTGAATTAATTGTAGCAGTTTTCTGCAGTCATTCAATGTTGCATTGTTAGAATGTGTCAATCAAATTATTATGACGTACTTTAGTTTCTCTATCAGTTTTGTCCTGCAGTCACTATCAAATCACCTTAAAAACAACCCAGAATTTTGTGACAAACAGCTTCATTTTCCTTGCTAAACAGTTAAAAAGGAACTGCAGTGAAAATAACGTAATGAAAAAAGTGCTTCATTTTTAAAATAATTATTTATAACATGATTTAGTCAGTGTTTTGCCCATTGTAAAGTCTTTCCTCTCCCTGATTTACATTCTGAAATTTATCATGTAGCGACATCTATACTGCTGGCAGGTGATGTCTGTTAAAGGAGATGCTGTTTATTTTGGCAGTTGGAAACAGCTGTTATTTCCCACAATGCAACAAGGCTCCCACAGTGTGATGTTAGTACCTAGGAGCTGACATCACACTGTGGGAGAGGTTTCACCACAATAGCAGCCATACAGAGCCCCCTCCCATCTATTTGAAAAAGGTAAAGATTTCTGAAAGATTTCTGAAGGGAAAGAGGATATCAGCTACTGATTGGGATGTACAGTAGTTCAATCCTTGGTTAGAGTTCCATTTTAAATGGTTAAAGAAAATCTTTTGCTAAAATAAATACTGCAAATACATAAAAAATACACCATTCAAGGTAACCATGACTTATACTAATACTAGCAAGCATGCTCTATTACATCAATCTAAAGCCAAATATGCATACAGAACATTTTCAAATGTCAGACTTCCACAGCTATGCTGCCCTTAGATCTTCTTCAATGCCACTTTTTTTCTTGCTCCTCGGGAAAAAGATGGTTGTGATAAAGTCAGCAAAGTTCACCTTGGAGATGGCAAATCAGTCTGAGTGGGCATTCGATCAGATTAATAGAAATTATCAATTTTTCGGATTTATCCCATTGATCTGATTGGGTAATGGGAATTTGCCCATTAATTGGCATGACCGATCATTTCTGATCGATTACTGTGGCAACTGGAAACAATTGATTGGCCTTGGAATTATATAATTAATGGGCACCTTAAAGTGAATGTAAAGGCAATATACAAAAAGGCAGATCCTTACCTATGGACAGGGAGGGCTCTGGATCCTAGAGAACCTGCCCTGCCTTCTCTTACTCCCCTCGTTCCAGCGTTGTCACCCCCGTGTACTGAACTAATTGGTCGAATACACATCCATGAGCCCTTGGGAGGCTTGAAAAGCACTTGTATACCTGAACGTTTCAGAAGACAGGCAGCTCTGTATTGCACATGCATGAGCGCAATTGCATGCACACTTGCACATGCGCAGTACAGAACCGTTGTCTTTGGAAGCACTCGGGGGTGACGGTGCTGGAAAGAGGGGTACAAGAGAGGACAGAGAAGGCTCTATAGGATCCAGAGCCTTCCCTGCCCATAGGTATCTGACTTTTTTTTATATATATTGCCTTTACATTTACTTTAAAGAGAACCCGAGGTGGGTTTTAAAAATCCTAATTGCACACAGAGGCTGGGTCTGCATATAATGCCCAGCCTCTGTTGCTATATTGTTCTCCCCCAGATCCCCCCCCCCCCTGCACTCTGCTGGCCCCCTTAAATCAAACAGCCGTGCTAGCGACACGCAGCGTGTTGATAGCCGACTGTTTACATGGCCACTGTCACTCTCTGCCACTTCCTCCGCCTCCTCTATGTCGCCGCTTCCCGCCTGCGTCCCTTCCCTCCAATCAGCGGGGACCATGTTCATCATGACTCTTATATCACTCAGTTGATCAGTGCAACAATTTTCAAGTTAAAGAGACTCTGTAACAACAAAAACCTCCCCTGGGGGGTACTCACCTCGGGTGGGGGAAGCCTCCGGATCCTAATGAGGCTTCCCACGCCGTCCTCTGTCCCATGGGGGTCTCGCCGCAGCCCTCCGAACAGCCGGCGACTGTGCCGACTGTCAGTTCAATATTTACCTTTGCTGGCTCCAGCGGGGGCGCTGTGGCGACTTTCGGCACGGAAATAGACGGAAATACCCGATCTCCGTCGGGTCCGCTCTACTGCGCAGGCGCCGGAAACTTGCGCCTGCGCAGTAGAGCAGACCCGACGGCGATCGGGTATTTCCGCCTACTTCGGCGCCGAGAGGCATCAGAGCGCCTGCGCAGAAGCCAGGAAGGTAAATATTGCGTCACGGCTGTACGGAGGGCTACAGCGAGACCCCCGAGGGACGCAGGACGGCGTGGGAAGCCTCATTAGGATCCTGAGGCTTCCCCCACCCGAGGTGAGTACCCCCCAGTAGTGTTGGGCGAACATCTAGATGTTCGGGTTCGGGCCGAACAGGCCGAACATGGCCGCGATGTTCGGGTGTTCGACCCGAACTCCGAACATAATGGAAGTCAATGGGGACCCGAACTTTTGTGCTTTGTAAAGCCTCCTTACATGCTACATACCCCAAATTTACAGGGTATGTGCACCTTGGGAGTGGGTACAAGAGGGAAAAAAATTTAGCAAAAAGAGCTTATAGTTTTTGAGAAAATCGATTTTAAAGTTTCAAAGGGAAAACTGTCTTTTAAATGCGGGAAATGTCTGTTTTCTTTGCACAGGTAACATGCTTTTTGTCGGCATGCAGTCATAAATGTAATACATATAAGAGGTTCCAGGAAAAGGGACCGGTAACGCTAACCCAGCAGCAGCACACGTGATGGAACAGGAGGAGGGTGGCGCAGGAGGAGAAGGCCACGCTTTGTGAGACACAACAATCCAGGCCTTGCATGAGGACAAGAAGCGTGCGGATAGCATGCTTTGTACCGCCATGCAGTCATAAATGTAATAAAGATAAGTGGTTCAATAAACAGGGACCACGCGGCAACGCTAACCCAGCAGCAGCAGACGTGATGGAACAGGAGGAGGCGCAGGAGGAGAAGGCCACGCTTTGTGAGACACAACAACCCAGGCCTTGCATGAGGACAAGAAGCGTGCGGATAGCATGCTTTGTACCGCCATGCAGTCATAAATGTAATAAAGATAAGAGGTTCCATAAACAGGGACCGGCAACGCTAACCCAGCAGCAGCAGCAGCACACGTGATGGAACAGGAGCAGGCGCAGGAGGAGAAGGCCATGCTTTTTGAGACACAACAACCCAGGCCTTGCATGAGGACAAAAAGCGTGCGGATAGCATGCTTTGTACCGCCATGCAGTCATAAATGTAATAAAGATAAGTGGTTCAATAAACAGGGACCACGCGGCAACGCTAACCCAGCAGCAGCAGACGTGATGGAACAGGAGGAGGCGCAGGAGGAGAAGGCCATGCTTTTTGAGACACAACAACCCAGGCCTTGCATGAGGACAAAAAGCGTGCGGATATAGCAGCAATGCTTTTTGCCGCCATGCAGTCATAAATGTAATACAGATGAGAGGTTCAATAAACAGGGACCGGAAACGCTACACCATCCCAGATGTTCATTGGTCATGTTACTTGGTTGGGGTCCTGGAGTGTTGCGTAGTCATTTCCAATCCAGGATTGATTCATTTTAATTTGAGTCAGACGGTCTGCATTTTCTGTGGAGAGGCGGATACGCCGATCTGTGACGATGCCTCCGGCAGCACTGAAACAGCGTTCCGACATAACGCTGGCTGCCGGGCAAGCCAGCACCTCTATTGCGTACATTGCCAGTTCGTGCCAGGTGTCTAGCTTCGATACCCAATAGTTGAAGGGTGCAGATGGATTGTTCGACACAGCTACGTCATCTGACATGTAGTCCTTGACCATCTTCTCCAGGCGATCGGTGTTGGAGGTGGATCTGCACGCTTGCTGTTCAGTGGGCTGCTGCTGCATGGGTGTCAGAAAATTTTCCCACTCCAAGGACACTGCCGATACCATTCCCTTTTGGGCACTAGCTGCGGCTTGCGTTGTTTGCTGCCCTCCTGGTCGTCCTGGGTTTGCGGAAGTCAGTCTGTCGGCGTACAACTGGCTAGAGGAGGGGGAGGATGTCAATCTCCTCTCTAAAGTCTCCACAAGGGCCTGCTGGTATTCTTCCATTTTGACCTGTCTGACTCTTTCTTCAAGCAGTTTTGGAACATTGTGTTTGTACCGTGGATCCAGAAGGGTATAAACCCAGTAATTGGTGTTGTCCAGAATGCGCACAATGCGTGGGTCGCGTTCAATGCAGTCTAGCATGAATTGAGCCATGTGTGCCAGAGTCCTACCAGAATCCTCATCATCCTCTTGTGAGCGTTGTGATAGTTGTTGTGATGCATCATAGTCGTCACCTTCCTCCTGGTCTGCTTCTGCTGACCATTCGCGCTGAATTGTGGAAGTCCAACGTGCACCGCTCTGGCCCTCGTCAGTGGTGGCATGAAATTCCTGCTCCAACTCCAGCTGTTCCTCCTCCTCTTCTTCGTCATAGCTGCTGGGGCCAGCGTTCCCTGAGGCGGATGGCCTGATGTTGGTACCATCACGCTGATCGTTTTCTCCTTCAGATTCCCCCAGTTGCATCATGACAGCTGTTTCCTTGATTTTCAACATTGACCTCTTCAGTAAACACAGCAGTGGTATGGTAATGCTGACTGAAGAGTTGTCACTGCTCACAAGCAACGTGGATTGCTCAAAATTTTGGAGGACTTGGCAGAGGTCCAACATGTTGGCCCAATCGGATCCACAGAAGCTTGGCAGCTGTCCGGATGCGCCTCGGTACTGCGCCGTCATGTACTGGACCACTGCACTCTTCTGCTCACAAAAGCGTGCTAGCATGTGCAGCGTAGAATTCCAGCGCGTAGGGACATCACACAGCAAGCGATGGTGGGGGAGATTGAAGCGCTCCTGCATCTTGGCGAGTGCCCCCGAAGCAGTACTGGAATTTCTACAATGTTTGGCCACTCGACGCACCTTCAACAGAAGATCGGCCACGCCTGGGTATGTCCTCAGGAACCGCTGAACTACTAGGTTCATCACGTGCGCCAGGCAAGGGATGTGTGTCAGCTTAGCCAACCTTAAAGAGACTCCGTAACAAAAATTGCATCCTGTTTTTTATCATCCTACAAGTTCCAAAAGCTATTCTAATGTGTTCTGGCTTACTGCAGCACTTTGTACTATCACAGTCTCTGTAATAAATCAATGTATCTTTCCCTTGTCAGACTTGTCAGCCTGTGTCTGGAAGGCTGCCAAGTTCTTCAGTGTTGTGGTTCTGCTATGCACTCCCCCCTCAGGGGGGAAAGAAACACACAAATGATCTCTTGAGATTCAAAAGGAAGGCTGTATACAGCCTGCTTGTGTATGGATGTATTTTCTATGTGTGGACATACTGTACATCAACCTACTTCCTGTTTTGGTGGCCATTTTGTTTGTTTATAAACAAACTTTTTAAAACTGTTTTTAACCACTTTTAATGCGGCGGGGAGCGGCAAAATTGTGACAGAGGGGAATAGGAGATGTCCCCTAACGCACTGGTATGTTTACTTTTGTGCGATTTTAACAATACAGATTCTCTTTAAAGCGCGAATGAGATTACTCCCATTATCACACACAACCATGCCCGGTTTCAGGTCCAGCGGTGCCAGCCACAAATCCGTCTGTTCCTTTATTCCCTTCCAAATTTCCTCCCCTGTGTGCTGCTTATCCCCAAGGCAGATCAGCTTCAGCAACGCTTGCTGACGCATGCCAACAGCTGTGCTGCACTGCTTCCACGATCCTACTGCTGCTGGGTTAGCGTTTTCGGATGAGGTACAGCTTTGAGATGCGTTGGAGGAGAAGGAGTCAGAGAGGTAGGTGCTGCTGTTGTTATCCAGTGGGAGGGACGGCGGTGCAGCTGTTTGCGGCGTGGGCAACACCCGCGCCGTAGCAGGTGAGGAATCGCTGCCAGGCTCCACAAGGTTCACCCAGTGCGCGGTAAGGGAGATGTATCGACCCTGTCCGAACGCACTCGTCCAAGTGTCAGTGGTGAGGTGAACCTTGCAGGCAACGGCATTCTTCAAGCTTCGGGTTATTTTGCTGACCACGTGCTCATGCAACTCAGGCACTGCAGAGCGCGCAAAGTGGTAGCGGCTGGGAACCACGTAACGTGGGATGGCCACTGACATCATGCCCTTGAAGCTGTTTGTCTCCACCACTCGATATGGCAGCATTTCGCAGGCCAGAAGCTTGGCTATGCTGGCTGTTACTGCCACAGCCCGGGGGTCATTTGCTGGCAATTTCCTCTTGCGCTTAAACATCTCCGACACAGACAACTGAACCGTAGCGCTGCACACGGAAGGGCTGTTGGTTGTTGTGTTTGATGAACACTGGGAGACCTCAAGAGCACTACTCCGGAAAGTGACAGTGTCAGCGTCGTCTGATGTTTGTGAATGTTGTGAACCACGCAATGGCTGGGCTACTGCTGCTGCTGAGGCGGGTCTGGTGGTGAGTCTGGTGAACCCAAGGGAGGCAGTGTTGCTGGTACCCTGTCCTGCCGCGTTTGCCCACAGAGTGGGATGTTTGGATAGCATGTGGCGGCTAATGCTGGTGGTGGAGAGGTTGTTAATACTTTTCCCCCTGCTCAGGCGGGTCTTGCACACCTTGCAAATCGCCATGGTAACATCCTCAGTGCAGTCTTCAAAGAAAGCCCAGACTTTGGAGCACCTGCCTCCTTGCTGGCGATTTCTGTTTGCTCCTCTTTTGCCTCTCACTTGAACTTCCACGCTTGTGGTGCCTGAAATTGCGCGCCGCCTACCTTGTGGCACAAGGCGAACTCGTGCAGCAGTGGGTTCTTCAACAGACTCATCTGTGCTGCTGCTACGACGGCGATGTTCTCGTTCACAAACAAAATCTGGGTCTATGTCCACATCGTCCATACCCTCCTCTTCCATCTCCTCAAACTCGTCATATGTCATTGTGGGGGGCCGCCGCCGTGGAGTAGAGCTCCCCAGAACAACCTCTGCGCAGCTCACTCCAACGTCGTCTTCCAGATCTTGTCGGCCGACCTCCTGCAATTGCAACCCCTCCTGCCCAACTTGCTCTGGGATTTGGGTTTCCGAGTCCTCCTCGAACTCGCATTGTATTTCAGTGCACGGTGCATTTCCCACAGTTAATGGTTGTGAATCCGGGCACAACATTTCTGGCTGTTCCTCCATTGACCTTTGAAAGGTGGAAGTTTGTTGGGCTGGGAATAGCTCCTGCGAATACCCCATTGTGTCCTGAGGTAATTCATCGGACTGGTTATCTGGCAGTTGTGTGCGTGGTGTCGCTGCCGGTTGTGTCAACTTTGTGCCCACTGGCTCCTTGTAACTGGCTGAGGACTCGGACCTCGTGCGTGATGTGCTGGTGCTGCTTAACCCACTGCTGGACGCTTGAGAGGTCATCCAAGTAATTATCTGGTCCTGTTCTTTTGGATCTGTGAGGGTTGTTGTCCTGGACAACATGGGCGGTATTGAGTGGGTTTTCTTGGGTGCTCCCCTGTGGCCTGTACGTGAACCGTCAGGGGAAACACCTCTTCCCTTGCCCCTTCCTCTTTCACCGGATTTCTTCCTCATTTCATTTATCCTTACAGTACACGCTGACTGGCAGCAGTACAGTGGCAGTACAGAAATGCTATACAGTACCACTATTCCCAGCAGCGACACAGAGCACAATGCTATACAGTGGCGGGTGAGCGGTGTACCACTATTCCCAGCAGCGACACAGAGCACAATGCTATACAGTGGCGGGTGAGCAGTGTACTACTGTTCCCAGGCCCAGCAGACACAGAGTGGAAGTAAACACAATGCTATATAGTCTGGCTGAGCGGTGTACACAGAGTGGCAGTACACACAATGCTATATAGTCTGGCTGAGCGGTGTACACAGAGTGGCAGTACACACAATGCTATATAGTCTGGCTGAGCGGTGTACACAGAGTGGCAGTACACACAATGCTATATAGTCTGGCTGAGCGGTGTACACAGAGTGGCAGTACACACAATGCTATATAGTCTGGCTGAGCGGTGTACACAGAGTGGCAGTACACACAATGATATATAGTCTGGCTGAGCCGTGTACACAGAGTGGCAGTACACACAATGCTATATAGTCTGGCTGAGCCGTGTACACAGAGTGTCAGTAAACAATGCTATATATAGCGTGGCTGAGCGAGGTACACAGTGGCAGTACACACAATGCTATATAGTCAGGCTGAGCCGTGTACACAGAGTGTCAGTAAACAATGGTATATAGTCTGGCTGAGCGGTGTACACAGAGTGTCAGTAAACAATGGTATATAGTCTGGCTGAGCGGTGTACACAGAGTGGCAGTAAACACAATGCTATATATAGCGTGGCTGAGCGAGGTGCACAGTGGCAGTACACACAATGCTATATAGTCAGGCTAAGCCGTGTACACAGAGTGTCAGAAAACACAATGCTATATATAGCGTGGCTGAGCGAGGTGCACAGTGGCAGTACACACAATGCTATATAGTCAGGCTGAGCCGTGTACACAGAGTGTCAGTAAACAATGGTATATAGTCTGGCTGAGCGGTGTACACAGAGTGTCAGTAAACAATGGTATATAGTCTGGCTGAGCGGTGTACACAGAGTGGCAGTAAACACAATGCTATATATAGCGTGGCTGAGCGAGGTGCACAGTGGCAGTACACACAATGCTATATAGTCAGGCTAAGCCGTGTACACAGAGTGTCAGAAAACACAATGCTATATATAGCGTGGCTGAGCGAGGTGCACAGTGGCAGTACACACAATGCTATATAGTCAGGCTAAGCCGTGTACACAGAGTGTCAGAAAACACAATGCTATATATAGCGTGGCTGAGCGAGGTGCACAGTGGCAGTACACACAATGCTATATAGCCAGGCTAAGCCGTGTACACAGAGTGTCAGAAAACACAATGCTATATATAGCGTGGCTGAGCGAGGTACACAGTGGCAGTAAACAATGCTATATATATAGTGTGGCTGAGCGAGCGGTGTACTACTGTTCCCAGCAGCGACACACAATGACTGGGGGGGACCCTGGCTAACGTGGCTGGAGAGCGAACTACCCTGCCTGCCTACCCAAAGCTAAACCCACAGAGAAATGGCGGAGATATGACGTGGTTCGGGTATTTATTTACCCGAACCACGTGACCGTTCGGCCAATCAGAGCGCGTTCGGGCCCGAACCACGTGACCCGTTCGGCCAATCACAGCGCTAGCCGAACGTTCGGGGAACGTTCGGCCATGCGCTCTTAGTTCGGCCATGTGGCCGAACGGTTTGGCCGAGCACCGTCAGGTGTTCGGCCGAACTCGAACATCACCTGAACAGGGTGATGTTCTGCAGAACCCGAACAGTGGCGAACACTGTTCGCCCAACACTACCCCCCAGGGGCCGTTTTGTCGTTACAGTTCCTCTTTAACACACCAGTATGTACACATCACAAAGGGTAGGATACATTAGCTTTCTGTGTGGTTTAGGACAAAAATATTCCCATATAGACAGGACTGGTTCTAGGCTTTCTGCTGCAAACTTTGGAGGATGCTACACACACACACACACATATATATATTTATTGTATTTATAAAGCGCCAACATATTACGCAGCGCTGTATATATATATATATATATATATATATATATACATACATATAAACCTCCCATATAAACCCTTTTACCAGCAAGTTATCACAGTGACATATGTTAGGTCACTGCTACTGATTGCATGCAGTGATTGGTCCAGTGACTGTGTTGTGGTCCCGCCTGCGAGACTATCAGCACTAGTTAGCAAAAGTAGCAAAGGGTGTCTGTGATTCCACCGATCTGGTGCTAGCAGCCAAGCCTGATTGGTCACGTGCCAAAGCTTCCCCTCCGACTGGCCATGGTGATCTCTCCCCAATAATGGGGCTTTACTGTAGCATGCCTCGATAAGAGGCATATTAGACACCTCACCAGCTTATGTTGTCATAGGGAACGGCAAAAGGCACCACTGGTCGAATGTGGATGGGGATTCGGTGATGCATGGATGAGGAGGGTAGTGTGTGTGCAAGGAAGGCAGGTGGGAGAGAAAGAGAGGAGGCAGGCATCAGGTGACCCAAACTGTTTATCCAAACACTGCCTCTCTGAATATAAGCCTGGCTTCAGGGGTATAAAGAGATAATTTGCATATTCAGTAGTGTTTCATTGTGGGTAACCACAGTTGCTACTTAAAGCTGAATTATCGCAAACACCTTCTGTTTTAAGAAGGCAAACTACACTAAGCCAAAAATCAGTTTTTAGAGAGCACTACCCATATAGTTCTCGTACACCTCAAAAATAGGGACTCTCAAGTTACTAGTTCCTTGATCCTCAGTCAAAACAGGTAAGTGCCACCAAGCTGTGATTTCATCCACCACTCCAGGTCACTGCAGATCCAGGTATTAAGGAAGAATCGATTGGAGGAAAATCAAAGAGGAAACACAAAGGGAAAAATCATAGTGCAGTCTGCTATATTCCTTTCAGCAGGGGGACCATCACCCTATTGGGGCCCAGTGTAGTTTAGTACTGCTACAGGATCACCAGTGTCACCCTCTACAGTGGTCAACAAGTGGCAAGCTCACCTTGCCGCAAGGCTGCCCCATCTCACAGACAGCAACTTCACTTATGCACTACAAACTGGGCTCTCCTCCACTGCTCTTCATATATCCGCATCTCAAACAAAAGGAACTAAACACATCATAGTGCAGATGATCCTAACTGAACCAGATTGTAATAGTGATACACACAATTTGAATCCTGCTCACCCTTTACAGCCGCTGCCCACACTCACAGACAGCTGTCTTGGCTTAAATGAAACCTTAACTGAAAATCAAAAGTCAAAATAAGCATACACAAGTCATACATACCTTCCATGTAGTCTACTCCTCAGTGTCTTTCTCCTGTCCCGCGTCCTGTTTGTTCACTGTGATCAAGGGAATTTTCCGTCCTCGATTTTGAAAATGGCCATCACCCATAACAGCTTTCTGGTCAGCACACAGTTAAACTGTAACATCGCCCACTTGAGCCATAAGGAAACATGGACATTACCTGGTACATCAGTTTTCCTCTCAGCTATAACTGACAGCAACGGATATTTTACTGACAGCATCTGATATATTTCAGATCTGACAAAATATTGTCAGAACTGTAAGGGATCTTTGTAAGAAGAAAATGGTGAGCTTCTGAGATGAACTGATGGCAAGGTAACTATGTAATGTTTATTTGAAGTTACCTCATGTGTTTATTTTAAATATTTTTACTCAGTACAGGTTCTCTTTAAGTGTATCTTCTGCTTTCATACACCTCCCCACCTTCAGATAACTCCTTATCTTGAAGCAGATTCAGGTATACATCTAGGGCTAGAATGCTTCCAATGGTGTAACTCAGTACATTTATTCAATAAAAGTTTAAGAAGTATACTCACAAACATGAAGTAAAAAAGCGCATATAAAGTTTAAAAGGACCAGGGGCATCTCCACCTGTAGCTGCCAGTCGCTTCCTTTCCCTGCTCCGCCCTTCCTTTCCCTGCGTTGGCTTTTAGTAGGAGGGCTTTTCAGTCCCTTTTTGTACCCTGTACTTAATGGATTAGGGTCTCCCTGAGCTGCTTGGGTATTCTATTGTTTGGTTTGTGTCCATTATTAACTACCAAGTCAAAATCCTTGTTAGTGCAAACTTATTTCACCAAATAATTTTGATTGTGATATCTATTTTTTGTTTTTTTGTGTGTGAAAAAGATGGTAAAAGATAAATCCTACATTTTGTTAATTTTTTTGTTTACATATTAGTAGCTCTGCCAACTTCTAAACCTGCAAAATAAATATTCATAGTTTTTATTCAGACATTTTAACAGCTGTGCTATTAGAAATCATATTGTTTAGACAGGAGCCCTGACAGACCACAACACAAAAAGATGTGGTGAATTTTACACTTATTTTGTACACACGTTTAAATGGAACAAAGAAGTTCTCATTTCAGCTCTCGAAGAGCCTAATGCAGATTTGTGTTATAACAACTTCTACAAGATTATGTTTTCACAATATGGCCAATACAAGCTTGTCTTTGTTCCTTTCCTAGGCTTGCCTGATTTGCCTGTAACCACGTGAACATAAAGAGGGTGTTGTGGTTTCCTCCAGCTAGACATGTCATTAAAATCCTCTCATGGAGGAGTTCACAAGTTGTAACACTGATCTGGTTTGGCACCGACTGCCTTGTACCATTTAAAATAAGAGGGTTTTTTTCTCTGCTTTCAGTGTAATTTGATTTGGGGAAATAAGATAAACTATCCTTTAGAATATAATTGTGTAACTTGTTAATACAAGAATGTATTCATATATAATCCCGACCTTCTCACGTACTGGCTGCCAAGCTGAACCTGCTGAGCTGAAGTAACTCTATACCCGGAAAGACTCCTATACAACACTTTGTGGCACTAAACATTTCATGTAGATTGTTATAGATGGTAAAATGAAAAGACAAAAAAAATACACACATAAATAAAAGCCATTCGGGGCTATGAGCAATTATAAAATCAACACTGCCAAATCGGAAATCTTAAATATATCACTGCCACAGGACCTACAGACAACTGTCAGAGATGCTTTTCTTTTCGTCTGGAGGTCCCCGTTATCGCTTATCTGGGGGTTCAATTGGGCTCGGACCTGAAGAGGCTGTATGAGCTTAACTATTTACCACTTCTGACTACTTTGGAGAGAGATGTGAGTTCCTGGAAATCACTTGCACATTCCTGGATAGTTAAAGTAAATATTGTTAAAATGAAATGTATGCCTCGCCTCCTGTACCTTTTTACCTGTACCTGTACCATTACAATTTTCCTCCCTGAGAAGTTTGTAAACGGGTCTCATGGTTAATGTCTTCTATGTATGGAAGTCTCACAAGCCTCGAATTGCACTCCATACACTTCAAAGACTTAAAACCGATGGTGGTTTAGCTCTTCCACACCCTAAGGCTTATTATGTTGCAGTTCATTTTTAAAGTATAATTGAGTGGACTCACAACGGGATACTTAGTGGGACCCGTTGAAGAAACGGCTATTGGGGTATTCACCTGAGGTGGGAATATAGATCTTGCCTTTTCGTTGCCCACCACCTGTTAGGTGTCTTCTTTAACTAAGGATACTTTAAAAGTTTAGGACCAAATGCTTACACAGCATAGAATAGCTACCTATCTGGGACTTGATATGTCCATATGGGATTATTCCCTATTTCCACCTGGGCTCTCTGCTATGAATCATTTGTGGAAAGAGTCTTCACCTTCTTTAAAGCTAAAACAGGCCTGGAAGGTAGGTCATGTGTGTGGTGATATATTGGGGTGCTGATAATGTTAAGGATAATAACAGAACATATTTCTGTCCTTTTTCTGTCTACTGGGTAAAACCTCAGATGTGTATTGTGCTTGGGAGTAATTGGTCACCTGGCCAGAGTAAACTAAAGGCTAATGTGAGCCTGCATGTAAATGTACATTACCTCTGCCCTCATTGTCCAGCAGGGGAAACTGTGTCTACTGCTAATTAGCTGCCAATTGAGGAAGAATAGGCTGGTCGGCATGGCTTTTGAGCTCTGGAGTCAGCCATTGTCCCATTATGCAAAGCAAGACTACCAGAGTCTTGGGGACAGGGGAATCTGACACCTGAAGGTTTGCAATTTCCATGACAGCCGGCTGGAAGGGGTTGGAAATCTCTGCAGACTTTAAAAACGGAGACAGGAAAGCTTTGATGCTAGGAAATAATGTTGAGGAAGCCTTTTGATGTCTGTTAGGATACAATCTTACAGGTTGAATTCTGCAACGTTCAAAAAGCTAAAACAGGAACCCTTTAAAGTTCGCATATCACAGGAAGACTATGACAAGCGTTCGGTGATGTCACAATCTAGGAGATTGCATTAGTTCCTGGGGGCTGGACATTAAATGCCCCAGGGGACACTTCGGACTATTTAACCACTTAAGGACTGCAGTCATAAAACCCCTTAAGGATCAGAGCCTTTTTTCCATTCAGACCACTGCAGCTTTAACGGTTTATTGCTCGGTCATACAACCTACCACCTAAATGAATTTTACCTCCTTTTCTTGTCACTAATACAGCTTTCCTTTTGGTGCTATTTGATTGCTGCTGCGAGTTTTACTTTTTATTATATTCATCAAAAAAGACATGAATTTTGTCAAAAAAATGACTTTTTTTACTTTCTGTGCTGACATTTTTCAAATAAAGTAACATTTCCTATACATTTGAGCGCAAAAGTTATTCTGCTACATGTCTTTGATAAAAAAAAAAAAAACCATTGAGTGTATATTTATTGGTCTGATTAATAGACACTTATTGGATTGTTTTTTTGTTTGGGTAAAAGTTATAGCGTTTACAAACTATGGGGCAAAAAGTGAATTTTCCCATTTTGAGGCATCGCCTACTTTTCTGAGCACCTGTCATGTTTCATGAGGTGCTAAAATTCCAGGATAGTATAAATACCCCCCAAATGACCCCATTTTGGAAAGAAGACATCCCAAAGTATTCACTGAGAGGCATGGTGAGTTCATAGAAGATTTTATTTTTTGTCACAAGTTAGCGGAAAATGACACTTTGTGACAAAAAAAAGGGAAAAAAAAGTTTCCATTTCTTCTAACTTGCGACAAAAAAAAAATCTGCCACGGACTCACTATGCTCCTCTCTGAATACCTTGAAGTGTCTACTTTCCAAAATGGGGTCATTTGTGGGGTGTGTTTACTGTCCTGGCATTTTGGGGGGTGCTAAATTGTAAGCACCCCTGTAAAGCCTAAAGGTTCTCATTGGACTTAGGGCCCCTTAGCGCAGTTAGGCTGCAAAAAAGTGCCACACATGTGGTATTGCCGTACTCAGGAGAAGTAGTATAATGTGTTTTGTGGTGTATTTTTACACATACCCATGCTGGGTGGGAGAAATATCTCTGTAAATGACAATTTTTTGATTTTTTTTACACACAATTGTCCATTTACAGAGATATTTCTCCCACTCAGCATGGGTATGTGTAAAAATACACCACAAAACACATTATACTACTTCTCCTGAGTATGGCGATACCACATGTGTGGCACTTTTTTGCACCCTAACTGCGCTAAGGGGCCCAAAGTCCAATGAGTACCGTTAGGATTTCACAGGTCATTTTGCGACATTTGGTTTCAAGACTACTCCTCACGGTTTAGGGCCCCTAAAATGCCAGGGCAGTATATGAACTCCACAAATGACCCCATTTTAAAAAGAAGACACCCCAAGGTATTCCGTTAGGAGTATGGTGAGTTCATAGAAGATTTTATTTTTTGTCACAAGTAAGCGGAAATTGATTTTAATAGTTTTTTTTCACAAAGTGTCATTTTCCGCTAACTTGTGACAAAAAAAAAATGTCGCAAAATGACCTGTGTAATCCTAATGGTACTCATTGGACTTTGGGCCCCTTAGCGCAGTTAGGGTGCAAAAAAGTGCCACACATGTGGTTTCGCCGTACTCAGGAGAAGTAGTATAATGTGTTTTGTGGTGTATTTTTACACATACCCATGCTGAGTGGGAGAAATATCTCTGTAAATGGACAATTGTGTGTAAAAAAAATCAAAAAATTGTCATTTACAGAAATATTTCTCCCACCCAGCATGGGTATGTGTAAAAATACACCCCAAAACACATTATACTACTTCTCCTGAGTACGGCAATACCACATGTTTGGCACTTTTTTGCAACCTAGGTGCGCTAAAAGGCCTAACGTCCTATTCACAGGTCATTTTGAGGCATTTGGATTGTAGACTACTCCTCACGGTTTAGGGCCCCTAAAATGCCAGGGCAGTATAGGAACCCCACAAGTGACCCCATTTTAGAAAGAAGACACCCCAAGGTATTCTTTTAGGAGTATGGTGAGTTCATAGAAGATTTTTTTTTGTCACAAGTTAGCGGAAATTGACACTTTGTGAAAAAAAAAAACAATACAAATCAATTTCCACTAACTTGTGACAAAAAATAAAATCTTCTATGAACTCATTATACACCTAACAGAATACCTTGGGGTGTCTTCTTTCTAAAATGGGGTCACTTGTGGGGTTCCTATACTGCCCTGGCATTTTAGGGGCCCTAAACCGTGAGGAGTAGTCTTGAACCCAAATGTCGCAAAATGACCTGTGAAATCCTAAAGGTACTCATTGGACTTTGGGCCCTTTAGCGCAGTTAGGGTGCAAAAAAGTGCCACACATGTGGTACTGCCGTGCTCAGAAGTAGTAGTATAATGTGTTTTGTAGTGTATTTTTACATATACCCATGCTGGGTGGGAGAAATATCTCTGTAAATGACATGTATTAGATTTTTTTTACACACAATTGTCCATTTACAGAGAGATTTCTCCCACCCAGCATGGGTATGTGTAAAAATACACCCCAAAACACATTATACTACTTCTCCTGAGTACGGCGATATGACATGTGTGACACTTTTTTGCAGCCTAGGTGCGCTAAGGGGCCCAACGTCCTATTCACAGGTCATTTTGAGGCATTTGTTTTCTAGGCTACTCCTCACGGTTTAGGGACCCTCGAATGCCAGGGCAGTATAGGAACGCCAAAAGTGACCCCATTTTAGAAAGAAGACACCCCAAGGTATTCCGTTAGGTGTATGGTGAGTTCATAGAAGATCTTATTTTTTGTCACAAGTTAGTGAAAAATGAAACTTTGTGGAAAAAACAATAAAAATCAATTTCCGCTAACTTTTGACAAAAAATAAAATCTTCTATGAACGCTTCATACACCTAACAGAATACCTTGGGGTGTCTTTTTTTTCTAAAAAGGGGTCACTTGTGGAGTTCCTATACTGCCCTGGCATTTTACGGGCCCAAAACCGTGAGTAGTCTGGAAACCAAATGTCTCAAAATGACTGTTCAGGGGTATAAGCATCTGCAAATTTTGATGGCAGGTGGTCTATGAGGGGGCGAATTTTGTGGAACCGGTCATAAGAGGGTGGCCTCTTACATGACAGGTTGTATTGGGCCTGATCTAATAGATAGGAGTGCTAGAGGGGTGACAGGAGGTGATTGATGGGTGTCTCAGGGGGTGGTTAGAGGGGAAAATAGATGCAATCAATGCACTGGGGAGGTGATCAGAAGGGGGTCTGAGGGGGATCTGAGGGTTTGGCCGAGTGATCAGGAGCCCACACAGGGCAAATTAGGGCCTGATTTGATGGGTAGGTGTGTTAGGGGGTGACAGGTGGTGACAGTGGTGATTAGTGGGGGGAATAGATGCAAGCAATGCACTGCCGAGGTGATCAGGGCTGGGGTCTGAGGGCGTTCTGAGGGTGTGGGCGGGTGATTGGGTGCCCTAGGGGCAGATAGGGGTCTAATCTGATGGGTAGCAGTGATAGGGGCTGATTGATGGGTGATCAGTGGGTGATTAGATGGCAGAACAGATGTACACAATGCACTTTGGAGGTGATCTGAGGGTAGGTCTGGGGCAATCTGATAGTGTGGGTGGGTGATCAGATTGCCCGCAAGGGGCAGGTTAGGGGCTGATTGATGGGTGGCAGTGACATGGGGTGATTGATGGGTGGCAGTGACAGGGGGTGATTGATGGGTGATTGATAGGTGATTGACAGGTGATCAGTGGGTTATTACAGGGAAGAACAGATTATATTGCACTGGAGAATTGATAAGGGGGGGTCTGAGGGAAATCTGAGCGTGTGGGGCGGGTGATTGGGTGCCCGCAAGCTGCAGATTAGGGTCTATTCTGATGGGTAACAGTGACAGGTGGTGATAGGGGGTGATTGATGGGTGATTGATGGGTAATTAGTGGGTGTTTAGAGTAGAGAACAGATGTAAACACTGCACTTGGGAGGTGATCTGATGTCAGCTCTGCGGGCGATCTATTGGTGTGGGTGGGTGATCAGATTGCCCGCAAGGGGCAGGTTAGGGGCTAATTGATGGGTGACAGTGACAGGGGGTGATTGATGGGTGATTGACGGGTGATTGACAGGTGATTGACAGGTGATTGACAGGTGATCAGGGGGGATAGATGCATACAGTACACAGGGGGAGGGGTCTGTGGAGAATCTGAGGGGTGGGAAGGGGTGATCAGGAGTACCCAGGGGGCAGTTTAGGGACTAAAAAAAAATAGCGTTGACAGATAGTGACAGGGAGTGATTGATGGGTGATTAGGGGGGTGATTGGGTGCAAACAGTAGTCTGGGGGGTGGGCAGGGAGGGGGTCTGAGGGGTGCTGTGGGCGATCAGGGGGCAGGGGGGGGGCAGATCAGTGTGTTTGGGTGCAGACTAGGGTGGCTGCAGCCTGCCCTGGTGGTCCCTCGGACACCTGTATAATACACTTTGTAAACATTACAAAGCGTATTATACGCTTCCTATGCGGCGATCATCAGGTTAACAACCCGCCGGCGCTTCCGATTGGCCGGCGGGTTGACGTCGCGGGTGGGCGGAGCCTATTGCCGGCGGATGCGTGCGCATCCCAGCGCGCGATCCCCGGCAAAACAGTGCCCCAGGACCTGACGCCATTCTGCGTTACGTGGTCCTGGGGCTGCCACTTTGCCGCCGCCAATATGAAGTAGGCGGTCGGCAAGTGGTTAAGTTGGTCCAGGACAGTCACAGGGCATCTTCTCCTGGAGATAGCGCATAGCTAGGGATGATCTCGACTCCTGGTCGAAAAAACGGCGTGCTCCCGCCAACAAGGTTTAGACCTTCAAGTTGGTAACGTTTTAATCCCCATTTTATTTCTACGCAAATATCCTTGTGTGTATTTTTGTAACTTTTATCTTGTAACTTTTACTTTGTAAACTTTTTTACTTTGTTTTTTGGACATCTGTTGTATATATTACTTTATGCATTGTTACACTTTTTTTCCTGGAATATTAAATTGTTATTTAATAAGCTTGACTTCTGCTGTACTAACCTAACACTCACAGCCTAGAAGAGACTGCAGTGTAGCTGTGTATAAGTCCATGCCTAATTGTATGCTTGAGCAACACTACCATATGAAATTGTAATTGCATTGTGTGTATGGGGCACTTCTGCGCTCGACAGCAGAGTGGGAGTGGCTAACAGTATCGTTCGGAACGACTGTTAGTGGTTTTTCTGCACGACAGTGTAACTTGCATTACAAGTCAGTGCCTGATTGTGCTGTGTTACTGTACAACTGTACTGAGTGTGTGGGTGCGTGTCGTTCCCATATTCGGCCTAAAGCGCAAAGCTGACCCGAATACAAAAACGCAGATTGCGCGCTGAGGACTCGACAGCAGAGTGGAAGTGTCTAGCGACAGCTAGTGGTGGCAGTGACAAGTGTTCTGAGGGGTCCCAGCCTTGTTTTAGCTTGACTAAGGCTGCTTCCCCTCTCGATCTGGTCAAACCCGCAGTATACGCAGGCGTGCCACGGGCCGGTTCCTGACAATGTGGTTCCACTGACTTCTTTGGTTGCCTCTTCCAAAATCACCCATTGGGCTACAATTTGAATATACACAGCTTGTCCATTTCCATATCATGGAATCCGAAAGGAATCGGATCTGGAAGACATATGTTATTCTACCCCCCCACCCCTCCCCCCCCTGAGCATAGGGTATCCTATTTGCACAAATCTCTCCTTTCTCATTTCTGTGATACACCCCTTACATTTGTTAATGAGTGGCACAACAAGCTTGGTTTCACCTTAACAGAGGCTGAATGGTCTAAATGCTATCTGTTTGCTCACAAGTGCTCTCTTTTGGTCCGGGTAAAAACAGACAAAACTGGGTCTCTACCTGGATTTTAAGGCCGATTGGCTGGTTTATTGCGATACCACAGTGCAGAGCACATCGTTTTGACCATGAGGTCTTTTTCAAGTGCTTGAAAAAGACCTCAGGGTTGAAACATTGTGCTCTGTACTGTGGTATCGCAATAAACCGGCCAATCGTCCTAAAAATCCAGGTAGAGACCCAGTTTTGTCTGTTTTTATGCTGAAGTTACCCTGTGGTGGATGAGGGTTTTGACTGGTTGATTCCCTGGTACTGCAAAGATAGGGTTGTAGTGTTGAGCCATCTCTATTGCTGCTCTTTTGGTCCAGGCTCAGGAGAGGATATATAAAATTTTACCCCAATGGTATAGGATCCCAGAAAGACTACATAAATATAATCTCAATATCTGGTTTGTGTTGGCGTGGTGGCAGAGAGGTAGGCGATATGATCCATACTTGGCATAGTTGTGTCAAAATTCATCCGTTTTGGACCTCTCTATCTGTAATGTAATAGTAGCTATTAGTAACATTGAGGTGAGAAATGAGCCAGCACATTTTACTTCTCAATTTAGCTTGCCCAATAAAAACATTAAAAAAATCACTTGTTCGCCATATCTTCACTGCCTCACGCCTCACAATACCCAAGATTTGGAAATCCTCCAAAATTCCCACAGTCCAGGATTGGCTGGGACAATTGAATGACCTTAACCACTTGCCGACCGCACACTAATACCGTGCGGCGGCAAAGTGGTAGCAAGAGGACCAGTAACGCACATCTGCGTCGCCAGGTGCCTCCCTAATTAATCAGGAAAGGCCGCTCGCGCGAGCGGCCTTTTCCTGTTAGATCATGGAGCGGGTCTCCGTGAATAGCCTGCGAGCCGACTAAATGTAAACGCAGGAGACGTTTGTCTCCTTTGTTTACATTGAACGGCGCTGCTGCTACAGCAGCGCCGTAAAGCAGATCAGCGATCCCCGGCCAATCAGCGGCCGGGGATCGCCGCCATGTGACAGAGGACGGATAGCGCCCTGTGCAGCCCCGATCACCAGGGGGGAGAGGGAGGAGAGGGAGGGGGAATTTCGCCGTGGAGGGGGGCTTTGAGGTGCCCCCCCTGCAACACCCAGGCAGGCAGGAGCGATCAGACCCCCCCCCCCTGCACATGATCCCCATAGGGGGGGGGTGATCTGATCGCTCTGCCTGCAACCTGATCTGTGCTGGGGGCTGCAGAGCCCACCCAGCACAGATCATAAAAAACCACGTTGGTCCTTAAAGAGACTCTGTAACAAATTTTTCAGCCTTAGTTCTTCTATCCTATAAGTTCCTATGCCTGTTCTAATCTGCTCTGGCTTACTGCAGTCTTTCCTAACTGCACTGTCTCTGTAATAAATCAATGTATCTTTCCTCTGTCCTGTTTGTCGGGCTAAGGCTTGATTGTGTGGAATGTGCAGGGCTGCTTGTGATTGGTACCCTGCACACTCTGAATGACTCACACACTATGCTTAGCTGAGCCTATTAGAAGCTGGTTAGTTTGTTTGTAAACACTGCCTAAAACTGTTAATTACAAGCCAGGATTGCAGCAGAGAGTGGCAGAAACAGCACAGAGGGGCACAGGAGAAAATAATGAATAGAATGGTATGCTTTTTATTGTAAGAATATTAGAGTACAGATTCTCTTTAAGGGGGGGGGGGGGTAAAGGCTGGGTCCTCAAGTGGTTAAGCAAACTGAATTGATAATACATATGGCTTCTGATAGGGAAGAAAAATTGATGTGACTTGGCGAAGATGGGAAGTTTTTGCTCTTTCTGATGAGGGGCGTCTACTATTATCCAGGGTTTATATGTCCTTATATATATCTAGGACATTTTCAATTATTCAGGATGTTCTGTTTACTGAAATATCATCTAGAACAGTGGTTAACTCCATGGTAAAGGTTTACTAGTTCTACTATATGTGGCTGGATCATGGAGGGAATTGCATCTGTACTGGATGTAAGATTCAGATTTTAATTGTTTTGCTTATTACAATATGTAAATGACTGTCTTTTATGAGCATTTGCTGTTCTGTGTGCCATTTTTAGGTGGGTATATTTCTATTTTGGTACAACATTATACTGTATATCCACAGCGCTATTAGAATAGTGCTGTGGATATATAATGTACTAAATTTTTGAGAGGTATTCAAGGGAGATACGGTCATCCATTCAGCTGCTGTAAGCCTCTCCAATTTTGAGCGCAGGTGTCATTCACATTTATTTAATTTTAGATATTTCTATTTTCTTCTGTATGTCTCTTTATAAAAATGTTCTTGGAATAAATCTATAATATTGATAATAAAAGCCAATAATCTATCAATATCACTGTACATTTTTTGAAGCAATTCTGTAGTTTGGTTGGTGTAAGTAGCGCTTTCTTATCCTATTCTTCTACTGACCTTCCCTGCATCTATGCCTAACACCAACCTACCCCCTACTTATGTCTAACACTAACCCCATTAACTACACACAACACTGACACCTCTTACCAGTCTCCCCGGTCACTACTATCCGCACTATCCACACCACTATGGAGTTTGGCAACAAGGGTAGCCAAACTTTAGTGATGTCCCCAGCATTTTATTTGCAGCTACAGAATTCCACCACCACTATTACATTGGGCACTGCTGCTACAACTCCACCTTCGCTATTTTATTGCACCCCATTGCGAACCTGTCTCTATTACATTGGGCGCCACTGCTACAACTCCACCGTCGATATTTTTTTTCATGACGTTGCTCCCTCGTCACTTTAACATTGGGCACCACAGCTACCGTGTTTCGTTGCATAGTAGCGTTCTTCTTTAGTTTGTGGCTGCCCTTACTTCTCCAGATATGGAGTCTGGCTCCGCAACGCATGCTGGAAGTATGGCCAGGAATGGCAGGATACACGATATAGTAGGAACACAAGAAGGACGCAGCATTGTGTTGCTATAGACAAGCCAGCTGCAGCCACCTTTCATCTATGTGCATACACAAAATGACAGTTTGATGCAAGCTGAGGGCAGAGAAGAGTGAAGTGTAGGTTGTCGCTTCCCTATTACCCTCCATCGAGATGGCAGTGGCTACATAAGAAAAATATGACTTAAAAAAAACCCTAAAAAACAAAACAATATTTCAGAGAAAGAAATTGCTGCAAACAGGTGCTAAAGAAAACACTAAAATAAGGTAATATGGGGAAACATTTTTTTCTCAATGGCATTTATAATAGGATACATTTAAAGGGAATCTGAATTGAAAATAAATTTATGATATAACTAGCTGATGGCCCAGCTTTGCCCAGGTATGCATTTGACTGGTGTTTGCTCCACCCACTTTTTGTAACCCTAACACACAATTACTCAATGACCTAGTTTGTGAGCTTTGCAGTCTTTGGCATCAATAATTTGCATTGAAATGAAACAAATCTGATTGGCTGTGGCTCCACCCCCTTTTCTGAATTTGAACCCCAGTCACCCAATAACCAACTGTACCAGGTTTGAGGCTTATGCCATTAATAGTGCAAAAATGGCAGCAATTAAATTTTCCCCTTGAAAATCAATAGGTGAATCTTGATTGGCTTTTGTAGGCTCCATCCACTTTTATGAATATTAATTAATTAATCCCAGTCACCCAGTGACCAACTGTACAAAGTTTGAGAACCCTATCATCAACAGTGTAAGAATGGCTGCAGTTTACATTTTCCCAGTGAAATTTGTATTTGTCTCCGCCCACTTTTTGGTTATGGGGATAAAAAGTATCCTATATGTTATTCTAGGTAATGTACTATGTGTGTGCCAAATTTCATGCAAATTCCTTCAGCCACTGTTGCATGATTGAGTAACAAACATCCAAACTTTCACATTTATAATATTAGTGAGATGACTTGTACAGCTAAGAAATAAAACATTATCAGCAAATGTATGAGTCTCATTTTGTTTCCAGTACAGGAAGAGTTAAGAAACGTCGCTTGTTATCTATGCAAAAGAGCTTCTCTGAGTTCTTTGGCTAATTTAGTCAGAGAGCAGTGCTATTTTTTGCGTGTGGTCCGGTATTAGTCATGGAGAGAATCTGAAGACATAACAACAAAAGTTGTTAAGGTGATACCTTTAGGCTACTTGCACACCAAGACGTTGCGTTAGGTGCCACGGTAATAGAGTTGGGCCGAACCTCCGATTTTAGGTTCGCGAACCTGGTTCGCGAACTTCCGCGGAAGGTTCGGTTCGCGTTAAAGTTCGCGAACCGCAATAGACTTCAATGGGGATGCGAACTTTGAAAAAAAAAAATAATTATGCTGGCCACAAAAGTGATGGAAAAGATGTTTCAAGGGGTCTAACACCTGGAGGGGGGCATGGCGGAGTGGGATACATGCCAAAAGTCCCGGGGAAAAATCTGGATTTGACGCAAAGCAGCGTTTTAAGGGCAGAAATCACATTGAATGCTAAATGACAGGCCTAAAGTGCTTTCAAACATCTTGCATGTGTATACATCAATCAGGTAGTGTAATTAAGGTACTGCTTCACACCGACACACCAAACTCACCGTGTAACGCACCGCAAACAGCTGTTTGTGTAGTGACGGCCGTGATGGACTGGTGCGC
This sequence comes from Hyperolius riggenbachi, assembly GCF_040937935.1. NCBI lineage: Eukaryota > Metazoa > Chordata > Amphibia > Anura > Hyperoliidae > Hyperolius > Hyperolius riggenbachi. The sequence goes on from NC_090646.1 coordinate 283,860,978, forward strand.
ACCATGGCGAGAGTGCAGGTTTTGGTGGCTTTACAGCCCATATGGTCGCCTGGCTGATGTAGCTGAATGACAGACCAGTGACTGTCCAGCTGATCAAATTTGGTCTGACCACAATGAGGCAACGACCTTATTATCGTGGGTGTGCCCCCCGAGACACTCATCTAGGCGCCGGTCATTGCTTCATTGTGATACTCAAGCCCCTTCACCACGGCAAGGTAATGATCACGAAGGGGAATGGGCGCATGTACATGCCTTTTCTTTTGTTGTTGCAGCTGCCCGCAGTGCAGCCAGAAAAATTAGGCAGTCATGTACACGCACCAGAAAAATTATTACAGCGGCCGCTGCTAGCAGCGGCCTAAAAAATTCAGCAATCCGCCTGGAGTCCCGGACCCTGTTGGTGGTGGCGGAGAAGGTAGTCAAGCGGCCTGCAGGCAGACATGCTGTGTGGAGGGACTGGGAGCGACTTAGTCTTCTTGGGGCAGGCCAGGCAGCCAGTCACACGGCGTGCAGGCAGAGATGCTGTGTGTGCGGGGACTGACTTAGTCTTGGGGCGGGCAGCAGCCCTCCGGGATCCATGCCTCATTCATTTTGATAAAGGTGAGGTACTTAACACTTTTGTGACTTAGGCGACTTCTCTTCTCTGTGACAATGCCTCCAGCTGCGCTGAAGGTCCTTTCTGACAGGACGCTTGCGGCAGGGCAGGAGAGAAGTTGGATGGCAAATTGGGACAGCTCTGGCCACAGGTCAAGCCTGCGCACCCAGTAGTTCAAGGGTTCCTCATCGCTGTTCACAGCAGTGTCTACATCCACACTTAAGGCCAGGTAGTCGGCTACCTGCCGTTCCAGGCGTTGGTGGAGGGTGGATCCGGAACGGCTACGGCGAGGCGTTGGACTAAAGAACGTCCGCATGTCCGACATCACCATGAGATCGCTGGAGCGTCCTGTCTTTGACTGCGTGGACACGGGAGGAGGATTAGTGGCAGTGGTACCTTGCTGGCGTTGTGCCGTCACATCACCCTTAAAGGCATTGTAAAGCATAGTTGACAGCTGGTTCTGCATGTGCTGCATCCTTTCCACCTTCCGGTGAGTTGGTAACAGGTCCGCCACTTTGTGCCTGTACCGAGGGTCTAGTAGTGTGGCCACCCAGTACAGCTCATTCCCCTTGAGGTTTTTTATACGGGGGTCCCTCAACAGGCAGGACAGCATAAAAGACGACATCTGCACAAAGTCGGATCCAGTACCCTCCATCTCCTCTTGCTCTTCCTCAGTGACGTCAGGTAAGTCAACCTCCTCCCCCCAGCCGCGAACAATACCACGGGAAGGTTGAGCAGCACAAGCCCCTTGCGATGCCTGCTGAGGTTGTTCTCCTGCCGCTGTCCCCTCCTCCTCCTCCTCCTCCCCCGAAGAAACACCTTGCTCATCATCCTCTGAGTCTGACTCGTCTTCTGCACACGACTTCTCTTCTTCCTCCTCCTCCCCCCTCTGTGCTGCCGCAGGTGTTGAGGAAACAGCTGGGTCTGATGAAAATTGGTCCCATGCCTGTTCCTGCCGTAACGGTTCCTGGTCACGCTCATTCACAGCTTCATCCGCCACTCTACGCACAGCACGCTCCAAGAAGTAAGCGTAGGGAATTAAGTCGCTGATGGTGCCCTCACTGCGGCTCACCAGGTTGGTCACCTCCTCAAACGGCCGCATGAGCCTGCATGCATTTTCCATCAGTGTCCAGTTGTCGGGCCAGAACATCCCCATCTTCCCAGACTGTTTCATTCTACTGTAGTTGTAGAGGTAGTGGGTCACGGCTTTCTTCTGTTCTAGCAGGCGTGAGAACATGAGCAGGGTCGAGTTCCAGCGAATCGGGCTATCGCAAATGAGGCGTCTCACCGGCATGTTGTTTTTGCGCTGAATTTCCGCAAAGCGTGCCATGGCTGTGTAAGACCGCCTCAAATGCCCACAGAACTTCCTGGCCTGCTTCAGGACATTCGCTAAGCCAGGGTACTTTGCCACAAATCTTTGAACCACTAGATTCATGACATGTGCCATGCAGGGTATGTGTATCAGCTTCCCCATATGCAAAGCGGCAAGCAGATTGCTGCCGTTGTCGCACACCACGTTGCCTATCTCCAGGTGGTGCGGGGTCAGCCACTCATCCACCTGTTTCTTAAGAGCAGCCAGGAGAGCTGCTCCAGTGTGACTCTCCGCTTTGAGACGAGACATGTCTAAGATGGCGTGACACCGTCTTACCTGGCATGCAGCATAGGCCCTGCGGAGCTGGGGCTGTGTAGCTGGAGAGGAGAACTGCCACTCAGCCAAGGAGGAGGAGGACAGCGAAGAGCATGTAGCAGGAGGAGAGGAGGTGGCAGGAGGCCTGCCTGCAAGCCGTGGAGGTGTCACAATTTGGTCCGCTGCGCCCTGCTTGCCATCGTTCACCACCAGGTTCACCCAATGGGCTGTGTAGGTAATGTAGCGGCCCTGCCTGTGCTTGGCAGACCAGGCATCCGTGGTCAGGTGTACCCTTGACCCAACGCTCTTCGCAAGAGATGACACCACTTGCCTCTCAACTTCACGGTGCAGTTGGGGTATGGCCTTTCTCGAAAAATAAGTGCGGCCTGGCATCTTCCACTGCGGTGTTCCGATGGCCACAAATTTACGGAAGGCCTCAGAGTCCACCAGCCGGTATGGTAACAGCTGCCGAGCTAACAGTTCCGCCACGCCAGCTGTCAGACGCCGGGCAAGGGGGTGACTGGCCGAAATTGGCTTCTTCCGCTCAAACATTTCCTTCACGGACACCTGACTGCTGCTGTGGGCAGAGGAGCAGGAACCGCTCAAGGGCAGAGGCGGAGTGGAGGAGGGTGCCTGTGAAGGTGGAAGGGAGAAAGCGGCAGAAGCAGATAATGCACCTGATGGAGGAGGAAGAGGAGAAGGAGGGTGGCTTTGCTTTTGTGTGCTGCTGCTGCTTTTGCTCAGGTGGCCATCCCATTGCTGTTTGTGCCTTTTCTCCAGGTGCCTTCGTAAGGCACTTGTCCCTACGTGAGTGTTGGCCTTTCCACGGCTCAATTTTTGTTGGCAGAGCGAACAGATGGCTTTGGTCCGATCTGAGGCACACACATTAAAAAATTTCCACACCGCTGAGCCACCCTGGGATGTGGGCACTATGGGGACCGTCACCTCAGCAGCTGATGCTGAAGGGCAAGTTGGCTGGCTGTACATAGGTGGCGATACATGGTGCCGGACTCTGCCACCAGCGGTTTCTGACGAAGAGCTGCCCCAGCTTCTTTCAGCAACTTCTCTCCTCCTACTACTCTCTGACTCCCCCTCTGAACTGTCCCCCTCTTCATCTCCTCTATTGGGAACATACAGAGGATCCCTATCATCGTCATCATCGTAATCATCCTGCCCAGCTTCGCTTGCCTCAGACAAATCCAAACATGCACCATCAGTAGGTCCTTCATCCTCCTTACACGTTACATCCATAGTGTTGCCGGGTAACTCAAATATATGAGCTGGTGAAAATTCATCTGGCTGTAACAACAATGGCTGTGCATCAGTGATTTCAACACTAAATAATTCTTGCGAAGTGTCAAATGCAGCGGAAGTGGTGCTCGTAGTAGCGCTGGTGGCTGAGCAAGATGAGGTGTTCTGTGTCGCTAAATACTCAACCACGTCCTGACAATCTTGGGAGGTGATGGGACGTGCCTTCTTCCGAGCACTGTACTGTGGGCCAGGTCCACACGAAATTACATTTACACGACCTCGCGCAGATCTGCCGGGTGGCCTTCCTCTGGCTCTGGCACTACCTCTTCCTCTACCTGTTCTGTCCATATCGGGTATGCACGGAGTGGTATATCACACTGCGTGCACTCACGTAGGTAGGTGGGTTCACTTAACTGCACAGGTATGCGCACTGATGCGGTGGGTTCACTGAACAGAACAGGTATACAGTGGCGGGTTCACAGAACAGGTATGCAGTGGCAGGTTCACTGAACACAACAGGTATGCAGTGGCAGGTTCACTGAACACAACAGGTATGCAGTGGCGGGTTCACTGAACAGGTATACAGTGGCGGGTTCACTAAACAGAACAGGTATACAGTGGCGGGTTCACAGAACAGGTATGCAGTGGCAGGTTCACTGAACACAACAGGTATGCAGTGGCGGGTTCACTGAACAGGTATACAGTGGCGGGTCCACTGAACAGAACAGGTATGCAGTGGCGGGTTCACTAAACAGAACAGGTATACAGTGGCGGGTTCACTAAACAGAACAGGTATACAGTGGCGGGTTCACAGAACAGGTATGCAGTGGCAGGTTCACTGAACACAACAGGTATGCAGTGGCGGGTTCACTGAACACAACAGGTATGCAGTGGCGGGTTCACTGAACAGGTATACAGTGGCGGGTTCACTAAACAGAACAGGTATACAGTGGCGGGTTCACTAAACAGAACAGGTATACAGTGGCGGGTTCACAGAACAGGTATGCAGTGGTGGGTTCACAGCACAGGTATGCAGTGGTGGGTTCACAGCACAGGTATACAGTGGCGGGTCCACTGAACAGAACAGGTATGCAGTGGCGGGTTCACTGAACAGGTATGCAGTGGTGGGTTCACAGAACAGGTATGCAGTGGTGGGTTCACAGCACAGGTATGCAGTGGTGGGTTCAATGAACAGGTATGCAGTGGCGGGTCCACTGAACAGAACAGGTATGCAGTGGCAGGTTCACTGAACAGGTATGCAGTGGTGGGTTAACAGCACAGGTATGCAGTGGTGGGTTCACTGAACAGGTATGCAGTGGTGGGTTCACAGCACAGGTATGCAGTGGTGGGTTCACAGCACAGGTATGCAGTGGTGGGTTCACAGCACAGGTATGCAGTGGTGGGTTCACAGAACAGGTATGCAGCCAGACAGGAACAAGTTAAGCCTAACTAATCTTTCCCTGAGAGACAGTCTGCAGCAGCTCGCCCTACTCTCACTAACGCAGGCAGCACACGAGTGACCGTAATGGCCGCCGCTGCCTGCCTTATATAAGGGGGGGTGGGGCACCAGGGGCTAGTGTAGCCTAATTGGCTACACTGGGCCTGCTGACTGTGATGTAGAGGGTCAAAGTTGACCCTCCATGTGCATTATGGGGCGAACCGAACTTCCGCAAAGGTTCGCCTGCGGGACGCGAACGCGAACCACTGAAGTTCGCATGGAACCGTTCGCAGGCGAACCGTTCGGCCCAACTCTACACGGTAAGGTCGCATAACGTGCACCTAATACAACGTATGGTGCTGCAAGAGCCGACGGTAGAGTGAGCCGCGTTAGGCAGCTCTATTCCGATAAAGTCTCCCAGAGTGGCGCTGATTGGCCGGCGGGACCACGTGACGCGGAGCGAGACACTCCGCATCACGTGGTCCCGCCGGCAAATCATCCGCCGCCAGTGCAGTGAATATTAAGTAGCCATGTGCGCGGCTACTGTAGCTGGCTCTCCCCGCCTCCTCTCCGCCCCCTACTGCGCATGTGTAAACAGTCTAACGCGGCTATAGCCGCTCTAACGCCGTAGCATGCTGCACTTTCCGGGCAACGTACAGCGTTACATGTAACGCAACGTGGGCTGTGTGAACAGCCCACTTGAGTTACATTGCTGTGCGTTGGGGGAGCGTTACAGGCGCACGTCCCTGTGTGTAAGCAGCCTTAATGACTAACTGTACAAGATTTCTTTGCAATGTTTCAAAAGTTTTGAACACTTTGCAAAGAAATCTTGTACAGTTTCGAAGGCTGGCAAAGAAATCTTGTACAGTTAGTAATTAAAGGTATCACCTAAACAACTTTTGTTGTTACGTCTTTGGCTATTTTTTTGAAGCACTTATACATCAAAGAAAAAGTGAAAGACAACTTCAGATAATATTTTACTGCGGGGAAGTTCAAAGGGTCATTAGCTCTGCTTTGTTTCATAGCTGAAAATGCAGAGTGTAGTTTTTGAACTGCAAATATTAGAGAATGATGCAATGATATTAAATAAAAAGATATATAACCGGAAATAAAAATATGAGAGTCTTTTATTTGCTACTAATGCTCTATTAATTATCCATACTACACATACAATTCATTATATCATAAGGGGTTTTTTTTCGCTTCAGTTTTATTTTAAGCATTTCATATTGTAGAACTCCTTGTCCTGAGACTTCTAGTTCACCAAGCAAGAAAACATAAAATATATGGAGCACCGGTAGGTGCCCGTAATTCACACGTTAAAGAGACACTGAAGCGAAAAAAAAATTATGATATTATGATTTGTATGTGTAGTACAGCTAAGAGATAAAACATTAAGATCAGATACATCAGTCTAATTGTTTCCAGTACAGGAAGAGTTGAGAAACTCCAGTTGTTATCTCTATGCAAACACGTCATTAAGCTCTCCGACTAAGTTAGTGGTGGAGAGGGCTGTTATCTGACTTTTATTATCTCAACTATAATTAAACTGTTTACTTTTTCTCTGCTAGAGGAGAGGTCATTACTTCACAGACTGCTCTGAAAGAATCATTTTGAATGCTGAGTGTTGTTTGCACATATTATAGAATAATGCAATGTTAGAAAAAACACTATATACCTGAAAATAAAAGTATGAGAATATTTTCTTTGCTGCTAATCTTCTAGAAATTATTCATAGTACACAACCAATTCATTATATCATATTTTTTTTCGCTTCAGTGTCTCTTTAACAGCTTAAAATGTATTTGAAAATCATAAGTTAATTAGTTAACTTAAAAGAAATTGTGATGTTTGTGATGAAGTTATTAATTTAACAAACAAGAGCTCTAATAGTGAACTGGTAAAACGGATTGCATTGCTTGTTAACCTGGATGTTCCAAGCTCTGTTTCAAAGTATGCAATCCCCTTTCCTATACATACTGACCTACACCTGACCTATGCAGTGCCCAATCACTGTTCCTGGATGGCAGTGGCAAAGGATTGCTGCTTTCTGTGATATCACTGCCCCAAGAAAAAAGGTATTAACAGTATTATAGCAGCAGCTAATAAGTTTTGCTGTTTCTTATTTAATCAGGGATATTACAGGGGATGACAAATATTGGGGTGGCAACAGGCTATGCTTCAGGATATGAACTAGTAATGGGCCCAAATGACTCCTTTACTAATTTGACTACATTCTGGGAGGTTTAAAAATCTAAAGGCTTAATTATTCAATATAGAAGAAAAAGAAGAAATCGAGAGCCCCAATAGTGTATTATTGTTGATTGGTGATTTCGTATTATAAATTATATAAGATTATACTCACAAACATAGGTTGCCAGATATAGGCAACCACTGGTAACGCTTGAGGGGATATTAGGCCTGTCCCCACTCAGGCTAAGATGCTGCTCTCCGTAGACAGAAAAAAGGTGGTCACACCCATCCAACAAGTAGACATAGATTCAAATGGATAACAGAGGTGCCAAACAGGATAAAATACCTTAAAACTTCTAAAAATGGGGGCAATGGATGACTTACCTCCCTAATAAGGACACAGTGTTAACGTCAAAAAAGCGAAAACAAATTTTATTCTTACTCCAACAATCTTTGCAACGCGTTTCGCGGGTCCAGGCCCGCCTCCTCAGGCAATATAAAACAAGGAGCAACTAAATGTGTCAGCAAACGTATTTAACGCCTCTGTGCTTTTTTGACGTTAACACTATGTCCTTATTGGGGAGGTAGGTCATCCATTGCCCCCATTTTTAGAAGTTTTAAGGTATTTTATCCTGTTTGGCGCCTCTGTTATCCATTTGTAATTATTTAATATGTTTGCCCAGAAACCAATGATTTGCAATCATATCATCATCCCATACCAGGCCTAGATTTACAGCACAGGAGCCTATAGGCGCAAATGTTCTTGCACCTTAGACTTCACCCTCTATGTGCCTACAAACTCCCACCAAACTGTACCGCAAGTGTGCTGGCTGTCCCAGCTGTCACATCTCCCTTACTTCCCTTGCCCATCATAGGTAGCTACAGGTGTCCCTTAGTATTAGGTTAGGTAGCCAGAAGTACCCTGAATATTAAATTGCTAGTGGTGCCCTCAACTAAAGGGATATCCTGTCAGTGGAATGATGAGAGCTGGGTGCTCTGCATAGGGAAGGAGGCACTAGGGGAGGTGACTGAGCCGCCGTTCCATCATCAAGCGCCTGTAGGCACATGCCTACAGTGCCTTATGGCAAATCCGACCCTGTTCAATACAATACCATATATCATGCTGAAAGGAGAGAAAGAAGGGAAAATAGTTGGGAAAGGACGAACAGGGGGTGTGAGGGAGGTAAGGGGGAAGGAGAGTAGGTAACTAAGTTTAAGAAGAGGGAAGAGATGAGGGCAATAGGTAGTTAGGGAGACAGGGATAAGGAAGCAAAGGGAGTGAAAAGAGGAGAGGATAACTGAAAAACTGAATACATAACAGCATGCGGTGCCAGCCTGCTGATCGAATGCATCAAAAGACCTAGTCACCACTTTGGTTTCTGGTGCCTACTGCTCCTGTGTCACAAAGCTGTAATAGAGTATTGTACCGCGTTAGTCATCAGTAAAAGTATGAAGTTTTGAATCAGGATGATACCATTTATTGGCTAACTTAAAAGAATAAGAGTAAGAGTTCAGCTATTCCACCTCTTACTCTTTTCAGTTAGCCAATAAATGATATAATCCTGATTCAAAACTTTTTGCTAAAGCTGTACAGAACCGTACAAATGTAGTGCCATCATGCATCCAAAATGTGTTCTAGGCATCCTGAACCACAGATCAGGAAAAAGTATAGGTTTCCAACAGTGATTGCATATAATACTGCCACAGCCACATACTGACTTGTATGAATAAAATAAACAACGGAAAGGATGATTAATACACGATTCAACACAGACCTGGACAAACCAGTTTGTGTGTACTATATGGAAGACAATGCATGGATGAAATGCAAACACACAAGAGAATTGTACATAATACATATCAAATAAACTGCATGTAAAAAGAGCACAATATTAAAATGTAAGGAAAGTAATTTCAAAAATATACAAGACTGCAGCAATAACCATAACAGAGGCGCCACACCAGTACAGCCTACTGCTTGGTTGCTCCTGCTTGTATGTGTTTTGCCTGAGGAAGCGGGCGTGTGACCCGTGAAACACGTTGTAAATTAATTGTTTTTGTTTGGAGTACTAAATTGATTAAATTTATATTTTTTTGTACCATACAAAGTGGCCTTTTGGCTTTCTGTAGGGTAGGCAAGTCCACCATTGTCACCCACATTTTAATTGGTTTTAAATTGGTATCATTTTTATTCTATTGGCGCCTCTGTTTTTTCACTACGCAATTATCCACCTGGTGGATGGGTGTGGACACCCTTTCTTCTTCACAGAGAGCCACTTCTTAGCCTGAGCGGGGACAGGTTTAATCTCCCCGTCTGCGAAATAAGTGGTTGCCTGATCTCGGCAACCTACCCTTGTGAGTATAACTTACTATCAATTACGTTTACATCAATTAACTTACAATAATACACTATTGGGGGCTCTCGATTGTTTCCTTCTTCTCTCTCCTCATTCACCATAACAACTCATTCCATTTCAGCCACACACACCAAGTTCTGGGCATTTTTCATCATTATGCAGCATAACAACTGGTAACATTGAATGAGAATGCAATCATGACAAGCTGATCAAAATAATATAATGTATATAAATATCACCCTAACCAGTGTTTAACCTGTTCAAATATGGCACTATTAGTACTCCATGATTCCACTATAGTTTGTTTTCTTGCTGGAGAAAAAAGGAGTTATCAGTGTGAATTGTGCCTTCCTAGTGTTAGGTATCTTCGTCCCCATAAGGGCTTTAGATGCGGTTAGGAAATATATTTTTAACCACTGACTGAAAATATTAGGAGAAAAATAGGTTAGCACACAATTATATCAATACTTGAAAAGCACCAAAAAGTAGGTGGAAAAGCACTATCTAAATTATTTTGAATATTTTCTTGCTTGCTGGTGGCTTAAAGGTCACGAGCATAAGCACCCAGGACTGCCTTGAAATGCCTAGACTTAAGCCACACTGTTACCCCTCTATTTCCCTTATCCTACTGTAAGTATAATAGTAAAATTATGAAGGCATATTATATTTATTCTTATAATCCCATTATTTATCATTAAAAGTGAATTTGCCACACATAGTATAGTAAGTGCAGTAGCACCTGTCCTTAATTTTCTTCTTTTGTCGTGAGTGTTCTGAAACCTTTGGCACTACTGCATTTAACCTGTGAGTTGGGACAGTCTGTCGGACCGGAAATGGCCAGGAGTATAGCACTCCTTTGTTCATACCAACAATAATGGAATGAAGTTAGCCACAATTGTGCTACTTGAGCTTTTACAATCAGCACAGATGTAGAAATGCACCACCCCCAAAAATTTCCTGAGCTTTTACAATCCAAATGGTTAACCTAACCAATTATACAAAGAAAGAAAATCAATTCAGTGCCCTGTGACTCTGAACAGTGTCCTTTGCATGCACTAACCACGTCTGCAGAACAAGTGAGCCGAGTAGCAGGTAAAACTATTGCTGGTTTAAGTGCGTTCCAGAAGGGAGTGGAAGTGCCTGAAGGCAGAACAGTCTCTGTACAGCTCATGGTATATGACTCAGATAATCACAAGGGAAAGCCATGGAAACAAATAATATTTTCATCATACTGACAAGTACACAGCAGAAAACACTTAACATTTTGTTTTATATAAAAAACATGATTTGCCTCATACATTTTATTTAAATTCTTACTGCCTTACTTCTGTATTCCACTTTTATGTTGCCTAGCACTTTTACCAGCACTTGTTCTGGGCTCAGATATGCTCTTGTGACACCTTTTAAATTAGCATTCCTATTTTTAAAGAAAAAGGTTACTGTTATGTTTAAAAATTGTTTTCAGAGAAAAGTGTGTAGTCATGCTCCCTTAATGTCCTAATTGGTGTTTTTTATGTCTTTTTTTAAGTCAGAAAAGTGTTCTGTTTATCCAATGCTGCTGACACTGTCTTGATTATCCTGGGACTTGTTTGTCTGGTCTCAGAAGTTTCTTCTCATTAGCATAGATGTACATGTTGAAGACAAACCAGATTCCTATGTGATAACATGCAGTAAGTTATGTGGATGGAAAAGATGGCCCCTAATATTTAGAATCAACTACTAGTTATAAGTAATATCATTGTAACAAACTTTTTTTTAAATAATTCCTAATCAACAATAAAATACACTGTTAACAGTCAGAGAAATACGTCCTGCTAAGATACAATGCCAGTATTATTAGGACTGTGCCCACCTTCTCTTATTGTTTTGTCTTGTGTAAATCACCACTTCTCATTACATTGCCAGTGGCGGCTAACAATTTTATATGGGCACATCACTTGTCAAGTTTGGTGCTTTGTTGCCATGAGTCAATCATTTTGCTTTGTGTTTTCTAAGTTCTCCACCTTTGCCTGTCTGCCTGTCTATTCCTATATTGGATCTTGCCACCCTCCATTACATGTATATATGAGTGGTACCCCTTTATACATGATACTTTTGCCTCGCCTGTAACTACAGTATGCTCTTTGCAGTTTAATGTGTTGGGCCTATCTGTGCCTTGACAGTCTTCCCCACTTCTGTTGACAGCCCCCTTGTATTCTATGCAGAACCGGATCACCCACAAGGCAACCTAGGCAGATGCCCAATAGACTATATTGCATTAAAATCCTCATCTTTATGCAAGCCTATACTTCACTTATCCTCTTTATTACCTTCTAATCTAAAGCTGTGCACAGTCTGTTTTGGCAGTTGTATCCACTAACTGACCTGAACTGCACGGTTAGTACTAAACCTGACCAAAACAAACTTTAAAGAGAACTTCTGCTGAGGCCCCCACAGCGCCGACCCTGCTCCATTCTGCCTGCTCCCCCCACTCCCCAGGGCCCTGCAGCAATAATGGCAGCCATAATTAACTGTAAGTACCAGCGGGTGAGCGGACGGGCAGCGGTTACACTCTGAGACACGCTGTCTCCCTCCCACTCTATGGCCCGGCGCATCATTTGTAAACACGTGCCGGGTCACAGAGTGAGAGGGAGACAGCATGACTCAGAGTACAGCCGCTGCCCGTCCGCTCACCCGCCAGTACTTATAGTTAATTATGGCTGCCAATATTGCTGCAGGGCCCCGGGGAGTGGGGGGAGCAGGCAGAATGGAGCAGGGTCGGCGCTGTGGGGGCCTCAGCAGAAGTCGGGGCTCCGGGGCTAATGTCCCTCTTGCATCTATGGTAGCGCTGGCCCTGACTGTTATACAAGCTGTACACTGACACTTTACATTGTATCTAGTGTTGTCCCATGAAAAAGATATAACAAAATATTTACAAGAATGTGAGAGTTGTACTCACTTTCGTACGTTGGGCAGCCCCATTTGCAGGGGCTGAGCACTGGTGGGAGCAGTGATGGAGGGGGGAGCCGCGGCCACAATGGGACTCAGCTGCGGGGAGGGCAGCCCAACTTCTCCCTCCCTCCCTCTCCCTCACCCCTCGATCCAACCAGTTTATACATTACCCAGCCTGGATCCAGCGATCGGCGCAGCCTTCCCGCACAGCTCCGGTCTTCACTATGGGGAGGATCGCACATGACATCATGACAACGCTGACATCATGCGCAAACCTGATCCTCCCCATAGAGAGACCAGAGCTGTGCAAGGAGGCTGCGCGATCACTGGATCCAAGTTGGGTAATGTATAAATAGGGGGATCGGGAGGGGTGGGTCGCAGGCGATCGGGGGTGCCGGACACCTTTACAAGCTTTTACAGCCATGTGAGCAAGTTCATTAATTCTGGGGGACTCCTGAGGACAGAGAGCGGTATGCCCGACACAGTGTCAGGCATACCGCTAAGGAGGTTAAATCAGGAGGATTCCTACTCGTGTATCCAACAGTTTACATGTGCTCAACCCCTTCCTGCTCTCATTTATTTTTAATAGGCCCATCTTCAAAACAATCAAAGTGCAACCTACTAATGTCATTCACTTTTAAACTCAAATACTCTGTTGAAAACCTTATCTGCCATTGAATTTCTGTATGTTGCAATTTTTGACCATGCTTTTATTGATTTTTAAACATTTTTAATGAACTGGTCTTAGTGTAATGATGTTAATATTTTTGTAACTTAATCCAGAACTTATTTCATGTTATCTGTGAGAGATTTTGACAACAGCGCCTCTCTTAGAAGTACACAGAGAGCTGTGATGAGTTTCTTTTTTTCCCCTTTTTTCACAACAACTTCTCATTAAGCCAATCATTGATGGAGTACCCTCACACAGATGCCAACACACTTTTTCTAAGACAGCGTTTTTCCTTCCAAATAGGACAAATAAATATATCTTGGCTTTTATCGGTTTGGTTAGCTTTATGCAGCAGAAAAATAAACATCATTCACAATCAAACAAATAATATAATATGACACTTGACATGTGTTGACTCATCAATCAAGATAAAAATTGTTGTTTTTATTTTTATTTTTTTACATGAAACTACTACAGCATCAGGTTACAAGTCCCCAATACATTGACTTATTCTCCTTTTCGAGTGAGGAACCTTTTTAATCTTCTGTACAGCATGTTCCCTAAGTATTTTCCTCACTTTCATTTTACATGCTGGCATTATTAGGTTCTCACCCCCTGTGCGATTCTTCCTTTTCTGAGCAGCAAGTTCCGCTACTAAGCAACTTGCTTCCTGAGCCTTTTCACTCAATGTGACTTTTTTAACAAAGGCTTTTCTCGGCTTGTTCTAAGACTCCAATAGCCTTTGCTTGTCAAATGGCTGTAGTCTGTGCTGTGGTTAAGTACATTGTCAATTTTTGCACAACCACCACAGCATTTGCAATTTCTTTCTTTCTGTTTTAACCACAGATGGGATAGGAAAGGTGGGTCCAAATAAATATTAAAAAAAGATAGCTTTCATTGAAAAGATAACATTTTTGGGGCCCCTGCTATCACAGTAACATGACTGAGAAGATAGTACTTGTTCATCAGAGGCCATATCAGAATTGTGTACAGGTCCAGGCATACAGTCTTTTTGCTTTATCTCGTACCTCCTCTTTAAGTGCCACAATTGCACAATCATATCAAAATGTAAAGGGAATTTATATATACAGTGCTGCCCATAATTATTCATACTCCTAGCAAATTTTGACTTAGTTTTTTTTATTCATCAGCAAGTCATTTTTTGACGGGAAATGACATGGGTGTCTCCCAAAAGATAATAAGGCAATGTACAAGAGGCATTATTGTGGGAAAAGCAGGGGCGTAGCAATAGGGGGTGCAGAGGTAGCGACCGCATCGGGGCCCTTGGGCCAGAGGGGCCCCAAAGGGCCATCCCTCAACTACAGTATTAGCTCTCTATTGGTCCTGTGCTCATAATAATCACTTCTATAGATACTTTGAATAGTGGTAATCATTAACAAACTGTTCCCCACCCCCTTCTTGCACCTCTGATACTGTAGTTGCCATTGGCAAGTTTTGGTGCGCCGTATCAATTGTTATGTATAGAGTGCTTGGGGGCCCCATGTAAAACTTGCATCGGAGCCCATAGCTCCTTAGCTACGCCACTGGGGAAAAGAAAACATTTCTCAGCTTTTATTTACATTTGAGCAAAAAGTGTCCAGTCCAAATTACTCATTCCCTTCACAAACTGTCACAGTCTATGGGAAAATCCAAAGTTCTATACCATTCCAAATAGTCCAATCTGTTCTAAAGCATCCTAATTACACTAAATAATTGTAAATAATTGTGAACAGCTGTTTTAATCAACTCAACAGGTGAAAAACAGCAACTATCTGCAGTTGGTTTGTGGACAGTTATGGCTAAGACAAAGAAGCTCAGTGAGGACCTGCGGCTGTGCATTTTGGCTACTCACAAGTCAGGAAAGGGTTTCAATGTTTTTAAGTTTCAGTGGCTACAGTGCAAAGTATTATTAAAAAATACAAGATATTCCACACTGTGGAAAATCACGTGGACGTGGTCAAAAGCCAAAAGTGACACCTGTGCTGGCCAGGTGGATAGTAAGAGAGGTGAAAAATAATTAAAGCAAGGATCACCACCAAGGCCATCCTGGTGAATCTGGGCTCTGCTGGTGGCAATTTCTCAAGGCAAACAATCCACCAGACACTGCACACTGCTTGGTTCCACGGATGCAGACCAAGGAGGACACCACTTATCCAGATAAGGCACACAAAAGCTCGCTTGGCCTTTGCAAATGCTCATCTGGACAAAGAAGAAGACTTATGGTCTTCTGTATTGTGGTTAGATGAAACAAAAAATGAATTGTTTGTTCAAAATGATGTTTCCTTTATTTGGCATTAAAAAGGAGAAGCCTTCAACCCAAAGAACACCATCCCCACTGTCAAGCATGGTGGTGGGAACCTAATGCTTTGGGGGTGTATTTAAGCCAATGGACCAGGGAACTTAATCACAGTAAACGGAACCATGTAAAAAGAGCAATACATGAGGATCTCAATGGCACGTTGGCAACATCAGGCAGTCTGCAGAGAAACTTGGCCTTGGGCACCAGTGGACATTTCAGCATGACAATGACCCAAAACACACAGCAAAAGTGGTGAAGAAATGATAATCAGACAACAACATTAACAGTTTGGAGAGGCTCAGCCAGAGTCTTGACTTGAGTCCAATTAAAAATCTGTAGAGAGAGCTAAAGATCAGGGTGCTGGCAAGAAGGCCCTCCAACCTGAAAGATTTGGAGCTCATTGTTAAAGAGGTACTTAAGTGAAAAAAATAAATTGAGTTTTACTCACCTGGGGCTTACCTCAGCCCCCTGCAGCTGATCGGTGCCCACGACAAGTCGCTCTGATGCTCCGGGTCCCGCCGGCGGCCACTTCCGGTTTCGCTGTCAGGACCCGTCAGGCTGGGGAACGCGGCTGATTCTACGTGTTCCCAGCCAAAATAGCACCCCTATGCGGCCATAGGGGTGCTAATTTTTTTTTCCACAGTAATGCCTCTTGTACCTCGTCTTATTAACTTTTGGGAGACACCTACTGTATCTTTCAGAATATAAGACGCACTTTTCCCCCCCAAAACTTACATTCTAAAGGTACGGTATTTTGGCCCCCATAGTATACTTACCGGAAACTGCCACCGTGATCCTCCCCTCCTCTGTTTAACTGCGGTAATCCGAGGGTCCTGTCATCATCGGAGGGTCCCAGCCGTCATCAGAGGGTTCCAGCCGTCATCCAGGATCACGCTCTTCAGTGTCCCTGGCTCCTCTTCGGTGAAGTCTCGTATGCAGACTGCAGCCTTGCAGTGAACGTGCGCTGCCGCCCTGCCGCAATCCTCCATAGTTACAGCGTCCACTTCTTAGTTACAGTGCCCCCCCCCCAGCAGCACGTGTACACTGCAAAGCTGCAGTCTGCATACTGAGACTGCAGCGAAGAGGGGTCGGCAGCTGGGACACTAAAGAGTGTGATCCTGGATGACGGCTAGCACCCTCAGATAATGGCTGGGACACTCGGATGACGGCTGGAACACTCGGATTACTGCAGTCAGGCGGAGGAGGATAAGATTGCGGTGACAGGATCAGGTGAGATGCAGCAGCAGTTAGTTAGCAAAGTGTAGTGTAGTTTGGGTTGGCTGCAAGGCTTAGTTAGTAAAGTGTAATGTAGTTTGGGGTTGGCTGCAGGGGTTAGTTAGTGAAGTGTAGTGTAGTTGGTGGTGGCAGTAGGGGTAAGTGAAGTGTAGTGTAGCAAGAGTTAGTGTAGATGGGCAGTGTAGCTTAGATAGAGACAGTTTTTGGGGTGTTAAAAATCCATAAGACGCCACTGCACTATAGTCGCACCTAGGTTTAGTTTATTTTTTTCCCTGATTTTTGCCCTCTAAAACCAGGTGCGTCTTATATGCCGGAGCGTCTTATATTCCGAAAAATACGTTATGTAATTTCCCATCAAAAAATTACTTGCTGGTTGAATAAAATTAACTTTAATTTAAAATTTGCCAGGGGTCTGAATAATTATGGGCAGCACTGTAGATGTAAGTATTTATAGTATCAAAGTGCTCAAAAAAAATAATGATCAAGTGAATATAAAAATAAGAGATCCTAGATCTGAATGAAATATTCTTATTAAATACTGTACTTCGTTCTTTACATAGTTGAATGTGTTCACAACAAAATCACACAAAAATGATCAATGGAAATCAAATTTATCAACCCATGGTGGTCTGCGCTAGGTAGTCTAAGGCAATATAACAAATATATTCCCCTACTGATTACCTAATTTTTTTCCTTTGGTCGCATAATTTGGGGTTCGGCTACTGCATTATGGGTCAACATCCGCGGTGACATGCACTGGCTGGAAGTCAAGAAAGTCAATGGCGCAGCAGATATTTTAAACTTTTTCATGTTCAATGCACGGAACAAGTTTTGTCTATACACTTGCTAGCAATGCATATTTTCGCCACAGGAAGTGAGTGCTAGAGAGCCTCACTTATGATTTGAATTGCTGCCAAGAATTACGTAAAGGCTCATTACCGCAGGTATCTACAAAGCCTGTCTTTAGCATTGTAGTGCGATGCAATTACAACACCAGTTGCTTCTGTGAAACCAGCCTCAGGCGTGCATCATGGCCCTCTGGGAGACAAGATATTATCACAGGAATTTTAACCTGCGGCACGGGGACATAGAAAACCAATCATACAGGTGAAGTTCGGAAAATTAGAATATCATGCAAAAGTTCATTTCAGTAATTCAACTTAAAAGGTGAAACTAATATATGAAATAAACTCATTACACGCAGAGCTAGATATTTCAAGACTTTGTTATAATTTTGATAATTATGGCTTACATTTTATGAAAACCCCAAAATAAATCTCAGAAAATTAGAATATTGTGAAAAGGTTCAATATTCTAGGCTTAAAGTGTCAGACTCTAATCAGCTAATTAATCAAAAACACCTGCAAAGGGTTCCTAAGCCTATAAATGGTCTCTCAGTCTGGTCCAGTAGGAATCACAATCATGGGAAAGACTGCTGACCTGACTGTTGTGCGGAAAACCATCATTGACACCCTCCCATAAGGAGAAGAAGCCTAAAAAGGTAACTGCAAAAGAAGTTGGATGTTCCCAAAGTATCAAAGCACATGAATAGAGAGTTATGTGGAAGAGAAAAGTGTGGGAAAAAAAGGTGCACAAGCAGAAGAGATGACCGCAGCCTTGAGAGGATTGTCAGGAAAAAGCCATAAAAAAGTATTGTGGACTTTCAGAAGGAGTGGACTGAGGCTGGAGTTACTGCATCAAAAGCCACCACATGCAGACGGATCCTGGACATGGGCTTTAAATGTCATAAACAACGTCAGAAGAGTGCTACCTGGGCTAAAGAAGAAAAAAAAACTGTTCTGTTCCTCGGTGGTCCAACGTCCTCTTCTGGAGGAAGAATGGAGAGGAACACAATCCAAGATGCTTGACACCAGTGTGATGTTTCGACAGTCTGTGTTGATTTGGGAAGCCATGTCATCTACTGGTGTTGGTCCACTGTGCTTCATTAAGTCCAGAGTCATCCCGGTCTTCTACCAGGAGATTTTGGAGCACTTCATGCTGACTTCAATTTCCAGCACAACTTGGCACCTGCCCAGTCCCAATTCTGTGAGTATTGTTTAAGCAAGCAGTCTTATCTAAGCTAACAACCTCTTACTCCATTTAGAAAAATCTAAGTATCGCCTTTTGATGTTGCATGTATCTAGATGTCTGTTCCAGCATCTTGAGAGCAAACAGGATTGAAGCCCGACGAAGGTTATACAGCCAAAAGCTTGCTTACTCTTATTCTTTTAAGTTAGCCAAAAAATGGTATTATCCTGATTCAAAACTTCTTGCTTACAGTGCAAAAAGTAATAAAAGCTGGTTCAATGACCATGTGAATACTGTGCTTGATTGGCCAGCAAACTCTCCTGAACTGAACCCTATAGAGAATCTATGGGGCATTGCCAAGTGAAAGATGAGAGACACGAGACTGAACAATGCAGAAGAGCTGAAGGCCACTATTGATGCATCCTGTTCTTCCATAGCATCTCAGCAGTGCCACGGGCTGATAGCATCCTTGCCACACCGCATCGGGGCAGTAATTAATGCAACAGGGGACCAAGCCAGGTAGAGTGCATACGCATAATTATTTTTTCAAAGGTCCGACATTTTTTTAATCTTAAATCTTTGTTTTATTGATTTCATATTTCATAAAATTATAACTTAAAAAAAGGCTTGATATATCTCGCTTTGCATGTAATGAGTCTATTTCATATGTTATTCATAGTTGAATTACTGAAATAAATACACTTTACTTATTTACAGAATTGCAATAAAATTGGATCATTTATTTGTTCGTGTGTGGCCATACTCTAATGGTGATTTAATAAAATATCAGTATTTAGCTGTCATATGGGCAAAAGTAGCCAGAAATAAGAAAAGAAAAAGGATGACTAACAGGGTGTATTATTGCTGTACACCGTATTTAAAATGTCCTCTGCAATGAAAAAAATATATTATTATTATTATTATTATATATTATTATTATTATTATCCTTGATTTATAAAGTGCCAATATATTCTGTGGAGCTGTACAGGGTGAGAAACAAACATGGGGTACATAGTAATACAGACAACTGTATACACAAAATATAAATCTTGGTACATAATACAGAATTGGAATACATCAATTACGTAATTACAGAGACAAATGGTGAACAAAATGTTTAAAAGTTTCTAAGACACAAATAGGGGAGAGAACACTGCCCTTGTAAGCTTACAATCTAATTGTTTCCCTGTGCTAGATTCATCATTTAGTTTACATTACGAACATGCATCAGAACTGATGTTTTCATGATTGGACTATTTAGCAAGCTTTTTATGTTTGCTGTAGAAACCAATTACTGGATTCCCTGAGAGACATGATATAACTGTGTATGATTCTACTCACAACATTCCACTCATGTAGTCACATACAAGCAGTGAATGTGTTTCTGTACCTGTAACTACCATCGAAGAAAGCTGTCTTTATGGACATGTATTTCTGACCCCTCAGAATGTTGCCAAGCTGAGGGAGGTAGTTAAAGTGTTTTGCGTTAACCCTTTCCAATACACTTTCGCAATCATCCCAGACCTCATTTTTCAGGCGTGTTAGGGGGGTGAATTTTGAACATGCAGTGGCATCGGGTACCCGGAGGGTCTGCACTTCCTCATTCTAGAGCAAAGAGGCGACTTGGCATCAGGAGGAGTAGCGGGGCTGGCGCTAGCTTGCATGTTGTAACTCCACTCCCCTTGCACATGTGCCAGTGTAGTTTCACTATTATGAGTCCGACATAGGATTGGAAAGGGTTACTAATTGTAAGCAGGAAAACTCAAAAGCCTGTCATGGGTAGTATTTTTTGTTTGTCCTTTGCCACAGTTAGTAAACAGAAGAGGAACAGGCACACCATCATCTGAGTCTGGGTGCTTGGCGATGTAACACAGGCAATGTCATTCCATACATATATCGTAAAACACAATTCATCAGCAAACTAGTATTAAGGTTCAATGTAATGCACTTTTATTGTGCAATAATCCACATGAAAGCTAACAATTGTTTTGCGGACCACACAAGGTCCCCCTTTCTCAAGGCGTGTGGTACGACACAATAAAAGTGCGTTGCATTCAACCTTAACCACTTTCCGACCGCGTCATGCCGATGGGCGTGGCCGCGGCGGCAGCCCCAGGACCGCCTAACGCCGATTGGCGTAAAGTCCTGGGGCTCTGTTTTGCAGGAGATCGCGCGCAGGCTGCGCGCGCATCTTCTGCTTGGGGGCGGAGCTCCGCCCCGCCTTCAGTCTCTGAGCGGCTATTGCTGCTTGGGAGACTATTAGACGGCGTGATTGCTGTCTATTTACTCTGTGCAGCGCTGCGATCAGCAGCAGCGCTGCACTGGGGACAGCCGTGTGACATGGCTGTCCCCCTGGGGGACAAGAGAGCGATCGGCTCTCATAGGCAGAAGCCTATGACAGCCGATCGCCGTAATTGGCCGGCTGTGGGGAGGGAGGGAGCGAGGGAGGGAAGGGATTTAAAGCAACAGGTTTTTTTTAAAAAGCTGCAACAAAAATATTGATTAAAAAAAAATAAACACGGGGGGAGCGATCAGACCCCACCAACAGAGAGCTCTGTTGGTAGAGAGAAAAGGGGGGGGGGGGGAATCACTTGTGTGCTGTGTTGTGCGGCCCTGCAGCTTGGCCTTAAAGCTGCAGTGGCCAGTTTCACTAACAATGGCCTGGTCACTAGGGGGGGTTAGCCCTGCAGTCCTCAAGAGGTTAATACTGGTGTAACATAGGAAAGACTGTTTATACTCTGAAGAAATCAACATGTAACAAAAGATGCCTGATTGCTGAATAAACCCCTTTAAAGAGGAACTCCAGTGAAAATAATGTAGTAAAAAAAGTGCTTCATTTTTTACCATAATAATGTATAAATGATTTAGTCAGTGTTTGCTCATTGTAAAATCTTTCCTCTCCCAGATTCACATTCTGACATTTATTACATGGAGACATTGTTACTGTGGGCAGGTTATTTAGCTGTTTCTAGCTGCTCTGGCTGTTAGACAGCTAATAACAGCTGTTTCCTGTCTCTGAACATTGTTACATTGTGGCTGTTTGCCAGGAGTACCGCGGTCTTCAGAGGTTCTTGTGGGAGGGATTTCAGCACAAAATCAGTCACACAGCGCCCCCTGATGGTCTGTTTGTGAAAATCATTGTCTTTCTCATGTAAAATGGGGTATCAGCTACTGATTGGGAAAAAGTTCAATTCTTGGTTGGAGTTTCTCTTTAAAGGTGAAGGTGGCTGTCTCCGTTCTATCTCCTGTATGCTGTCGCTGTAAGTTGCAGCTCTAATGAGTTGCTGGTGCCAGAGTAAAAGGTGTGTTGTGCTGTTGTCAATAGCAACCAACGTATAGATTCTTACACTCCACACATCCTTAGCGTAATACAATCAAAATGTATGTCTTTTATTTGGGGGAAATCAAGATCTAGAGTTGCCAAATCAACCATATTCTCCCATAAGCACAGTGGATAGTGAGTGGGTCCAACACGGCTGGGTACAACTGATCTTTTCTAATACAACATCTCAGGTGTCCCTTTTACCACTTCACTACTGAGACAATTTCCCCGTCTTTCCCCTTTTGTACCAGAGCAATTTTCACCTTTCCGCACTCCTTCCATTCATTCGCCAATAACTTTATTACTACTTATCACAAGGAAACGATCTATATCTTGTTTGGCCACCAATTAGGCTTTCTTTGGTTGTACAATTTGCTAAAAATTAATTTATTCTAAATGCATTTTAACTGGAAAAATAAGAAAAAAAATTGAGAAAATTCATAATTTCTTAGTTTTCGGCCATTATATTTTAAAAATAATACACGCTACTGTAATTAAAACCCACACATTTTATTTGCCCATTTGTCCCGGTTATTAAAATGTTTAAAATATTTCCCTAGTACAATGTGTGGAGCAAATATTTTATTTGGAAATAAGGTGCATTCATCTCCCCTCTAACGGGCAGCGGCGAGTATCTGCGCGGGAGTGAGCAGCGGCCATTCACCGCCATTGACGTTTATCTATGTGGCTGGGCACTGAAGTCCCACCCAGCGTAGATATACTGTAGGAAACCACATAAGTGGTTAAAGAGAACCTGAACAGAAAATAAAAAGTCAAAATAACCATACACAGGTCATACTTACCTCCTGTGTAGTCTACTCCTCAGTCTCTTTTTCCTCTCCTGCGTCCCATTTATCCACTGTAATCATTGGATTTCTCCATCCTCCATTTTGAAAATGGCCATTACCCCATAACAGCTTCCTGGTCAGCACACGGTTAAACTGTAATATCACCCACTTGAGCCATAGGGAAACATGGACATTACCTTGTAACTGACAGCTGCTAATATATAACTGACAGCAACTGGTATATTTCAGTTCTGACAAAATATTGTCAGAACTGGAAGGGATCACTGTAAGAAGAAAATGGCGCGCTTCTGAGAGGAACTGATGGTGAGCTAAGTATGTAATATTCATTTGCAGCTACGTCATGTGTTTATTTCAAAAAATGTTACTTGCTTCAGGTTCCCTTTAAGGGCAGCAAGCTGCTGCTTTGGACTTATATTGAGATTCCAGCTGGAATCTTCGAGGTATCATGTGGTTACCAGTGAAACAAAGCCATCTCCTCCTAAGCCCAGTCTTTAAAGGATACTCAAGAGAAAGTTTCCTGGTAAAATGTAGGCCACATATTATGTGTGGGGAAGTGTGCTGATCCTTACTGCTCCACACGTTTTCTGCCATCTCCCTCTGTTTCTATGTAAAAGGCAAAAGACAATAATATCTGCGCCAAATACAGTCAAATACTATACTTTTTATTTTCTAGTTAAAACCGATAAATTAAAATCAATTAGTTAATTATAACAGCCTCCGCCTGATAGACAATAAAGGAAGAATGACACCCTTGTGCGAGTTAACATCATAACCCCACCACCATAAACCTCCTTTATGATTCCGCACTCTGGCGTTTTCTATCCACCTATACTAAATCTATCAGGGCAATCGCTTGATTAGTTCTTATCAGGGACAAAAACTTCCTGTTGGTGTATCCACATGTATACTTTGCCAGATAATAGACGTTTTCCACTTTATTCCATGGAAGTTGCAGTAAATGTTATCAGCAATACTTGCAGAGGTGCACCTCGTTTAAACTCACTTTTGATGTATCGATCCAAACAGGAAAGGGGAGGGTCTCAGATACCTCGTAATTTAGAGATAGTATAGTTCCTTTTTGCTCTTCTCAGCAGTGGGGAGTCTCGGCCGAAGGCTCACCCACGCGTCGTTCAAACAAACGCTCCCGCTGTATTCCGTGTTCCGGACCCAACAAATTGGCAGAACCTCCGGCGTACTCTACCGGATATTCGGGTGACGTCACCACTCTCAAGGCCAATAAGCCGACATGTTTCAGTAGGCACGCCTACCTTCCTCAGGGCTACTCTTCATTGGGTCCGTCGCTTCTTATACTCTCTCCTTCTCTCCACCTCTCCTCCCTTTCCGTAATTTGCATAAGTGTCCATACTCTCTTACGGAATTCCGTTTCATCGTATGCGTCCATATTCTCTTATCCTGTTGGTTTCTTACGGAATTCCGTCTCACCCTTGCGGGATTCCGTTCTTCACGCTTTACGTCTACTCAAATCCAAACAACTCCACGTCTGAATTTAACCCTTTAGGAGCCAGGCTGTTCAGAGTGTATATCCACTTCGTTTCTGCTCTGGACATTTTCTTAATAAAATCTCCTCCTCTCCATTCTTTCTTAACATTTTGAATAGCAAAAAAATCTAAAATCTCGTAAACTGCCTCCATGCACTTCAAGAAAATGTTTACTTAAGGGATATTTCTTATTTTTACTTTTTATGTTATTAATATGCTCCCCTATTCTTGATAACAATTTCCTTTTCGTCCTCCCCACATATTGTTTATTGCAGCCACACTGTATCACATATATCACTCCAATGGTGGTACAATTCAAGCTACCCGTTATATCAAACCTCTCATTAGTGGCTGTAGATATAAAGTTGGTAATCGGAGTTTCATATTTAGTGTTCCTGCAGGGCATACAAAACCCACATCTTTTAAAGGAACCTGATTTCATTTTTGGTTCATTTCCACATTCTACAACTGTGGGTGCGATCATATTCTTGATGTTGGAAGCTTTTTTAAAAACAAACTTTGGTTTTTCCGTTAAAATCCCATTAAGAGTCTTATCTTGTTGCAATATGTGCCAGTATTTTTCCACTATATTCCGGATGGATTTGGTTTGTTGGTTATATTGCATTTTTATACAAAGTGGTGGCACCTCTTTATCTTTGGTCTTATTTTTCTCAGTCAATAAGCTTTCCCTGGGACAAATCTTTATCGCTTCAACTGCTTGTTCTAATTCACCAACATCATAATTCTTTTCTAAAAATCTTTTCTTCAGAACTTCTACCTGCTCTTCATAGTCTGTCACGTCTGTGCAGTTCCTTCTAACACTTGCACACTGATTTTTAGGAATATTAGTCAGCCATTTCAAAAGGTGACAAATCTCTAAATAAATATAACTATTGGTGTCTACCTTTTTAAAATACGTTTTTGTCTTAACTGTGACATTCTCTATAAAAATATTTAGATCAAGATAGTTGACTTCTTTCTCACTATATTCACAAATAAAAGTCAGATTATATTCATTCTTAACATTCAACCAATCAAGGAATATCTTTAATTTTTCTTCCCCCCCTTTCCATATAAACAATGTGTCATCAATAAAACGTTTCCATAGGACGAGGTCCGCTCCGGGGCCCTCAGGTCCTCCCAAAATAAACTCCTCCCAATACGCCATAAATAAATTAGCGAACCCCGGAGCGAACCTCGTCCCCATGGCTGTCCCAACCCTCTGCAAGTAATATTTGGAATCATTATAAAAATAATTGTGAGACAATATAAACATAATCGATTCCCTAATAAAATTAATCTGTTGATCAGCCAAATCTGTAAATTTCTTTAAAAAATATTCTACCGCTCGTACTCCCATTTCATGATCGATAATCGTATATAAAGAGCTTATGTCCGCCACACACAGCAGATATCCCTCTTCCCACTCAAATTGATCCAATATACGTAAAATATGTCCAGTATCTCTAACATAGGATCTGGTTTGGTTGACTGCTCTTTGAAGATAATTGTCTATGTACTCAGATAGATTTGATGTTAATGACCCAATCCCGGAGATGATAGGTCTCCCGGGTGGGCCATCAATTTTCTTGTGAATTTTAGGGAGATGGTAATACACTGGCAGTCTAGGATGAGACTGAAGTATATATTGATATTCCCTTTCCAGGAGGATTCCTTGATCTCTCACTTTCTCTAAAAGTACTTTTAATTCCCTCTGGTATCCTAAACATGGGTCTCTTTTCAAGAGCCTGTACGTTTCTCTATCCTGTAATTGGCGTTCTGCTTCTTTATTGTATTCCTCTTTATCTTGTATAACCACCCCTCCCCCTTTATCTGCTGGTCTAATTATAATCTTTTCATCATCCCTTATTTTGTTCTATGTAAAAGGCTCTGTTTGGTTCTCTAATTTGCTGACCTCTAACCTAGACATACTACGCTGCGCATGTGCAGTATGACTGCTCAGGCAGCCTTGTGGCCGCACCTCCTGTGCCCATCCCTCCAGTCACACAGGTTTCCTAAGTAACTGCGTCATGCGCACGCCCTCCAAACCAGAATGCTGTGCATGTGGAGTCATGTAGATTAGCGTTCCCCAACCCTGTCCTCAAGGCCCATCAGCAGTGCATGTTTTGTGGAAATCCACAGAGGTAGTTAATCAGCTCTGCTGAGACACAAATTACACTCACCTGTGCATGTTTGTGGTTTTCTGCAAAACACGTACTGTTGGTGGGCCTTAAGGACAGGGTTGGGGAACTATGATGTAGTAGATGGCTGAAGAGGACTTTTTTTTAACACTGTCAGAGCAGCGCAGAGCGAACATTAATTATTCCTACTACAGCATTAACATAAGTAAGAGGTTTATTTATAAAATGCAAGAATAAGCATGGGCAAACGACGATAAATATTATAAATGAAACTCTGAAAAATAATCCATTGCCATTTGAGTAAATAAATGTGTCTGTGAACTTATGAGTGAATATGGGACAGGCACTGTAAATCATTTATGAATAACGGTAGTAACTTATATGACAATTTATTGTCTATATGTAAGCATGTATTTCTGGGGTAAAAAGTGCAGAATGTGCATCTCATAACTGTATTGATGAACAAATAACCAGGCCCGTTTCTTGGGCCGTGCGGGGCGTGCCGCCGCCCGGGACGCTGTTGGGAGGGGGGCGCTGTAATGGAGGGGGAAGCCGGAGCCGCGGGGAGGGCAGCCCGACTTCTCCCTTCCTCTCCTCTCACGGGCCGCCCTCCTGCTCCCCCCTCAGATGCAGAGTAATGCGCAGGGAGCGCTGTATACAACATACCTCCCTGCGTTCCAAGCGCTGCTCTCTCACCGCCGGTCTCTTCCTCTCTGCCGCCTATACGATGATACACACGCTGCTTCCGGCTAAACAGGAAGCAGCGTGTGTATCATCGTATAGGCAGAGAGGAAGAGACCGGCGGCGAGAGAGCAGCGCTTGGAACGCAGGGAGGTATGTTGTATACAGCGCTCCCTGCGCATTACTCTGCAGTCTAGAGGGGGGAGCACAGAGGGCGGCCCGGGAGAGGAGAGAGAGGGAGAGGTCGGGCTGCCCTCCCCGCGGGGCCGGCTCCCCCCTCCATTATAGGGGGGCAGCTACCTATCTAACCTATACTGGGGGGCACCTACCTAATCTAACCTACGCTGGGGGGCACCTACCTAATCTAACTTACGCTGGGGGCAGCTACCTATCTAACCTATACTGGGGGGCAGCTACCTAATCTAACCTACACTGGGGGGCACCTACCTAATCTAACCTACACTGGGGGCAGCTACCTATCTAACACTAGGGGGCAGCTACCTATCTAACCTACACTGGGGGGCAGCTACCTACTCTAACCTACACTGGGGGGCAGCTACCTATCTAACCTACACTGGGGGGCAGCTACCTATCTAACCTACACTGGGGGGCAGCTACCTAATCTAACCTACACTGGGGGGGCAGCTACCTATATAACCTATACTGGGGGCACTTATCTAACCTGTATTGGGGGCACCTACCTACCTAGCCTATACAGGTGGCAACTATACTGGCTACCTATATTGCAGGCACCTACCTAAATAACCTATACTGGGGGCACCTACCTATCTAACCTATGCTGGGGGCAACTATTCTGGCTACCTATATTAGAGGCACCCACATAGCTACCCTTTACTGGGGCACCTACCTATCTAACTTATACCGGGGGCACCTGCCTATCTAACCTATACTGGGGCAACTATACTGGCTACCTATACTGGAGGCACCTACCTGGCTAACCTATAGCGGGGGCAACTACTGGCTCACCTATGCCTGGCTACCTATACTGGGGTACCTATTCTTGGCTACCTATACTGGGGGACCTATACTAAGTGCAACTAGACCTGGCTAACCTATACTGCGGGCACCCATACCTTGCTCGGGGGGGCGCAATTTTTACACCCTCGCCCTGGGTGCATTTTAACCTAGAAACTGCACTGCAAATGACATCTGATTCAACCAACATACGGTAATTAATTCTTACTCTTCAATCAAATTGATGTTGGTGGGCTCAGCATAAATACCAGCCTACTGCAGAAAAACAGACCAATAACATTAAAGAGGAACTCCAGTGAAAATAATGTAATAAAAAAGTGCTTCATTTTTACAATAATTATGCATTAATGATTTAGGGCCGGTTCACACGGACGTCTATGCGACGTCTGCGTTTATTAGCGTTTAACCGCTAATCTCTGAACGACAGAAATCGATGTGTTGTTTGGTGAAAGCTAAGCAAAGCACTTGTTAGCGTTTGATAGCTTAGACATTTCTTAAAGAGGAAGTAGTCATTAAAGGGGCAGTACTAAATTGTCCAAGGAAGAGGAAATTGATCATAGCATTGTACTTCCGGTACTCCCGATTGATAGAGATATATTGTCTTTGATCTCCAGTAGTTTTCCCCAGGAAGTGTTTTTTTTTAAATTCAGTTTATATTAGCATGAGGCTTGTCTGCTGCAGCTGAAGTCCATTTCTTGGAGGATGCTTTTGATGAAGCGCTTGTCACCTCAGAGGGTTGTGCATTATCGCATAGGGTTACATCCCATTACAGCACAAAGGTGTAATAAGGTTGTCTTTATGGCCCTTTACAAAGACCTTAGGAGACACCCTGACCAGTTTCATCGGTATGAGGTCTTTGTTGTACATACAAACCTAATGAAGACATTTCCTCGAAGAGATTTGTACATTCCCAAGCTTGTTTTTAATTACTGCCTTACCAGAGCAAGAAGGTATGTAGAATGTGCCTTTGGTATACTATCTAATGCTGGGGATACACAGGTCGACCCCAGCCGCGTCCTCGCCGCGTCCACGCTCGTCCGCACATGCGCGCGGATTGATTACCGCTCGCCCCCGCTGGCACTTATTTATCAGCGCTCGATTCCCTGCCATTGTCCGCAGGCGGGAATCGAGAGGGCGGGAGTCGAGTGGCTTGATCGGGCCAGCTGAATATTATCAGCTGGCCGGATCAGTTAGTCGATACACGGTACAGAAACGTACCGTGTATCCCCAGCATAACATGGAGGGTATTCCACACCACCAATGATAACACCCAGGTAAAGTGTTGTCTCTTGCCTAGAGACAACACTTTACCTGGGCAAGGATTGTTTTCCACCACCTGTAAATCTCCTCCTCCCCCTAACAACAAAAAGTCAACTCTAACCTATTTGCTACATTAGAAATAGATGGTGGAAAAAAAAGTGTGTAAAGTCTGAAAGTGCAAAGAACGATTTTTTTTTATTGCAATGTAACAAAATATAGTACAACTTTGTGAATACTTTCAACAATAGAAATATAGCAATCAAATTGTAATAACAATACAAGATTTGCAAAAATTTACTATGCATAGGTTATATCTTCGTACTAATGTACATGTTTGCTTGTAACTGTGAAATAACACCTTTCTATTTGTTTTTTCCCGAATAAAGACAATCAAAATATAATGTCATCAATTTTTTTTTCTTCACTATGATAATGAGCAAAAAATAGCCATACACTTGCCCGGGGCTTCCTCCACCCACTGGCAGGTGATCTGTCCCTCGACGTGGAGAGGAGTCAACAGCAGCGGCTGGGGACAGATCGACTGCTAGAGGATAGAGAAGGCCCGGGGGTAAGTACATGGCAGTTTTCACCACTATGACATAAATTTACATCTTTTTGTACAAATGTCAGTGAAAACTGGAAATATTAGAAGGTATGTTTATATGGTTGCTTTGCAGTTGTATGTACAATGTGCTATACATACTACTTGGCGTAAATGTGAGCATATGTTTAGTGATAGATAAAGGTAGCAACGCGCACACTTGTCTTAAAGGTAAAAAGAGATCAAAACAGTCTCACAGTTCCACAAATAGGTATGCTTCACGGATCCAACCGTTATAGCAATGGACTATCCTTTGGTCTCTTGTCCCCGGACAATCACATCCACATGCAGAGAAAAAATAAAAGGCACATAGCGTAATACTGCGATTAAGGTTAGGTCAGACAGCATAGACCATTACCACTTAAATCCAGCTGTGTGAATTAATATAACACCTATAGCCAGCACCAGTGTCAGGACACCCCCTTTGTGCCCGCACTCACCAGGCTGGCCTCCCAGATCTCCGGAGGTGGGATTGATCGTTTGAAGGGAGATTTGTTAGATTCACTGCTTCACTAAGGTTATGAAACCCAGGTGAGGCTGTAAACTAAAAAGCAAACATAGCATAATTCTGTGGGTTTATTAAAAGATTAAAAGCAAAGTTGCACTCACAAGCAACGCAGGGTAAGAGCGCGTTTTAAACAGTTGGGGTCCCGGGAACCGCTCAGCTGCTCCAGCATCAAATCGTCTCTCGCTCTCTCTCCTGCCGGCACTAATTCCTGGTCCAGTCACGTGCATCAACACTCCGCTCTATGCATTTCGTCACATCAATGACCCCGATATATTCAACTAACGGTTGTACTATATGATATCTAACAAAGTACTTTTTCTTTGTTTGTTAAACATTCCACAGTACTACTTCAATATCCGCACTTACACATCATCTATTGTAGGAGTTGAGGATCTGGACAACATTTGTAAGGAAGAGCCTAGGGCCTTAGCTGGACCAAAATCAAGAGATGCAGTCTGGCTAGGGATACGTTGAGACATTATTGTTTGGCAATGGTTGCATGTAAGGAGCAGACTGGGCCTGATAGTTACTGTATGGAAAAGAGGAGGATGTAGTGAGAGGATACAGAGATGCATAATTGGATTGTGGGGGTTGGGAAGATTGCATTGATTGCTGAGGAGATTGAAAATATGGGGGGATGGCCTGTTCTCTCGGCACAGGAACATCCGGTTCAAGATACAAATCAACTATTTTCAGTAAATCTATTTTTAACTTCCCCAATTTCTGCTTCTGTACTTTACGTACATCCAATTCCAGAGACTGCATAAAATACGCTATATCATCTTTAGGCCTCATTGCATTCTCTACACAAGTAGACACTTCCTTTATCATTTTAATCACTTCCGCATTATTTTCTGTATTTTTATTAGCAGCAGCTCTACTTCTTTTACTGTGTTGACTCACATGAGCAGGTGAGGTTGGCTGAGGAGAGATAGATTGAGGACAACTAGTACCCTCACCAGGATCTTGGTTTACAGAGGAGCAGTAAAAAGGGGGGGTTTTGGGGAGGGGAAGAAGGTTTGACCATAAATCACCCATTACACCACCTTCACTAGGTAATGTTTACCCAACCGCCACAATTGTATCAAACAATTCCAAACGTGACAAGGTTGACGTGAAAATGTAAGGATTATTTTATTGATTCGTTAGTGACTATACCAAAATGTAAAAGGCGTGTCAGAGCACAACACATTAAAAAACAGCGCTGTTGTACAATAACTGCGTCACACCTCCATCCAAACACACCACAGAGACACACCACACGCACACGGGCCCATAGGGACTGCAACAAGTCTCAAAACCTCAGTTCACAAGTCCATTGATGAAGAGCAAGATTCCTCCTATTTGCGCAGCAAAGCGAGCAAAGCACAGCAAAGCAGTCCGCAGCTTGGAAGCACAGTCGTACAAGACTTGTTGATACTCACACCTCTGGCAGCTTAAGTGAGATCCGAGGTTCAGGACTTTAGTACCTCTCTACAGGGGCCCCTGTATCTGCATGCATTGTCCCCTGTCCACCGACAAGCTTCCCATTCGCGCCGACATGTCAGATGAGACTGTAACAATAAAGTTTCCACTGAGGCTCTCGGCGTTCAGTCGTGCACTGCGGTCATCTTCCGCCTCTGCACTGCTGGAGAAGATTTCCGCTTTTGCTCGGTATAGCCCAGCAGAGCCAGCCAGTATGATTCCCACGCAGGGTAATCGGCATCAGGACTTGAGCCTGCCTGAGGCGAGGGACGCTCCGTGGTGTGCCAGATCGGCGGTGCAGCCGCAGCACAAGCCGCCTACTAGTTTCGACCGGTGCTTCCAGTCTTCCTCAGGGCGTGGCCTATCGTCTGGGGGCCAATCCTTTTACAGGTTCCTTTGGCTCCTCCTCTACTGCGCTGGTCAGACAAGTGTGACTACTAATCTCATCCCACCGGAACCCATTCGTTTTTCTCATTAGTTCCACTACAGTTCCTCACACGCTCGCCCATCATTCAAAGGACACACACATAGGTCCTATTACACATTGAGCTTTTTTCCACCAGCAGTTAAACAGAAAGTTCGGAGGCAAAAAAAGGGGGGGGGGACTAGGGAAGAAAGGGGGACAAGAGGGGGGGGGAATTGTCCTCAATACTATTATCACGTACAGATTGATTTGCTGATAGTCCTAAAAATGATTCTTCCGGTTCTTCCAAAGACTGACTATCATGCTGTTCCTCTTCGTGTCGAACCGACATCACATTGCTTGAAGTCCTACGGTAATAGCAAACAACAATACATATAGATAACAAACAATAGTGGCACAAAGATGAGATATGGAGGCTGACATTACTTTCCTTGAAGTTGCCGACCAGTCTTTTGGCATAGGACGTGCATAGGCATGCATCTGTTCTCAAACTGTAGTACTGTAGGCTTTGTATGAAGGACTGACAGGCAATTGCCATTGTTTACATGGACATAAATGTTGCAGACTCCATATCCATCTCAAGTCAGATTTCTTTTCTGAGGCCCCATGCACATGCTCAGTAGCGGTGTTTTGGGCTCTCACGGCTTTTCTTGTGGGGCACCTACAGGGCATCTGTTGCTGTTGTAGCAGCTGGTGGGGCTGATAGAAAGTCAATCCAAATGTTAGGTTGTCTTCTTGTTAGTCTTGTCAGCTGCTTGAACGATGGCAATTGAAGTTTTTTGGGTGTTGCACAGGAGGAGTTGCAAGAGCCTAGGGGACCACTGGTGAGTGTGTGTATGGGGCTGAGGTGAAAAAAAAAATAATACAAAAAAAAATATTTACTTTCGGATTTCTAGTGAAAGGATCAGGAATTGCAAGCTGTCAAACAACGGATGGAACTTTATACTTTAATGGAGCCTGTCGACTTCTTGATGAACGCTGTACCCTCAAGTCTTTACTGAAGCGATCTCTCTGAGATTTCCATTTCTTCTTAACAATGCCCACTGTACAGACAAATAAAAAGGCATTCCTTAAATATGTTATTTGAAAATAAAAAACTTATCATAAAACTGACCCCCACCTCCCCCCCAAAAAATAAAAAAAAATTAACCACTTCTACACAGTACTAGAAAATCACTTGTAAACAATACTGTAAAAGCAGCAGTCATATTGGTAACATCCTGTGTTTTCACGACACCCTGTTTGTCGTGGCAGTCTGGTGACTCAGCTGAGGGGGCATTTTACAACTTGTGATTAGACACAGATGATTCAAATCTGCACTGCACTACTCTGGTCCACCCCTACAGTTACACAGGCTACAACAGGGCAGTTTCTAGGCTAAAATGCACCCAGGGCGAGGGTGTAAAAATTGCGCCCCCCTCGCGGAGCCAGGTATAGGTGCCCGCAGTATAAGTTAGCCAGGTCTAGTTGCACTCAGTATAGGTCCCCACAAGTATAGGTAGCCAGGAATAGGTACCCCAGTATAGGTAGCCAGCTGTAGGTCCCCCCAGTATAGGTAGCCAGGCATAGGTTCCCCAGTATAGTTGCCCCCAGTATAGGTTAGCCAGGTAGGTGACTCTAGTATAGGTAGTCAGTATAGTTGCCCCCAGTATAGGTTAGATAGGCAGGCTCCCCCGGTATAAGTTAGATAGGTAGGTGTCCCCAGTACAGGTTAGCTAGGTGGGTGCCTCTAATATAGGTAGCCAGAATAGTTGCCCCAGCATAGGTTAGATAGGTAGGTGCCCCCAGTATAGGTTAGTTAGGTAGGTGCCTCCAATATAGGTAGCCAGTATAGTTGCCACCAGTATAGGCTAGCTAGGTAGGTAAGTGCCCCCAATACAGGTTAGATAAG
Source organism: Hyperolius riggenbachi (assembly GCF_040937935.1). Taxonomy (NCBI): domain Eukaryota; kingdom Metazoa; phylum Chordata; class Amphibia; order Anura; family Hyperoliidae; genus Hyperolius; species Hyperolius riggenbachi. The sequence goes on from NC_090646.1 coordinate 283,895,197, forward strand.
TAGGTGCCCCAGTATAGGTTAGATTAGGTAGGTGCCCCCCAGTATAGGTTAGATTAGGTAGCTGCCCCCCAGTATAGGTTAGATAGGTAGCTGCCCCCCAGTATAGGTTAGATTAGGTAGGTGCCACCCAGTATAGGTTAGATTAGGTAGGTGCCCCCCAGTATAGGTTAGATAAGTAGCTGCCCCCCAGTATAGGTTAGATAAGTAGCTGGCCCCCAGTATAGGTTAGATAGGTAGCTGCCCCCCAGTATAGGTTAGATTAGGTAGCTACCCCCCAGTATAGGTTAGATTGGTAGCTGCCCCCCAGTATAGGTTAGATAGGTAGCTGCCCCCCAGTATAGGTTAGATTATGTAGGTGCCCCCCAAGTATAGTTTAGATTAGGTAGCTGCCCCCCAGTATAGGTTAGGTAGGTAGATCCCCCCCCCATAATGGAGGGGGGAGCCGCGGGGAGGGCAGCCCAACCTCTCTCTCCCTTCCTCTCCCCGGGCCGCCCTCCATTCTCCCCCAGTCAGATAAAGCGCAATGCACAGGGAAGCGCTGTAAATAGCTACTCACCTCCCTGGTTCTAATCGCCGTTCACTCACTTGCCGCCGGTCTCCTGCTTTGCATAGACGCGTATACACACGCTGCTTACTGCTAAACAGGAAGCAGGGTGTGTATACCCAGACACCAGCGGCGAGTGAGTGATCGGCGATTGGAACCAGGGAGGTGAGTAGCTGTTTACAGCGCTTCCCTGCACATTACTCTGCATCTGAGGGGGGAACACGGAGGGCGGCCCGGGGAAAGGAAGGGTGGGAGAGGTCGGGCTGCCCTCCCCGCGGCTCCCCCCTCCATTACAGCACCCTCCTCCCAATAGTGCTCAGGGCAGCCACACGGCTGCACGGCCCATAGAAACTGACCTGGGCTACAATGAAAGTCTGCACAAAACCTGTCATGAGAGTTGGTACTCACTATTTTTCTGGTGGCTGGAGACCTCTTGGCATAATCCCATGCCCTCAGTACATTGCTGCTGTACTCTGCACAGCCTGTGTTCCAGATTGCTGGCTTGGCCTCTATCTCGTCCATGAGTTGGCACAACTCCACAGCGTTCTCCAAAGAGACAGAGGTCCATCTCTCCTTCTTCCTCCTTCTTATCCCAGAGGATTGTGGTTATTTCCTATGTACTCCCTTCCCTGTGAATTATGGGCCATTTCCTGTCAACCGCATACCCCCAGGACGCGTACAAAAAACAATCAATGCGTTTGCGTGCTGCTGACAACGCTTTTGCGTGATTGCTACTGACGTTTGCTGAACGCAGCCGCCACCAGAAGCTGCATGTGACGTCTCAGAGACCGCTATGAACCGCAACGCTTAAAAAAACTATCGATAACACTGACAAACGAGAATATAAAACCGCTCCCATAGAACAACATTGGAAGCGGTTGAAACGTGCCTCTTGAATGACAGGAAAAAACGCAGACAGACGTCAGTGTGAACCGGCCCTTAGTCAGTGTTTGCCCATTGTAAAATCTTTTAAATCCCTGATTTACATTCTGACATTTATTTCATGATGACATTTTTTACTGTTGGCAGGTGATGTAGCTGCTGCATGCTTTTTTGGCAGTTGGAAACAGCTGTAAACAGCTATTTCCCACAATGCAACAAGGTTCACAGACAGGAAACTGCCAGGAGTACCACGTTCCTCAGAGTTTCTTGTGGGAGGAGTTTCACCACAATATCAGTCATACAGCGCCCCCTGATGGTCTGTTTGTGAAAAGGAATAGATTTCTCATGTAAAAGGGGGTATCAGCTACTGATTGAAATAAAGTTCAATTCTTGGTCGGAGTTTCTCTTTAATCTGATTGAATTGGTTAGCTGAAATTCGGTCGTTAGTGGGCACAACTGATCGTTTCCAATTGATTACCATGGCAATGACTGCGTAAACAATCAATTGACTGCAGGATTGTATCGTTAATGGCCACGTTTACGATACGAGTTTTTGCAGCTTTTTTTCCCCTTGTTTATAACTTGGTTTGAAAGGTCACTCTTAAATAAAATGTGTATGCCTCAGAAAATCAAGCTGATTTTCCAATTATCTTTCAAATGCAATGTGAATCTAATTCAGTTTGTTTGCACTTTGGAATTGGCCCAAGCAAATGCATGTCCTGATGATCTGGATTAGCTGCAATTCCAAGCTGCTTACAAGCCTGAATTATCTGCATCTCACTGACCATCTCTATGGATCTGCCATTCTTATGAGGAGTTTAAAGCACACATATTTACAACAATCATTGTATAGCAGGATTTGGTTAGTCAGAGCTTCCTTTTTTTTAGTTGTTTTCTTAGTACCATGGTTTATGAAAATCCTATAAATGGTTTGTGGAAAAAAACTAATTTTACTTAAAAAGGGATTAGTGTGCTGAATAAAGTGCTCGGGAGAGTGAAAATTGCCTCAGCCACCAAGTTCATAATGTTAGGATACTGGTTATGTACTTCCGCTGGCTCTGTGTGCAGCCTGTGAGAACATCTGCTGGTTGAAGTAGGCAGATTGCCTAGTTTCCATGACCATTTTTAGTAAATGTACTTATCTCTGTATTAATCTCATTATCCCATGACTTGTGTGGACATGATACCAACTTCATCCAATGCAGCATTTAAAATAACAAATAATTTTCGTACAGTAAAAGCAAAAGGAACAGAAACATTCTGTCTGTCGACAATTTACAAATAAAAGATATTTGCTGGCTGGAATTTGTGAATGTAGAAGATTACCAGGTTTTATAATGTAATATAATGTCTCAATTATACAGAATCTACAAAGCTCAATGCCAAATACACATAGGGCCATATGCAATTCACTTTTTGACCTGAGTTTTCTCCTAGGAGATAATTTTTCATCTTCAATTTAAAATAACTTTCCAGCACTTTTCAATTAAAAAAAAGTACCAAAAAGTAGGTGAGAAAAGTACTATTTAAATTATTCTGAGTATTTTCTTGCTTGCTGGTGGCTTAAAATGCATTTTTTGACAAGTTTAACCACTTCGGGACCACAGTCTTTTCGCCCCTTAAGGACCGGCCACTTTTTTTCCATTCAGACCACTGCAGCTTTCACGGTTTATTGCTCGCTCATACAACCTACCACCTAAATGAATTTTGGCTCCTTTTCTTGTCACTAATAAAGCTTTCTTTTGGTGCGATTTGATTGCTCCTGCGATTTTTACTTTTTATTATATTCAGCAAAAAAGACATGAATTTTGGCAAAAAAATGATTTTTTTAACTTTCTGTGCTGACATTTTTCAAATAAAGTAAAATTTCTGTATACATGCAGCGCGAAAAATGTGGACAAACATGTTTTTGATAAAAAAAAAAACATTCAGTGTATATTTATTGGTTTGGGTAAAAGTTATAGCGTTTACAAACTATGGTGCAAAAAGTGAATTTTCCCATTTTCAAGCATCTATGACTTTTCTGACCCCCTGTCATGTTTCATGAGGGGCTAGAATTCCAGGATAGTATAAATACCCCCCAAATGACCCCATTTTGGAAAGAAGACATCCCAAAGTATTCACTGAGAGGCATAGTGAGTTCATAGAAGATATTATTTTTTGTCACAAGTAAGCGGAAAATGACACTTTGTGACAAAAAAAAAAAAAAAAAAAAGTTTCCATTTCTGCTAACTTGCGACAAAAAAAAATGAAATCTGCCACGGACTCACTATGCTCCTCTCTGAATACCTTGAAGTGTCTACTTTCCAAAATGGGGTCATTTGTGGGGTGTGTTTACTGTCCTGACATTTTGGGGGGTGCTAAATTGTAAGCACCCCTGTAAAGCCTAAAGGTGCTCATTGGACTTTGGACCCCTTAGCGCAGTTAGGCTGCAAAAAAGTGCCACACATGTGGTATTGCCATACTCAGTAGAAGTACTATAATGTGTTTTGGGGTGTATTTTTACACATACCCATGCTGGGTGGGAGAAATATCTCTGTAAATGACAATGTTTTCACTTTTTTTACACACAATTGTCCATTTACAGAGTTATTTCTCCCACCCAGCATGGGTATGTGTAAAAATACACCCCAAAACACATTATACTACTTCTCCCGAGTACGGCGATACCACATGTGTGGCACTTTTTTGCACCCTAACTGCGCTAAAGGGCCCAAAGTCCAATGAGTACCTTTAGGATTTCACAGGTCATTTTGCGGAATTTGATTTCCAGACTACTCCTCACGGTTTAGGGCCCCTAAAATGCCAGGGCAGTATAGGAACCCCACAAATGACCCCATTTTAGAAAGAAGACACCCCAAGGTATTCCGTTAGGAGTATGGTGAGTTCATAGAAGATTTTATTTTTTGTCAAAAGTTAGCGGAAAATTGATTTTTATTGTTTTTTTCACAAAGTGTCATTTTCCACTAACTTGTGCCAAAAAATAAAATCTTCTATGAACTTACCATACTCCTAACGGAATACCTTGGGGTGTCTTCTTTCTAAAATGGGGTCATTTGTGGGGTTCCTATACTGCCCTGGCATTTTAGGGGCCCTAAACCGTGAGGAGTAGTCTGGAAATCAAATTCCGCAAAATGACCTGTGAAATCCTAAAGATACTCATTGGACTTTGGGCCCTTTAGCGCAGTTAGGGTGCAAAAAAGTGCCACACATGTGGTATCGCCGTACTCGGGAGAAGTAGTACAATGTGTTTTGGGGTGTATTTTTACACATACCCATGCTGGGTGGGAGAAATAACTCTGTAAATGGACAATTGTGTGTAAAAAAATCTAAAGATTGTCATTTACAGAGGTATTTCTCCCACCCAGCATGGGTATGTGTAAAAATACAACCCAAAACACATTATACTACTTCTCCCGAGTACGGCAATACCACATGTGTGGCACTTTTTTGCACCCTAACTGCGCTAAAGGGCCCAAAGTCCAATGAGTACCTTTAGGATTTCACAGGTCATTTTGCGGAATTTGATTTCCAGACTACTCCTCACGGTTTAGGGCCCCTAAAATGCCAGGGCAGTATAGGAACCCCACAAATGACCCCATTTTAGAAAGAAGACACCCCAAGGTATTCCGTTAGGAGTATGGTGAGTTCATAGAAGATTTTATTTTTTGGCACAAGTTAGTGGAAAATGACACTTTGTGGAAAAAAACAATAAAAATCAATTTTCCGCTAACTTTTGACAAAAAATAAAATCTTCTATGAACTTACCATACTCCTAACGGAATACCTTGGGGTGTCTTCTTTCTAAAATGGGGTCATTTGTGGGGTTCCTATACTGCCCTGGCATTTTAGGGGCCCTAAACCGTAAGGAGTAGTCTGGAAATCAAATTCCGCAAAATGACCTGTGAAATCCTAAAGATACTCATTGGACTTTGGGCCCTTTAGCGCAGTTAGGGTGCAAAAAAGTGCCACACATGTGGTATCGCCGTACTCGGGAGAAGTAGTACAATGTGTTTTGGGGTGTATTTTTACACATACCCATGCTGGGTGGGAGAAATAACTCTGTAAATGGACAATTGTGTGTAAAAAAATCAAAAGATTGTCATTTACAGAGGTATTTCTCCCACCCAGCATGGGTATGTGTAAAAATACACCCCAAAACACATTATACTACTTCTCCCGAGTTCGGCAATACCACATGTGTGGCACTTTTTTGCACCCTAACTGCGCTAAAGGGCCCAAAGTCCAATGAGTACCTTTAGGATTTCACAGGTCATTTTGCGGAATTTGATTTCCAGACTACTCCTCACGGTTTAGGGCCCCTAAAATGCCAGGGCAGTATAGGAACCCCACAAATGACCCCATTTTAGAAAGAAGACACCCCAAGGTATTCCGTTAGGAGTATGGTGAGTTCATAGAAGATTTTATTTTTTGTCACAAGTTAGTGGAAAATGACACTTTGTGAAAAAAACAATAAAAAACAATTTTCCGCTAACTTTTGACAAAAAATAAAATCTTCTGTGAACTTACCATACTCCTAACGGAATACCTTGGGGTGTCTTCTTTCTAAAATGGGGTCATTTGTGGGGTTCCTATACTGCCCTGGCATTTTAGGGGCCCTAAACCGTAAGGAGTAGTCTGGAAATCAAATTCCGCAAAATGACCTGTGAAATCCTAAAGATACTCATTGGACTTTGGGCCCTTTAGCGCAGTTAGGGTGCAAAAAAGTGCCACACATGTGGTATCGCCGTACTCGGGAGAAGTAGTACAATGTGTTTTGGGGTGTATTTTTACACATACCCATGCTGGGTGGGAGAAATAACTCTGTAAATGGACAATTGTGTGTAAAAAAATCAAAAGATTGTCATTTACAGAGGTATTTCTCCCACCCAGCATGGGTATGTGTAAAAATACACCCCAAAACACATTATACTACTTCTCCCGAGTTCGGCAATACCACATGTGTGGCACTTTTTTGCACCCTAACTGCGCTAAAGGGCCCAAAGTCCAATGAGTACCTTTAGGATTTCACAGGTCATTTTGCGGAATTTGATTTCCAGACTACTCCTCACGGTTTAGGGCCCCTAAAATGCCAGGGCAGTATAGGAACCCCACAAATGACCCCATTTTAGAAAGAAGACACCCCAAGGTATTCCGTTAGGAGTATGGTGAGTTCATAGAAGATTTTATTTTTTGTCACAAGTTAGTGGAAAATGACACTTTGTGAAAAAAACAATAAAAATCAATTTTCCGCTAACTTTTGACAAAAAATAAAATCTTCTGTGAACTTACCATACTCCTAACGGAATACCTTGGGGTGTCTTCTTTCTAAAATGGGGTCATTTGTGGGGTTCCTATACTGCCCTGGCATTTTAGGGGCCCTAAACCGTAAGGAGTAGTCTGGAAATCAAATTCCGCAAAATGACCTGTGAAATCCTAAAGATACTCATTGGACTTTGGGCCCTTTAGCGCAGTTAGGGTGCAAAAAAGTGCCACACATGTGGTATCGCCGTACTCGGGAGAAGTAGTACAATGTGTTTTGGGGTGTATTTTTACACATACCCATGCTGGGTGGGAGAAATAACTCTGTAAATGGACAATTGTGTGTAAAAAAATCAAAAGATTGTCATTTACAGAGGTATTTCTCCCACCCAGCATGGGTATGTGTAAAAATACACCCCAAACCACATTATACTACTTCTCCCGAGTTCGGCAATACCACATGTGTGGCACTTTTTTGCACCCTAACTGCGCTAAGGGGCCCAGAGTCCAATGAGTACCTTTAGGCTTTACAGGGGTGCTCAAAATTTAGCACCCCGCCCACTTGCCAGGACAGTTAACAAACCCCACAAATGACCCCATTTTGGAAAGAATACACGCTAAGGTATTCCATGAGGGCCATGGTGAGTTCATAGAAAATTTTATTTTTTGTCACAAGTTAGCGGAAAATGACATTTTGTGAAAAAAAACAAAAAACCACAATTTCTGCTAACTTGTGACAAAAAATAAAACATTCTATGAACTCACCATGCACCTCACGGAATACTTTGGGGTGTCCTCTTTCCAAAATGGCATCATTCGTGGGGTCTGTCCTGGCATTTTAGGGTCTCTGCAATCATTACATGTATGGCCAGTATTAGGAGTTTCTGCTATACTCCTTATATTGGGCATAAGGGTAATGCACTGTGGGCTGAAAGGAAAAATGAACGTCAAACAATCAATCAATGTGGATGAAAAAATATCTGCCAAAAAATTTGAAAAAAAAAAAAGAGAGGAGGAAGGCGTCTGCCAGGACATAGGAGCTGCCGCCCCAAAAATCCAAACCCACCAGCTCGTATGCCCTGGCAAACCTGATTTATCCATTCACACCGACCGATGTGGATGAACAAATCATTGCCAGAGTTCTTTTTTGATACAAAGTGTTTGCCAAAGCATATGAATCCCCAACACCACTCCTCGGCCCATATGCCTCGGCAAACGTATCTTTTTGACTGCGGAGGAGAAATCTCGTCCTGCAGCGCTGCATGCACCGACTTGTGTGTAAGCTGACAGACGCGCAATGTTCTGTCAGGATGCACCATCAGTGCTGCAGCTGATTGGTCAGTCTGGATAGAAAAAAAGAGAGAAGAAAAAAAGACAAAACAATACAAAAAGGAGGGGAAGGCGTCTGCCAGGACATAGGAGCTGCCGCCCCAAAAATCCAAACCCACCAGCTCGTATGCCCTGGCAAACCTGATTTATCCATTCACACCGACCGATGTGGATGAACAAATCATTGCCAGAGTTCTTTTTTGATACAAAGTGTTTGCCAAAGCATATGAATCCCCAACACCACTCCTCGGCCCATATGCCTCGGCAAACGTATCTTTTTGACTGCGGAGGAGAAATCTCGTCCTGCAGCGCTGCATGCACCGACTTGTGTGTAAGCTGACAGACGCGCAATGTTCTGTCAGGATGCACCATCAGTGCTGCAGCTGATTGGTCAGTCTGGATAGAAAAAAAGAGAGAAGAAAAAAAGACAAAACAATACAAAAAGGAGGGGAAGGCGTCTGCCAGGACATAGGAGCTGCCGCCCCAAAAATCCAAACCCACCAGCTCGTATGCCCTGGCAAACCTGATTTATCCATTCACACCGACCGATGTGGATGAACAAATCATTGCCAGAGTTCTTTTTTGATACAAAGTGTTTGCCAAAGCATATGAATCCCCAACACCACTCCTCGGCCCATATGCCTCGGCAAACGTATCTTTTTGACTGCGGAGGAGAAATCTCGTCCTGCAGCGCTGCATGCACCGACTTGTGTGTAAGCTGACAGACGCGCAATGTTCTGTCAGGATGCACCATCAGTGCTGCAGCTGGTTAGTCGTTCGCTCGGTCCACCTGGAAGGTTATTGGATGGAAAAAGAGAAAAAAAAATACAAAAAAACCCAAAAAACAAGCAAGCAGCAAAGCAATTACTTCATTAACATTAATAACCTTTGAACTTTTTTACTTAAAAACTTAACATTGCAAACCAAACATTAACTTCTTTGCTTACCTGTTTTTTGTTTTTTTTTGTTTTTTTTAACTTACCTCCCGAGGACAAACCTCTCCTCCCCCATGGAACAATGTGCGAAGTGCAAATCGCACAGAGTTGTGGCGAAATACATTACGCAATTTGTCCCAAGTGAAAGGAGAGGTTTCTGGCAGCCCTGTGTATTAGGGTCCCTGGAAACCCGATGTTTGGTTTCACACTGCATATTGACATATCCGGTGGGTCGAGCCCGCCGCACCGTATCGTCCAAAACAGACCTTCAGACAATACCACAAGAGTAGCATTCGGCCTAGTAATGGACTGCGTCGCCATAGACTAACATGACTTCCGGGCCGATCGATATTGCCACAGAAGCCACGCAGTAACGTAGGCATGCACTAGCGTTAAGTCAAGCACTTCCGGCGTAGGGGGGGACCGCAAAGTGTGACTTTTGCTAGGCATTTTGCCCCAACGCATCGCAGCAGTGTGAAATAGCACTGAGAGACCCTTGTGTGCCTACCGCTGTGTGTGGAGTTCCCTACTCTCTAATAGTGTACCTGCTCGTGGTACCTCTCAAAACACTCCCCTAGGCATAGGCCAGGCTGGTCAGGACAGGTGGGACAATAAACGGTGGTGTCACGCCTTATTCCAGCCCTGCTGCAGACACGACAGCGTTTTCTTCGGATTCGTTGACCTGGGGTAGTCGGAATTGGATAGGCGTAATGCCTTCCATGCAGCCGGCTAGTTGCATCTTGGGGTTGGGCCACGGCACCTCCTGGATACAGGAGTTCCATCATGATCTGTTTATTAAATTGAATAAACGATCCAGTTCTCCCAGCCTTACTGTAGAGAACAAAGCTGTTGTAAATTGCCAATTGAATGAGGTAAAAAGACACTTTTTTATACCAGCGTCTTGTTTTTCGGGAAACTAAATAGGGCGCTAACCTCTGGTCATTGAAGTCCACCCCTCCCATGTTAGTATTATACTCGTGGGCGACAAGGGGTTTTTCAATGACCTCAGTTCGCCGTTGAATTTCAACTGTCGTGTCTGCGTGAATGGTGGACAGGAAGTAAACCTCCCTCTTGTCCTTCCATTTCACCGCGAGCAGGTCGTCAGCACACAAGGCGGCCCTCTGCCCCCGCTTAAGTCTGGTGGTAATGAGCCGTTGGGGGAAGCCCCGGCGACTAGGCCGCACGGTGCCACAGCATCGGATTTTTTCTATTTTTAAGTGCTGAAAGAGGGCCACACTTGTGTAATAATTGTCCACAAAAAGATGGTACCCCTTCTGGAACAAGGGTGACACCAAGTCCCACACAACCTTTCCACTGCTCCCCAGGTAGTCAGGGCATCCGACCGGCTCCAATTTGGAGTCTTTTCCCTCATAGACCCTAAAATAAGATGTATAGCCTGTGGCCCTTTCACAGAGCTTATACAGTTTCACCCCATACCGGGCGCGCTTGTTTGGGATGTACTGTTTGATGCGAAGGCGCCCGGTAAAGCGTATGAGGGACTCGTCTACGCAGATGTCCTGGTCAGGGGTATAAGCATCTGCAAATCTGGATGACAGGTGGTCTATGAGGGGTCGAATTTTGTGGAGCCGGTCAAAATCAGGGTGGTCACTTCGATGACAGGTTTCGTTGTCATTGAAGTGCAGGAAGCGCAGGATGTTCTCAAATCGTGTCCTGGACATGGCAGCAGAGTACAGGGGAACATGATGTGCTGGGTCCGTAGACCAATAAGACCGCAACACATTCTGCTTTACTAGTCCCGTGTGAAGGAGAAGGCCCAAAAAAATTTTCATTTCGGAAACTTGGACTGGTTTCCACCGAAAAGGCTGGGCAAGGAACTTTTCCGGATTGGCGGTTATATATTGTGTGGCCTTACGGTTGGTCTCTGCCACAATTAAGTCCAAGAGATCCTGGGTGAAGAACAGATAGAAAAAGTCTAGGGCCGATCCTAGATTATCTGTCTCCACCTGGACTCCAGACTGGGCGGTGAAAGGGGGAAGTACGGGTGCGGCGGAATCAGGGGATTGCCAATTTGGGTTTGCCAGCACCTCTGGTAAATTAGGGGTAGTACGGGCCCGTCTTCTTGGTGGCTGCGACTGGGATCTTACTGCACGTGCCACCGAACCAGTTTCAACTTCCATGCTGGTGCTCGCCACTTCACCAGGGTCTACGGAAGTACTGGTTCTAGGTCCAGGAGATGTTGTGCTGCTGGTGCCTGCCCCACCATGAAATCTCAGACCAGCACGAACACCACTCTGCTGCCCTTGAGGCTGATCCTGCGCCACCTGCGGTCCAACAACATGGGGTGTGGTACGCCTGGCTTTAGCCGGGACCTCAACCTCATCATCACTATCGGTCAGTGAGCCACTGCTCAATTCAGGTTCAAACTCTGACCCGGAAGATTCATCAAATGAGGCGTCCCAATCGTCCTCATCCGACTGGGCCATGTACCTGAGAACCTCATCATCGGAATACCCCTTTCTTGCCATGGTGGGCTGCTAAATTTAGGGGGTATTCCTCTGAGACTACCCAGAAAAAAAGAGCACCTACCTAGCAAAAGGGAGTATTTGAGAGGTAGAAAGCTGTGGTCACTGAGTTTTGATAAAAAAATAAATCAAAACTGAGGTTTACAGTGCCACAGCTATTGTACAGTGTTTTTTGCAGTGATCAGAAAAAAAATTCTGTCACTGCGGTGGGGCGGGCTGAACGCAAGTGCAGGCGAACGATCAGGCCTGATCGGGCAAACACTGCGTTTTTTTTGTGGATCCTAGTGACCCTAATAGATCTGACTGCGATCAGTAATGATCACTTACAGATACTATATAGTACCAATGTTGATTAGCGACAGTGATGACGCTAATTAGTGACTGTGGTGCAGTGGGCTGAGCACTAACTGACACTTACAAAGGGGCCTAGCTAACTGGCCTAACTGCTAACACTAGTGATACTAAAAAAGTGACAGTTTTCACTGATCACTGTTTTTAGATCACTAGGATAGTGACAGGGGGGTGGTGGTGAGTGGGGAATCAGAGGCAATCAGAAACAATCACAGGACAATCAAAGGCAATCGCAGGCCAATCACAGGGCACTCAATTCACGGGACAATCAAAGGCAATCACGGGACAATCAAAGCCAATCACAGGCCAATCAAACCAATCACGGCACAATCAAAGCCAATCACGGGACAATCAAAGCCAATCACAGGCCAATCACAGGCCGATCACGGGACAAAGCCGATCACGGGACAATCAAAGCCAATCACAGGCCAATCAAAGCCAATCACAGGCCAATCAAAGCCAATCACAGGCCAATCACGGGACAATCACGGGACAATCAAATACAATTACAGCACAATCAAATTGAATGTCAGCACAATGAAATTGAATGTCAGCACAATCAAATGCAATTACAGCACAATCAAATACAATGCACTGGGAAGGTGATTGGGGGGGGGGAGGGGGGGGGGGGTCTGAGGGCGATCAGAGGGTGTGGGGGGTTGACTAGGTGTCCGCACGGGGCAGACTGGGTCCTGATCTGGTGGGTGGCAGACACAGGGGGTGACGATAGGAGATCAGTGAGGGATTACAGGGGAGAATAGATGTAAACAATGCACTGGGGAGGTTATCAGCAGGGGGGGGGGCTGAGGGCAATCTGAGGGTCTGGGTGGGTGATCAGGTGCCCCCAAGGGACAGTTTAGGGTCTGCGCTGATGGGTGGTGGTGACAAGGGGTGATAGACAGGTGATAGATGGGTGATAGACAGGTGATCAGTGGGTAAGGCAGCTATATAGCTGTATACAGCATACAGGGGGGTGGTCTGGGAGGGGGGTCTGGGGGGGATCTGAGGGTAGGGGGGGTGATCAGGGGACCCTAGGGGGCAGTTAGGGACCTAACCTAGAGGATAGCGTCCCTAGATAGTGACAGGGAGTGATTGATGGGTTTTTAGGTGGGTGGTGGGGTGCAGATACTGGTGTGCTGGGGTGGTCAGGGGGGGTTCTGAGGGCTGGGGTGGGCGATCGGGGGGTCTGTGTGGGGCAAAGTGTGATTTTTTAGCACTTAGCTAATGGCTGCCGTCCTCTCTGATGGTCGCACGACGAGTGACCATCAGCGGAGGAGGCAGCCAGTATAATACACTTTGTTACCATAACAAAGTGTATTATACACTCTGATTGGCCGGATCGCGGAGGTTTGAAACCCGCCGGCGCTGCTGATTGGCCGGCGGGTTTCCGAGTAGGGTGGGCGGAGCCTATTGCCGGCGGCGATCGCGTCATTGATGACGCGATCGCCGCACAGCCGCCGCTGATGCCGCCCCCCGCCGATGGGCGTATTGCGGTCGTTTGGGACCGGTCTTTGCCGCCGCCCATCGGCTGGGGGCGGTCGTTAAGTGGTTAAAGAGACACTGAAGCGAAAAAAAATATATGATATAATGAATTGGTTTTGTACTATGAATAATTACTAGAAGATTAGCAGCAAAGAAAATATTCTCATATTTTTATTTTCAGGTATATAGTGTGTTTTCTAACATTGCATCATTCTCTAATATGTGCAGATTACACAACACTCTGCATTCAAAATTATTCTTTTAGAGCAGTCTGTGAACTAATGACCTCTCCTCTGGCAGATAAAAAGAAAACTGTTTACTTACAGTTGAGATAATAAAAGTCAGAAAACAGCCCTCTCCACGACTTTGAAAGTCGTAGAGATTAATGGCTTTTTTGCATAGAAATAACAACTGGAGTTTCTTGATTCTTCCTGTACTGGAAACAATTAGACTGATGTATCTGATCTTAATGTTTTATTTCTTAGCTATACTACACATACAAATCATAATATCATATATTTTTTTTTCGCTTCAGTGTCTCTTTAAAATTATCACCTTGGAGAAAACTCAGGTGAAAAAGTGAATTGCATATGGGCCATAGCATTTTATCAGTATGCAGTACTATGCAAAGTTTTAAAGTGCCCAAAAATCTGGCGATGATGGGCAGATCTTTCTCTCATCAAATCTGATAAAGACAGAGGTGTGTTGGCTGCACATACACCGCAGGCCGATTCCTGATTGATTTCAGCATGAATCTTTCTAAAATCGGCCTTGTGATGCCGCCCCTGGCCGCGTTACCCTAAATGCTGTCTGTTCCCCACCGGTTCCCATGCATTAAGACACTTACCTGTCCTCTGTCCCATGAGTGTCCACTGCACTTCTGCATTGGTACCCCATGTCACTGCAGCATTATAGAACATGGGACGTGTGTGTGACATCACACATGCAATGCACGTGCTATATGCATGCGGAAGTACAGCGGACACCAGCGGGCGACGTGACAGGTAAAGTATTTTAATGCATGGGCACATATAACATGGGAGGGACAGTGGCCAGCTTACCGCCACGCATCTGATCCACCACGTTGGCCCAAGACTTCCCAGCATGCCCAATCGATAAATTCAACCAATTTCAGCCCAAAATCTGTCGAATCGTCCATCGGACATGCTTGTTTCAGCACCGATTTTCATCGATTCAATAATAATTGAATTAGATGGTTGATCGGCCACCAAATCGCTAGATGTATGGCCACCTTTAGGCTACGTTCACAGTGGTAGTTGTGTTGCTTTTCCAGTAGAAGCAGCAACGCATTGGAATGGCAAAGTTGCACTGCACGTTATCCGTGCATTGTGTTGCATACAGTCAATGAAAAGTATGCTTCACTGTCACTGTTATTCTGTGTTTTGAGGTAACGCACTGCATGCAGTGCATTGGAATGCTGCACATCATATCATCGCACCGGCCACACTGTGAACATCGCACACGGGTATCATTGCAGCGTGGAAAGTCATGTTACAAAGTGGATGTTACGTTGCCCCACAACACCCCACTGTGAATATAGCCTTAGCCAGGGGTGAAAAAAATGCTGTATTGTAAGAATGCATTTATACATTCTAATTGTTCTTATCAAATTACAAAATGTGAAGTGAGTTAAAAGAAAAGTCAAAATCAAATCAGTTTTGAGTGACTACCCATTGACTTAGCAAAAAGTAATAGGTACAATTGCACAAAGTCAGGAGTTTTGTAGGATTATGGTCAGGCGTTTTGTACCAAGCAGGTACTAATAAATAAATCCTTTTCATATGTAGGTTGAAATTAGCTGAAATAAAAACACCTGTGTAGAAGGGTTACGGTAAATCTCAGTGAGGAATAGTCAAACTCTGCTACCAAGAACAGATAATACACCAATGCAAGATTGAGCACCAGCGGCGGCTCCAGCTTCAGATTTTTGGGGGGATACAAAGGCTAGCTGGTGGGGCCTACTGTGGTTTATAACAAGAAGTGCTCTTTCCTCATTACAGGTAGCAGATGTTTCTATCCCCCAATATAGGTAGCAGAGGTGCCCGGAGTGTTAGGTAGCCCCCCAGAATAGATGGCAGATGCTCCCTCCCCCAATATACTGTAGGTAGCAACATGTGCCCCAAGCATTAGCTAGCCCTCCAGTATATGTAGGTAGCCCTCCAGTATATGTAGCAGATGTGTTACCAGTATTAGGTGACCCCCAATATAGGTGGAAGATGTGTTTCTAGCATTAAGTACATCCCCCCAGTATAGGTAGCCAGATGTACCCCTAGTATTAGGTAGCATCTAATTTCAAGGACATTTCTGTTGTAAGTTAACAAACTGTTAATCTGTGACTCAAAGAGGGGAACAGCAGCTCAGCCTAGACATAGGTCTTAATTCACTAAGATCATGCTGGAGATAATAAGGCAAGAGAAAAACTTACCTCCACACAGTGAGAGAGTTATCTTATCTCTTAATTCTTTAAGTTACCTCCTCTGTAGTTGTTACCTCCTTTGTAGTTATTTTCACACGCAGTTAATTAACAGCCTGTCTTTAACTTTAGAATTCTGGAGTTATTTTAAGGATTGAAGAGTTAACTTAAAGACAGACGAGTTAACTTTAGGTTTGCCTGAGGTAAAATCATCACCATGGTGATCACTCTAGAAACGTTATTAAAGACAGGAGATAAGCTTAGTGAATTGAGGCCATAGACCACCACCCTAATTTCAAGGACATTTCTGTTTTCAGTTAACAAACTGTTAGGCCCCATTTACACTAAGGGCTCTTTCACATTAGGGCAGATTTTGTGCGTTAACGCAAACGGCAGCCGTTTGCGTTAACCAAGGTAAGATGAAAGTCCATAGACTTTCATTTTACCTTTCACACCCGACGCTGCGTTTCGATACGTTGCGTTTCCGACGCACCCGGGCGCAGTTTTTCATCCAACGCACCCGCGAGCCGGCGTTTTACGTCGGGTTTCAATTACCAGCTACCGCCGCTGATTGCGTCGCACCGCAGATACCCGACGACACGCCGCAGGCAGACAACGCGTGCAGGAGAACGGCTCCTGCACGCGTTGTCTAATGTGAAAGAGCCCTAAATCAGGTGGTACGCGTTTTTTTTCTTCTTCTCCATAGCAGTGTATTGTGAAAAAGATTTCAGTTAAAACGCGTTAAGTGTGAAAGGTGGCATAAGAAAACATTGGACTTACTTTAAAAATCAGTTGACCTTTCAGTTATAACTGAGAGCAACTGATTAAGTGTAAACGGGGCCTTAGGGCCCGTTTCACCAGACGTGTTGCTATGCGGAAACCGCAAGCGCAAGGAAACTGCAACCAATTCATGTCAACAGAGTCGTTTCTATTGGCGCGAATTTACCTCCACGATGTGGCACGATGTGACACGGGGGGAATTATGGATGGCATGCTGCAGTTTTCCGCAGCACGCATCCGAGTCCACACAGACGCCGACGGGAAGCCGCATGACGTTGCATCCGGTTATACGAAAGGCAACCAGAAGTACTTCCAGAGGGATGCAAGGCGATGCGGCAATCACCTTGCATCCTTAAAGAGGAACTCCAGTGAAAATAATGTAATAAAAAAAGTGCTTCATTTTTACAATAATTATGTATAAATGATTTAGTCAGTGTTTGCCCATTGCAAAATCATTTAAATCCCTGATTTACATTCTGACATTTATTACATGGTGACATTTTTACTGTTAGCAGGTGATGTAGCTGCTGCATGCTTTTTTGGCAGTTGGAAACAGCTGTAAACAGCTATTTCCCACAATGCAACAAGGTTTACAGACAGGAAACTGCCAGGAGTACCACGTTCCTCAGAGTTTCTTGTGGGAGGGGTTTCACCACAATATCAGCCATACAGAGCTCCCTGATGATCTGTTTGTGAAAAGGAATAGATTTCTCATTTCTGTAAAAGGGGGTATCAACTACTGATTGGGATAAAGTTCAATTCTTGGTTGGAGTTTATCTTTAACACCAGTGGAAACAGGCCCTTAATCTGTGACTCAAAGAGGAGAGCAACAGCTCTGCCTAGACATACACCATCACTCTCATTTCAAGGACATTTCTGTTGTAAGTTAACAAACTGTTCATCTGTGACTCGAAAAATGGAGCAGCAGCTCAGCTTAGACACAGACCATCACTCTAATTTCAAAAACATTTTGGTCGTAAATTACTAAACTGTTAATCTGTGAATCAAATCAAAAAGGGGAGCAGCAGCTTAGCCTAGACATAGACCATCACTCTCATTTCAAAAACATTTCGGTCATAAATTACTAAACTGTTAATCTGTGACTCTAAGAGAGAAGCAGCAGCTCAGCCTAGACATAGATCATCACACTCATTCCAAGGACATTTCTGTCGTAAATTACTAAACTGTTAGCCTGTGACACAAAGAGGGGAGCAGCAGCTCAGCCTAGATATAGACCAGTGGTTCCCAAATGTTTTTGGATGAGAGCACCCTTGATGGCTTTGAAATTTTTTCAAGGCACCCCTCCGCAAAAACAACTACCGAAATGCTGTTATAACCCTTGTTAGGCGGCACCCCACTTCAAGTAGCTAATGTCACTCTCATTACAAGGACATTTCTGTCGTAAGTTAACAAAATGTTAATCTGTGACTCAAAGAGGGGAGCAGCAGCTCAGCCTAGACATAGACCATCACCCTCATTTAAGGACATTTCTGTTTTCAGTTAACAAACTGTTCATTTGTGACTCAAAGAGAGGAGCAGCAGCTCAACCTAGACGTAGACCATCACCCTCATTTCAACGACATTTCTGTCGTAAATTACCAAATTATTAATCTGTGACTAAAAGAGAGGAGCAGCAGATCAGCCTAGACATGGACCATCACCCTCATTTCAAGGACATTTCTGTTGTAAGTTAACAAACTTCATCTGTGACTCAAAGAGAGGAGCAGCAGATCAGCCTAGACATAGGCCATCACCCACATATCAAGGACATTTTTGTTGTAAATGAACACACTGTTAATCTGTGATTCAAAGAGAGGAGAAGCAGCTCAGCCTAGACATAGACCATCACCCTCATTTCTAGGACATTTCTGTTTTCAGTTAACAAACTGTTAATCTGTAACTCAAAGAGAGGAGCAGCAACTCAGCCTAGACATGGACCATCACCCTCATTTCAAAGACATTTCAGTCATAAATTACCAAACTGTTAATCTGTCACTCAAAGAGGGTAGCAGCAGCTCAGCCTAGACATAGACTATCACCCTCATTTCAAGGACATTTCTGTCGTAAATTACCAAATTATTAATCTGTGACTAAAAGAGAGGAGCAGCAGCTCAGCCTAGACATAGACCATCACCCTCATTTCAAGGAAATATCTGGCATCATGTACCAATCTAATTATTATTAGCAAAAAGAGGGGGCACCCTGATGTTAGAAACACCACTATGAAGGACAGCAGCAGGTTTATGAATAAAATTGTATTTGGCAGTGCAACCTGATGGTGGGCACACCGTTATGAATAACAGCACCATGTTTTTATTTTTTTGGGGGGGGGGGGAGGCAGTGCATCCTGATGATTGGAACACCGCTACAAAGGACCGACTAACGGCAATTGGTGTCAAGTCCTGAGGCGGGGTTTTGCAGGTGATCGTGAACACTGATGCGTGCGCATCTCCACTTGAATGGCGGCGCTCTGCCATCAGTCTGCCAGTGGCAACCGCCTCTAGGAGACTGTTAGACGGTGAAACCGCTGTCTCATAACATTGTACAGCACTGCGGTCTATGGCAGCACTGTACTGGGGACAGTCGTTTGACATGGCTGTCCCCCTGAGCGGCAGGGAAGCGATCTGCTGAAGCCTATGACAGCTGATCGTGCTGTTTGGCTGGCGGGGGGAGGAAGGGTTATTAACTTCTTGTCGACCGTTCCACGCCAATTGGCGTGAACGTGGCGGCAGCCCCAGGACCACTCCACGCCCATTGACGTGAACGACCTTCTATGGGACTAGAAGGAGATCGCGCGCGACGATGCATGTGCGTCTGCTTGGAAGGAGGAGCTCCACTCCGCCTTCAGTCTTCCAGCGGCGATCGCTGCTCGGAGATTGTTAGATGGTGAAACCACCGTCTAATGTACCTGTACAGCGCTGTGATCTAAGGCAGCCCTGTACTGGGGACAGCCGTGTGACCCGGCTGTCCCCCTGGGGGACACAGAAGCGATAAGTGGTGATAGGCAGAAGCCTGGGGGAGGGAGGGAGGGAAAATGATTAAAGAAATATGCGTTTTTATTAAAAAATAAATAAGAAAAATATTTGTACAAAAAAACCAGTAAATATTGGGGGAGCGATTAGACCAACCCCACCAACAGAGAGCTCTGTTGGTGGAGAGAAAAAGGGAGGGGGGGGGGGGAAATCACTTGTGTGCCGAGTTGTGCGGCCCTGCAGTGAGCCCTTAAAGCTGCAGTGGCCCAATTTATGAAAAATGGCCTGGTCTTAAGGGGGGTTTAACACCGCGGTCCTCAAGTGGTTAAAATAATTTTTAAAAATTGCTTTTTTATTGGAAAAAAAAACAATAAATACTTGTAAAAAAAAACATCCTCAAGCCCACCAATAGAAATCTCAGTTGGTGGGCAGAAAGGGGGGGAATCACTTGTGTTCTGAGTTGTACAGCCCTGCAGCAAGGCCTTTAACCACTTCACCACTGAGGGGGTTTACCCCCTGACCACCAGAGCAATTTTCACCTTTCAGCGCTCCTTCCATTCATTCGTCTATAACTTTATCATTACTTATCACAATTAAACGATCTATATCTTGTTTTTTCCACCACTAATTAGGCTTTCTTTAGGTGGGTCATTATGCCAAGAATTATTTTATTCTAAATGTGTTTTAATCGGAAAATAGGAAAAATCTGGGAAAAAATGTATTATTTTTCAGTTTTCAGCCATTATAGTTTTTAATTAATGCATGCTACTGTAATTAAAACCCATGAAATGTATTTGCCCTTTTGTCCCAGTTATAAAACTGTTATAAAATTGTCCCTATCACAATGTTTGGTGCCAATATTTTATTTGGAAATAAAGGTGCATTTTTTTCAGTTTTGCGTCCATCCCTAATTACAAGCCCAGAGTTTATAAAGTAACAGTGTTGTACCCTCCTGACATAAATATTTAAAAAGTTCAGTCCCTAAGGTAACTATTTATGTATTTTTTTTATTGTACATTTTTTTATTTATTTTTTAATTACAAAAAAAAAAAAAAATTGGGAGTGTGGGAGGTAATGAGGTAATTTTTTGTGTAAAAGTAATTTATTTGTATGTGAAAAATGTGTAGGGTGTAGTTTTACTATTTGGCCACAAGATGGCCACAGTAACTTTTTGTTTTAATGCGACCTCCAAGCGTCCTTCCGGAAGCTTGGAGGAAGTACTTGGAGGCTGGGTAAGATCACAATGATCGCGCTGCCCATCGGAGAGCAGCGGATCATTGCGGGGCTTAGATCAACGAACGGGAATGGATTTTCCCGTTCATTGATTTCCGGGCGAGCGGGCGGCGGCGTGTTTACTAGCGGCGGGCGGCGTATTTACGAGCGGGAGCATGGACAGCGGCGGGAGTGCGCAAAGTACGGATTTCTCCGTCCCTGGGGGTTAAAGGATGGAAAAAGGGACGGAGAAATTCGTACGCGTGGGGGGAAAGTGGTTAAGCTGTAGTGGCCTAATTAGGAAAAAATAGCATGGTCACTAGGGGGGTGTAAGCCCATGGTCCTCAAGTGGTTAAGGAGGGAGACTTGGGGGAACCTACAGGCTCTGTACAATGGGATGATTTCTGGTGGTTGAGACACCAACCGCCAAGACTCTGCAATGAGAGAGACCAGGAGCCCAATGGTGCAGTATCGTTAGGTAAAATAAGTATGAGTAAGATAGTAAGATATATTCACAAGGGTAGGTTGCACTCCTGCAACCACCGACAGAGCTTACGGGAAATTAAACCGTTCCCGTTCGGAATCCCAGATCCGCTTGGCAGGTACTGGTTGGCTCTCCTTAGGTATTTGGACACGTGGTGTACCATATACTACCTCGAAGGGTTGGACTACAACTAAGACTTGTTGGAGGCGCCCAGAATATAATTATCTTAAATCATAAAGTATAGGAGTAATTTGGTCTTACCTCCATAAACGGACAAACCATACAAGTAAAACTTTTTAATGATGCACAAAAAGACAACGCGTTTCATGGTTTGTCCGTTTATGGAGGTAAGACCAAATTACTCCTATACTTTATGATCTTAAATAATTATTTTCTGGGCACCTCCAACAAGTCTTCTTATCTACAGGCTCTGTGTCCCTAGGCCAGTGTTTCTCAAACCTGTCCTTGTGACTCCCCAACAGTGCATGTTTTACAGGCAACCACACCTATGCACAGGTGGGGTAATTAGTGTCTCAGCTAGGTGGATTCCATGTAGCTGAGACACTAATTACCCCACCTGTGTTGGAGAGTCACGAGGACAGGTTTGAGAAACACTGACCTAGGCAATTGCTCAGTTTGACCCTAAGCAAGTGCCCATGGGCGTCCGCACGTTTGGCAAAATGGGGCATGCGCCCCCCCCCCCCCCCCCGGCCAGCCACTGCCTCCCCTTAGCCACCCGAATCTGGAAGAATCAAGCCGCCAGTCAGGGACAGCTCCGGGAAGTCCAGACTGCAGCATCCAAGCACAATATATCAGGGGCATTTCCCCGGAATGTTTCCCTGCCGCTGTACCCACGTGTGCCGCCCTCGATAGAATATCTCTCATCCCCTCTCCTCTCTCTCGCTGTTTTTGCATGGTGTACTCAGCCCTCAGAGATGAGAGGAAGAGGAGCTATACACAGTGCAGCGCAGAATACAGGAAGCGACTTCACGTTAACTTCATGTATTTGAACTATACGGTGCTGCATTGTGCAATGTGCATGGCTCCTCTTGCTCTCTCATCTCTGAGGTCTGATACTGAGCCAAACACAGCGAGCAAAGGAGGACGAGAGAGACGCTATTCAGGACACATAACAAGCAGATTCTACTGTTCTTCTGATGCTGGGCAGCGCAGTGAGCTAGCAAGGGAGGATGAGAGAGACGCTATCCAGACCATGGCAAACGACAAGCAGATTCTCCTGTCAAGATAATGTGAACGCAGTGAGTGAAGGAAGATGAAAGAAAAAGTTGGACTATGCTGTATATTTCTGCTTGTTTGTGAGGGAAAATTGGTGGAAGCTGTGTGCCTTTATGGCTTTGGATTGTTTGGCAAGTTGGTTGTGCAGACTGAAACTGTCACAGGCTCACGTAGTGCTCTTGTATGACAGTTCATACCTCAGAAATTTACTATATACATGGGTTATTCCATTCCTATAGTCCACCACAGGCTTACATTATGTTCCTCTATGTATGAATATGTGGCTGCCAGTTCTTATGCCTGGGTCACTCGGTCACAGTTTTTTTTAATGCATTATCATTTATTTGAGTCTCACACTTTTATTTGTGGATTACTATTATAGTCCTTTTATGTGTTACAGTCAGTGGATCTCATTGTTTTTGTTCCTAAAGTGTCCCCATGCTTTTTGCCATTGCTTATTTGTGGATTACGAACGATCTCCCCTTATGCGCCACTCTGCCCTCTCTCTCTCTCTCTCTATTCCTGTCCACCTCTCTGCCTCTGCCCTCCCTCTCTCTCTCTCTGTCCACCCCTCTGCCCACTCTCTCACCCTCCCTCTCTCTGTCCACCCCTCTGCCCTCCCTCTCACCCTCCCTCTCTCTGTCCACGCCTCTGCCCACTCTCTTACCCTCCCTCTCTGTCCACCCCTCTGCCCACTCTCTCACCCTCCCTCTCTGTCCACCCCTCTGCCCACTCTCCCACCCCTTTGCCCACTCTCTCACCCTCTATCTGTCCACTCCTTTGCCCACTCTCTCACCCTCCCTCTCTCTGTCCACCCCTCTTCCCACTCTCTCTCTCTCTCTCTCTACCCACCCACTTTCTCATCATCCCTTGTTCTATCCCTGCCTACCTCTCTGCCCCCTCTCTCTCTTTTTCTGCCTCTCAGCTGTCACTCTCCCTCTCTGCTTTCTCTCTCTCTCTCTCTGCCTTTCTGCTGTCCTCCCCACACACTGGCACCCTCCTCCTACCCACTGACACCCTCCTCCCGCCCATTGTCATCCTCTTCCATCCACTGGCACCCTCTTGCAAAATCTGGGGTGTGGCTTAATGCCACATAGGGGGCATGGCTTAAGTTTCCCTGTCACTACCTAAACTGTTGGAGGCACTCGCAATCTAATCCCTACCATAGCCCTAGTCTAATGTCCCATCATTGCTAAGTTCATGTAAATTTGGCTCCTCCTGTGACCACACCCACATCATGGTTCATGGCCACACCCATTATGTCTCCCGCGCCCCCCCCCCCCATTTTTGCCCCCCCCCCCTGGGGGAAAATTTTCTGCGGATGCCCATGCAAGTGCCAGCCCTGGATGCTAAACAATCATGTATGAGAGTTAAGATATGCTTTTCTGGCTATTAGTATTTATACAGTTCTTTATAAATTATAATGACTTGCTCTGAGAGCAAACAAAAAGGCACTAGCACAAATCACTTTCATTTGATTTCATTGCCTAGCTGTTTAGTCATTTTATGAAATGCCCTATTAGGCTTTTATTTATGGCAATTTACCTAGAGGAGATCAATGCCACACCTACAGATATATCATGGCCAGTGTTTAGGCCAGTGTTTGTGGTGTGATGTAACATTACTAAATGTTGATTGATATTTATTATTGTGTATTTACTTGTCTATATTTTAGAGAAGCAGCACTAATGTAATGTCGATTGTTTTATTAGATAATATATTTTGCCTTTGATGTGATTTCAAACAGGACTGATCCAGAGCAATCCAACCTATCACTCCCCATCAACCCCCCTAATATTCCCTTATATCATGTTAGGTTACATAAAATAACTTTAATATGCAAGCAATAAATGATGGTTAGCATACTTAGTATTACTTCAAAGATTATACCCTCATGACTCTCCTTACATTATCATACTTCAAGATCAAGGAGAGATAAATGCATGTTATAGTATGTATACTGTATACATGATCAAACTGGATTTCCATGAATATTTTGCATTGACTGTAAGCATTTTCCAAAGTGCATCAATGCTGAATGCTACATCATAAGATAATTTGTAGTTTAAATGACAACTGAGGGGCGTGGCCTGGCTATGAAGCAGTGAGGACGCGCGGCGCCTGAGCTCCACAGAGTCTCATCATCCTGCTTGATCCTGCCTGATGCAGACTACTCCTTCACTCACCTCCTAGGTGGACTACTGTTGGTGCACTCCCTGGGTACATTTTGAAGTGCAGCCATGGTTTCTTCCAACGGCGTATCGGTCTCAGCACGCCTCACCAAGTACGCACATGGCGGCTCTAAAGATGGTGGCGGCGCTTCCTCCCCCTACACAGAACCTCCGGCGCAAGACTCGCTGGACGACACAATCCCGTTGGAAGCGGTCGAGGAGGGCGCGGACATATCGCCTACACCACCTGTGAATGACCGCAGTGAGTACTCACAGGCACATGTTACTGCTGGGGCAGAATCCAGGGATAAGATGGCTGCAGATACTGCACTAGGCCCAAACACGGCCACAGAGCCCTCCCGTTTGCAGTTACTGGAGGCCATTATGGAACTTAAGTCCTCTCTCACAGTTAAACTGGACGTTATTCAGACCGAATTAACATTTGTAAAGGCAGATATGCAGAAGCTCCGTGACCGCACTAGCGATGCGGAAAAGCGAATCAGTGATCTTGAAGATGATGTTAGGCCTCTACAATCCGACATGCGCTACCACAATAAGATTGCTGATGCACACTCTTTTAAATTATCCGATCTTGAAAATAGATCTAGAAGGAACAATCTACATTTTGTGGGCTTCCCAGAAAAGGCTGAGGGCTCTGCTACTGAGGAATTCTTGGAGGATTGAATCGTTACCACGATCCCTGACTTTAAACCCTCCAAGTTGTTCTCGATTGAAAGAGCGCATAGAATCCCGACTGGCTCCCCTAAACCTGGAGCGGCACCTCGTCCCTTGATCGCTAAGCTTCTAAATTATAGGGATAAAACAGACATCCTGAAAGCTGCTAGAGTGGCGAAAACACCAATCCAATTTAATGGAACTGATATACATATATATCAAGACTTTTCTCTGGATGTACAAAAACAAAGGATGGCCTTCCAGGACGTTAAAAAATTACTACGTGAAAAGAATATCAGCTACAGCATGATGTTTCCAGCAAAGTTGCGTGTGGTCCACGATGAACGGGTCTCCTTTTTCACAGATCCACGTGATGCGATCAAGTGGCTGGAATCTATCGGCATAAGCAGGCTGAAAGCTGTTATGCCGGCACGTCACCGTGTGTAAATATGGCTCTAAGTTACACCCTGGTTGCTGCGAGCGGATGCACTCTACTAAAGATCTGCGGTTAACATGCCATAGCAGTATTATTGTTCTCTTTCTACATGTTCCTGTGTGCCACAAACCTTCTATGCCTTACAGCAAAACATGTTTTCTGTATAAGTTATGCACTTTACGCGATTCCGGAATAATGCATATTCTATGTTGAATACACTGCAGCCTTGCTCAGACTACCTATTACTGTTGCACCCTCTGCACTTAGTATCCGCGAGTAATCTCAAAATGTTTATTATAAGTTAATCCAGTTTGTAAGATGGTACCATACTGGTGTAGTGTTGGGTTACACTATGGGAGCAATATACCCTATGGGATATTGTTAGGTCGCAGCTGCATTGAGAAGTAGCTGTCTGTAGGCCTTATGTGCTAACAGACTCTGGAGTTGTTTTCTCTAGTCAACGTCTCTATTTGCTGCAAGGGTTAGGGAACGAAGCGGGTTGTAGTTTTAGACAGCTTGCGGGGTGGGTTGGGGTTGGTTGGGGGGTAATTTTAGTTCCATTGACAGTGTTGTTGTCTGACAAGCTATGCTTTTCTACTGCTAAGTGTGTGAATCCGGAATTTTTCTATCCATTTCACGACAATGGCTGATTTTAAAGTTATGTCATGGAATGTCAGAGGCATGAATCATCCCATCAAACAACGCTTAGTATTTGACCATATGAAAGAATATAATCCAGGTATTATGTGCCTCCAGGAGACTCATCTGGTTGGTGCTAAATTGACCAGTCTCAAAAAACCCTGGATAGCTAGTGTGTACGCGGCGCAGAATTCCAACTACTCTAGAGGCACTGCCATTCTGGTTGCAAAGTCGGCTCCCATTAAAATTATCTCTGTCTATTCTGACCATCTGGGCAGATTTGTTATAATTCAATTCTCCTTTGAAGGGCGGATTATGACAATTGCATCAGTATATGCCCCCCCCCCCCCCCCCATTTCGTGTTTCTGTCCTAGAGAAATTGTTCTCGCACATCTATGATATGGCCCCTGCTCCTCTACTTCTATGTGGAGACTTTAATAACGTCTTAAATCACACATTAGATAAATCGAGCACAGGAGATCAGCGAGGTCATACGATATTTAAGGATTGGGTACAAAAGCATAGCCTGCATGACATCTGGCGCTGGAATAATCCAAACAAAGTCACCTTTTCTTGTTTCTCTGACCCCTCAAGATCCATGTCACGTATTGATTTAATGCTTGGTTCACATGATATGCTATTTAAACTTAAGCACATTAATTATCTTTCCCATGGAATTTCAGACCACTCTCCCTTAACCTCCTTAGCGGTAACCCCGTGTGTGACACGGGGTAAGCCGCCGGAGGGTGCCGCTCAGGCCCTGCTGGGCCGATTTACTTAATTTTTTTTTTTGCTGGACGCAGCTAGCACTTTGCTAGCTGCGCCAGCACCCCGATCGCCGCCGCCGCGCGCCCGATCGCCGCTATCCGGTGCGGCGCGCGGCCCCCCCCCCAGACCCCGAGCGCTGCCTGGCCAATCAGTGCCAGGCAGCGCCGAGGGGTGGATCGGGTCTCCCAATGACGTCCCGACGTCGCTGACATCGGTGACGTCATCCCGCCCCGTCGCCATGGCGACGGGGGAAGCCCTCCAGGAAATCCCGTTCTTTGAACGGGATTTCCTGATCGGTGATCGCCGAAGGCGATCGAAGCGGGCCGGGGGATGCCGCTGAGCAGCGGCTATCATGTAGCGAGCCCTCGGCTCGCTACATGATAAAAAAAACAAAATTAAAAAAAACTGCTGCGCTTCCCCCTGGCGGTATTTTTCATACCGCCAAGGGGGTTAATTGGCGTTCTGGATGCAGTTCCTGGGTCTGGAGCTAGGGGTTTGAGGCTGGGTGCTAGTTGGTTCCGGGATGAAACGGTACTAGAACACTGTAAAACTCAGATGTCTGAATACTAGCACCTGAACCAGGGATCCACCTCAATGGGTGTAGTTTGGGATGCTTCAAAGGCAGCCCTGCGGGGTCATTTTGGGCATATAAAAGGTATTATACTTAAAAATGATTAAGCAAATATAGGCTCCACTGAGTCGTCCATGGTGGCAGCCAAACAGGAGTTTGAACACTCTCGTTCTACAGCTAGTTATCAGGCCTGGATTAAGGCCAGAAGGGATCATGAGTTGAAGCTGTTAAATAGAGCCAAACGTAAAGAATTCATAGGCCATCAGAAACTATTTGAATGGGGCAATAAGTCTAGTAAAATCCTGGCAAACCTGGTCAAAACTCAGTCCCCTTCTATTGCAATCCCCAGGATCTTATCTACAAATGGTCAGGAGTACTCTATCACTGAAATTTTGGATGTGTTCAAAGACTTTTATAACAATTTGTACAGGGACATACCTATCTCCGTTGAAACCTCCACCTCTCAGTTCTTGACAAAATGTCTGGTGCCTACCATGGACGATTCGGATAGATTACTGTTAGATGCGCCACTTACCCTTGAAGAAATTCTAATGGCCATAAATGGTCTTAAATCTAATAAGGCTCCAGGCCCTGATGGGATACCTGCAGAGTGGTATATAAAAAGCAGGACAATCACCGCCCCTATGTTACTTAAATCTTTTAATGAGGCCTTTGGGTCCGGCTCTTTGCCTGTATCCATGAGAGAGGCGCATATTACGCTTCTCCTGAAGCCGGACAAAGACCCGGACTCCTGTGACTCCTATAGACCCATTTCGCTGTTGAACTCGGACGTTAAAGTACTTGCTAAGGTCCTAGCGAACAGGCTGAAACTTGTGATTGGGAAACCTGTCTTCCAGGATCAGACCGGATTTATTCCTGCTAGATCCACTAAACTGAATCTCAGGAGACTATTTGTCAACCTACAGCACTGTCATTGTAATTCGGGTTCCAGAACCCTTCTGGCACTCGATACAAACAAGGCATTCGACACTGTTTCCTGGCATTACCTATGGGCAGTGCTGGATGCCTTTAAAATAGGAGCTGTATTCAAGAAGTGGGTGCAACTTTTGAATAACGGTCCGGTAGCACGTGTTAGAGTCAATAACCAACTCTCTGATCAATTTGCCATTAATAGAGGCACCCATCAGGGCTGCCCTCTGTCGCCCATCCTTTTTGCCCTCGCAATGGAGCCGTTGGCAGCCTATATACGTGAAGACTGTAATATTGGAGGTTGGAAAATTAATAAAGTGCAGGAGAAAATCTCCTTATACGCAGACGATGTTTTATTGTATCTAGATAACCCGGGTCTCTCCCTGGGAAGGGTGCTGGAGGTTTACAGGTCTTTTGGGGAAATTTCTGGGCTAAGGGTTAGCTGGTCGAAATCAGTGCTATTCCATGTGGATCCGGTTCCTCCTGAGTCGATACTGCCCAATCAACCCCTGCAAATAGTCTCCACCTTTAAGTATTTGGGTATTACCATCTCCAGACATAATGAAGCCTATATAAAATATAATCTAACCCCAATGCTTGCTAATAATGAAGGGAAATTGAAGAGATGGTCTACGCTGCCTTTGGATCTGCTCGGCAGGGTGAATATAATCAAAATGATTATTGCCCCCAAAATCTTATATGTTCTATTGATGTCTCCCTGTTGGATTTCTGATGCACATTTCCGTAATATAAATGCCTTGGTGCGGAACTTTTTATGGGCAGGTAAATCTCCTAGATTATCACTGGATGTCTTGTGTATGCCTATTAACTTGGGTGGTCTTGCTTTGCCTCATTTCCAACTATACTACTTAGCTGCCAAGCTTACCTATGTTAGAAGATGGCTACATCATATTAGACATGATGCCTCACTAGACGCGGAGGCTGACATAGCCTCCTCTTTTGAATCTCTTTGTAATGTAATTTATAGGGGTGGTACTATTTCTTATGAGAAGATTTCGATACTGAATTACTCTCTTAAAATCCTTCACAAATCTATGAAAATCACTGGAGATAATCCTAATAAGTGCTCTCCTAGCTCCCCAATCTGGGCTAACAACCGTTTGCCTGAATTCTTATCTATTGATGAGGTGGGTTTCTGGGTTCAGAAGGGGGTAAAGTATGTTCATCAATTATACCAAGATGGCATATTCAAGACATGGTCTCAAATGGGGGCAGAATTCTGCCTGCCCAGACACTCTGTATTCAGGTACTTCCAAATTAGACATGCTGCTCTGTCCCAATTCAAATCCCTGGAAATACAATTAACACTAGGTACTGTAGAAGGATGGTTACTGACCAAAGATGGTGATGGGCTCATCTCTAGATTATATTCTAATCTGATTATTTATAAGTGTTCGCCCCGTCTGAGCGGATCCAGGGCATTGTGGGAGGATTGGGGCGAATTAATAACACGGGAAGAGTGGTCTGACTTTGCAGATACTTATATGAAAACAGTTATTTGCTCGAGAGACAAATTGGTTCAGATGCGCTGGTTCCACCAGATATATTTTACCCCAGTTAAAATTTCTAAATTTTCTAGTGGTGTCAGTGATGTGTGCTGGAGATGCGGGCATAGCCCTGGCACCTTTAGGCACATGACATGGGACTGTGGGGTGATACAGGCATTTTGGCATGGAGTCACATCTTTCATGAGAGATACTTTAGGCCTTCCAATGATCACCTCATACAAGGCTTATCTGCTGGGTATGATAGAAGATTGGCCCCTGAGTAAGCACAAAGCAACACTCACCAGAATACTGTTATTCTATGCCAAAAAAACTATTGCCATCGAATGGAAACAAACCTCAGAGCCTCCCATTAATCTGTGGAAGAAACAAATGAATAATGCCCTTCCTCTATATAAATTGACGTGGATGGCGAGGGGATCTTCATCTAAATTTGATAAAATATGGAAGATATGGCTAGATACATCAGAGTCAGCAGTTGACAATCTGGATATTAATCCACATATTCTAGATACTATATAATTTTCACTTTAGAGACTGGAATGGATGTGCTCCTTTGATATGTTATCCTTTATATCTTTGTTTGTTTAAGTGCCTAGTTCATTCTTATATATGGACGTTTACTAGCTCTTCCTTACTAGTCTTGTCTATTCATGTATTGCACAACATGTTTCTGCAGCTGTATAATGTATATTACTGTGTCGGATACCCACTGTCAATGTTGGGGTTCTCTGTTTTGTTTGTTTGAAAAACCAATAAAAATACTTTTAAATGACAACTGAAGGGAGATGGATATGGAGGGTGCCATATTTTTTTTCTGTTTAAACAATGTCAGCTGCCCTGCTCATCTATTTGGCTTCAGTAGTGTCTGAATAACACCAGAAGCAAGCATGCAGCGAAGTTTGTCAAATCCTGACAATAATGTCAGAAGCACTTGATCTGCTGCATGCTTGTTCTCGGTCTATAGCTAAAAGTGTTAGAGGCAGAGGATCAGCAGGACTGCCTGGCAACTGGTATTGCTGAAAAGGAAATAAATATGGCAGCCTCTATATCCCTCTAGCTTCAGTTGTCCTTCAAAGGAAACCCAAGGTGAGAAGGGTATGAAGGCTGACATGTTTATTTCCTTTTAAATAATGCACATTGCCAGGTTCTCCAGCTGATCCTCTGCCTCTTATACTTAAAAGAATACCAGAGCCGAATAAAGATGGAGAAACGGGGGAGCAGGCATATGCTATCACCTGTTCTGATGCCCATCGCTCCCCCATTTTCCTCTCTGCGCCCATCTTACCTAAAAGCCCCCCCGGGATCCTCTTCCGTGTCACCGGAGTCGGGCTTTACTGCGCAGGCGCTGGCCGGGCTGCATGCATCGTACCCGTGGCTGGAAGTGCACTGCACATGACGTCACAATTACGCCATGCGCTCCTGGCCACGGGCGCACACTACAGGACAAGTGCACCCCGGCCAGCTTCTACACAGTAAAGCCCGACTTCGGCGACCTGGAAGAGGATTCCGGAGTGCTTTTAGGTTAGATGGGGGGGTGGGGGGTTCAGAGAGGAGAATGGGGGGGGATCGGCAGGCATCAGGACAGGTGACAGTATATGCCTGCTCCCCCGTTTCTCCATCTTTATTCGGCTCTGGTATCCTTTAAGCCATAGACCCTGAACAAGCATGCAGATCAGATGTCTATGACAAATCTAACGAGATTAGCTGCATGCTTGTTTCAGGTGTATGATTCAGACCCTACTGACCAGGAAGATCAGCAGGACTGCCAGGTAACTGGTATTGTTTAAAAAGGTAATAAATATAGCAACTTCCATAGGTCTCACACTTCGTGTTCCTTTTAAAACATCTTCCTATACATGAATTTTATGATAAAATTAGGAGCACATGCAAATTAATTCCATTGGCAATCTTCTGGACACTGTCTTGTTAACACTGATTTCATGTGGCACTCTTGTGAGTGTCTGACCTGTAGGGGACTATTAGATCTCTAGAGCTGGCAGTTTATTTTTAGTATGTAGTGTTACCGCTTAGGGGGCAGCCTAGTAATAAATAAACATGCTGTATTTTCCTTGCAGCCCCTGCAGTGTTTTTTAACCTCAGGATTTAGTTGCAGCTTTGTAGCACATCTCCTAGAAGATAGTGTGGTTTTGACTGACAGCAGAGGGTGTGGAAAAAAAGTTTTCCCTAGTGAGAAACTTAGGAAGGGTAGCTGTCAAAATGATCTGGCTTTAGGTCCCTCCCCCGTGCGATCATGTTATTTATGGTTCTTTTCTGGGATGCCCGAGCATGGAATTATAGCAGCTGCTGCATAAGTGTAACCGGTAAGAACTAGTGTGTGACTTTGAAGACACCCCAAGTGCATTCGTTACAGTATCATTAAGGTAATTATTATATGTATTTCTGGAATGACTATAAAGTCAAGAAGCAATAATCTTAATTGCTTTAAAAAGCTGATTTACCTTACTTAAATGTATGCTGTTGTTAGATACAGCTGATATTTAAAAATGACAATGGATTTTTAGGTTAAGTTGATATGTGCTCTGATTTAACTCATGCCTTTTCTCTGGCAGTCTTAGGAC
Organism: Hyperolius riggenbachi; assembly: GCF_040937935.1. Taxonomy (NCBI): domain Eukaryota; kingdom Metazoa; phylum Chordata; class Amphibia; order Anura; family Hyperoliidae; genus Hyperolius; species Hyperolius riggenbachi. The sequence goes on from NC_090646.1 coordinate 283,927,881, forward strand.
GGTTAGCGAGCTGTCTGCATTATGTAATGTTTATGCTTCTAATCATAGCCTAGTCATTACTTTGTATTGTTGCATCTCTGTACAAATAAGGGTAGGGTTTATTGGTAGGAGAAATACAGTCACTGGATTCAGTATTTGTCTAGATTATCTTCTGTTAAGACTTTGCGTTTGTATTCTGCATGTCTTATCTTCATTAGCGGAAATAAACATTTGCATTGGCACAATATATGCACATTTTGCCTTGCTTTCTCGCAGGATGCAGAACACTGTGTAGATATGATTGCAATAGATGAAATAAAATGGGAACTGCTACTGCACTCTGTACTGGCTAGACCTTAAGATACAGTGATGTGGGCTGAGATATTTCCTCACTTTTAACCATTAACCCAAATAAAGCCAGGAATGCAAACAAACCTTTAGCAGCTTTTCACGTCAACAGCACAGACACATTCTAATAGCTAATTACTGCATTAACAGCTCGGACACATTCTGGTAGCTAATAACTGCACCAACAGCCCGGGCACATTCTGGTAGCCAATAACTGTACCAACAGCTCGGACACATTCCGGTAACTAATAACTGCACCAGCAGCTCAGAAACATCCTGGTAACTAATAACTACATCAACAGCCCAGACATATTCTGGTAGCGAATAACTGCATCAGCAGCCAAGACATATTCTGGTAACTAATAACTGCATCAACAGCCCAGACACGTTCTGGTAGCTAATAACTGCACCAACAGCCCAGGACACATTCCGGTAACTAATAACTGCATCAACAGCCTGGACACATTCTGGTAGCTAATAACTGCATCAACAGCCCAGACATATTCTGGTAGCGAATAACTGCATCAGCAGCCAAGACATATTCTAGTAACTAATAACTGCATCAACAGCCCAGACACGTTCTGGTAGCTAATAACTGCACCAACAGCCCGGGACACATTCCGGTAACTAATAACTGCACCAACAGCCCGGACACATTCTGGTAGCTAATAACTGCATCAATAGCCCAGACACATTCTGGTAACTAATAACTGCATCAACAGCCCAGACACATTCCGGTAACTCATAACTGCACCAACAGCCCGGACACATTCTGGTAACTAATAACTGCATCAACAGCCTGGACACATTCTGGTAGCTAATAACTGCATCAACAGCCCAGACATATTCTGGTAGCGAATAACTGCATCAGCAGCCAAGACATATTCTAGTAACTAATAACTGCATCAACAGCCCAGACACGTTCTGGTAGCTAATAACTGCACCAACAGCCCAGACACATTCCGGTAACTCATAACTGCACCAACAGCCCGGACACATTCTGGTAACTAATAACTGCATCAACAGCCTGGACACATTCTGGTAGCTAATAACTGCATCAACAGCCCAGACACATTCTGGTAACTAATAACTGCACCAACAGCCCAGACACATTCTGGTAGCTAATAATTGCATCAACAGCCCAGACACATTCTGGTAACTAATAACTGCATCAACAGCCCAGACACATTCTGGTAACTAATAACTGCATCAACAGCCTGGACACATTCTGGTAGCTAATAACTGCACCAGCAGCCCGGACACATTCCGGTAACTAATAACTGCACCAACAGCCCGGACACATTCTGGTAACTAATAACTGCACCAACAGCCCGAATACATTCTGGTAGCGAATAACTGCACCACCAGCTCGGACACATTCTGGTAGCTAATAACTGCAGGAACGGCTAAGAAACATTCTGGTAGCTAATAAATGGACCAACAGCTCAGACACATTCAGGTAGCGAATAACTGCACCACCAGCTCAGACACATTCTGGTAGCTAATAACTGCATCAATAGCCTGGACACATTCTGGTAGCTAAAAACTGTATCAACAGTCCGAATACATTCTGGTAGCTAATAACTGCACCAACAGCCCGGACACCTTTTGGAAGCTACTAGCTGCACCAACAGCCCAGACACATTCTGGGAAGTAATTACTGCACCAACAGCCAGGACCCATTCTGGTAGCGAATAATTGCACCAACAGCCCGGACACATTCTGATAGCCAATAACTGCACCAACAGCCCGGACACATTCTGGTAGCTAATACCTGCATCAGCAGCCTGGACACATTCTGGGATCTAATTACTGCACCAACATCCCGGACATATTCTGGTAGCTAATAACTGCACCAACAGCCCGGGCACATTCTGGTAGCCAATAACTGCACTAACAGCTCAGAAACATTCCGGTAACTAATAACTGCACCAACAGCTTGGACACATTCTGGTAGCTAATAACAACATCAACAGCCATTCTGGTAACTACATCAACCTGGACACATTCTGGTAGATAATAACTGCATCAGCAGCCCGGACACATTCTGGTAACTAATAACTGCACCAACAGCCCGGACACATTCCTGTAACTAATAATTGCACCAACAGCCCGGACACATTCCGGTAACTAATAACTGCACCAACAGCTCGGCCACATTCTGGTAGCTAATAACTGCATCAACAGCCCGGACACATTTTGGTAACTAATAACTGCACCAACAGCCCGGACACATTCCTGTAACTAATAATTGCACCAACAGCCCAGACAGATTTTGGTAGCGAATAACTGCATCAACAGCTTGGACACATTTTGGTAGCTAATAACTGCACCAACAGCTCGGGCACATTCTGGTAGCTAATAACTGCATCAACAGCCCGGACACATTTTGGTAACTAATAACTGCACCAACAGCTCGGACACATTCCGGTAACTAATAACTGCATCAACAGCCCAGACACATTCTGGTAGCTAATACCTGCCCCAACAGCTCGGAAACATTCTGGTAACAAATAACAACATCAACAGCCATTCTGGTAACTACATCAACTCGGACACATTCTGGTAGATAATAACTGCATCAGCAGCCCGGACACATTCTAGTAGCCAATAACTGCACCAACAGCTTGGACACATTCTGGTAGATAATAGCTGCATTAGCAGCCCGGACACATACTGGTAGATAATAACTGCATCAGCAGTCCAGACACATTCTGGTAACTAATAACTGCACCAACAGCCCTGACACATTCCGGTAACTAATAACTGCACCAACAGCCCGGACACATTCTGGTAACTAATAACTGCACCAACAGCCCGGACACATTCCTGTAACTAATAACTGCACCAACAGCCCGGACACATTCTGGTAACTAATAACTGCACCAACAGCCCTGACACATTCCGGTAACTAATAACTGCACCAACAGCCCGGACACATTCTGGTAACTAATAACTGCACCAACAGCCCGGACACATTCCTGTAACTAATAACTGCACCAACAGCCCGGACACATTCTGGTAACTAATAACTGCACCAACAGCTCGGCCACATTCTGGTAGCTAATAACTGCATCAACAGCCCGGACACATTTTGGTAACTAATAACTGCATCAACAGCTGGACACATTCTGGTAGCGAATAACTGCATCAACAGCACAGGCACATTCCGGTAGCTAATAACTGCATCAACAGCCCGGACACATTCTGGTATCATCTCACTCTCAAGAAAGGTATTACAAAATTTTATTTGATAAATCATTTTTTTCACAAATATTGTGCAGTGTACAAAGTGTAGCTGTGCAAGTTATACATGGTATACATCTATACAGTCTGGCTTGCCATGAAGTAGAGTGTTTTTAACCCAGATTTTCCCTTGTAGCAGTGTAATCATGGCAGGGAGCCTGCAGCTCTAGCGGTGAGTTACGAAGCTCCCATGGAGACACGAGGCCTTGAGATGGAGGCAGGAGGGGGAGGCAATACGGTTAGAGGGAAGGCCAGACAAAGAAAAATTGCAATAGTCTATGCGGGAGATGACAAGGGCATGGATGAGAAGTTTGGTGGTGTCAAGAGACAGGTAGGAGCGGATCCTGGAGATTTTGTGGAGGTGGAAGTTGCAGGATAGGGCAATACTTTGGAAAGTGCAAAGTCCAGGGTAACATCTAGACAGTGCGCTTGGGAGGTAGGGCGGATGGTAGTGTTTTCGATAGTGATATGCATATCTGGGAAGGGTGCAGCTGTGCAGGGCGGGAATATCACAAGGTGTACAGACAAAAGAAAAATTGCAAAGATGAAAACAAGGCCATAGCCTCTAGGAGTGGGCCCACTTTTATCACCAAATACACCGGCAGCTCAAGAAAGATCCAAGGCATTATAAAAAGGAATTGGCCTATTTTGTTACAAGACCCCATAAAGGTCTACTGCCAGAGACACCCCAAATCATTTTTTAAAAAAAAGCGAAATCTTTAAAAAATGTAATCGCACCAAGTAAAATCGATGTAAAGGAACCAACCACCTGGTTGAGAAGTAATGTGACGGGAAACGGGAGAAGGGATGCTGCCAGTTAATGCAACATAGGCTTAAAAGCATCTCAAATCCGGAAGGTCCCTCCATATCTTTAAAGCAATTTATAAATTGTGCTACCAAATTTGTTATTTATTTGTTGCAATGTGATTGTAACAAAAGATATGTGGGTAGATATGTGGGTAGAACCACCCGTAAACTCAGAACTCGTTTAGGTGAGCACAAGTGTAACATCCTGGATAAATCCAATAAACACAGTGTGCCACGTCACTTTCAGCAATGTCACCAAGGTGATCCTGGAAGCCTAACAATCACTGGTTTGGAACATATATCGGATTCCCTCCCCATGGGCCTAAGATATAAAAGACTATGTGAGAGGGAAGTGTATTGGATTTTTAGTTTAGACACACTTTCCCCAAGAGGCCTAAATGAAGACCTGAAGGTTCAAAGCTTCATAAATTGAAATCCCCTCCTAGGACACTGATGGGTGAAACAAATGGGGCCCTACTGATGTTATTGTGTTGTTATTCATTGCTTTGTGGAAAATGACCTGATTGTATAGAGTTCACGATTGTTTGTATGACAGTAATGTCACATTTACAGATATATATGGTTTGACTATTGACTAAATGACTATTAGTATACAGAATATCGCCTGCAGTAGGGTCTTAATTTTTACCTCTGATGAACTGAACAAGTGCAGAGCGCTTGTACTGTTAGTGCTTTTTATGTCTTAGGATTGATTTTATTGGTCAATATGCAGAATACCCATTTCGAGGTTCAAAAGTTTGAGTCCATCCATTTAGTATATGTATGGACTTATACCCGCAGATAATCATGCGTAGTGTGCAGATTTTAATATCCTTCACAATATAAATCGGCCCCTTCTTGTGTGGCATTGGTTTTATTCTTAAGCCTTGCACATAGCGGAGGAGCTGGAGGAGTTATAGTTTTTTTCACACAAATAATGTCTGCAGTAAGGTCTGACAGTGCACCTCTGTTGCGCATTGGATTAGCGCTAAGTGCATATAATGTGGAAGCATTATGTGTAGACCTTAAGGGTCTGTCAGGATATGACTTATTGATTTTTTCCTTCATATAGGATGAATTTTTATATATAAATTTTAGTTTCATTTAACCCTAGACGATTGGCGCTCCACGTAATAGTGGATGCCAACTTTTAACTTGTTTCAATAAAGTTTTTGAATTTTAACACCGCCCCCTGGCAACAGTTGCCACAAGGGTGAGTCTATGTATACCAGGCTGTCTGAGGGAAACGTCACCTGAGGAAGGCGAGGATTAACGCCGAAACCGGTAGTGATGTCAGAAGCCGTGCACCGCTCTCCCCAGACAGACGTCCTCTTGTAACACCATCTACACCACCAGCCCTGGCCAGGCTGGATTAGGCTGAGGAAACCAACTGGAGGATTTGATGCAAAGCGCAGCACAGCTACTAGATTTGTAAGTGCAACTTTTATGTGTGTGTTGATTACATACTGTGGTTAATGCACCATCGGAGCGCTCTCTGTCCCCCCTACCCTCGGGAATATCAGAAGCTCAGTCTTGTCCAAATTAAGCTTCAGGAATCTGTTGGCAATCCAGGAGGAAATGGATGTGAGGCAGGTGGAGACAATGGCCTCAATTCACCAGTGGTTACCGACCTATTTATCTCATGGGAGGTAATTTACCTCCTGTGATATCTCCAAATAGCAATTCTCCAGAAGTATAGGGTGAAATATCGACAGAGAGAAATCCATGCGATAAATAGGCGATAGTTGTTATTTGTTCTCAAAATCACAATACACCAGGGAAAAAAGGGGGTGTGGCCATTGGTTAATTTTTCATCTATTTATCCCCTGAATGTACCTGGAGATATCTGTTTTTTCTCACAGCTGCTGCAGCTCACTCTGCAGCTAGTTTACTAGCAGCATACAGTAACAGCCTATACTGTACATATTTCAGGCACCAGAGAGCAGCCCATTTACACTATTCAGCATATTAAGCAATATTAAGCATTTACAATATTAAGTGGATGGGCGACATAAAGGAGGAATCTGGATACATTTTTCATCGGGAGTGAGTGTGAAAATGTATCCAAATACCTCCTCCGTTTCACCCATCCACTTAATATTGTAAATGCTTAATATGCAGAACGGAGGGAGGGTTTGTAATGGAAGGAGAGGTTCAAAAAACAGGGAGGGAAACCATCTGTGGTCACATGCTGGTAATAACCTCCTCCTCCTACCCACAATCCTTTACTTCCAGCATCCAGAGAGGCAAAGAACCGCATGCAAATCACTAACACCGCATAACTATCGACCGTTTATCGCACGGTTTTCGCATCCATATCGCTCCATTATCGCACCATTATCGCCTGCTACCGAACACTCCTCTCTCTATCCTCTCACAGTGGTGAATTGCAAACAAAGTGTTAAAATACCGCATGAGATAAAATACCAACCTTTTATCTCTTACTAACTCTTCTCTAGTGAATTGAGGCCTTTGTACATGGTGGAGGAGGAGAGATCTGGGGTGTGGAGGTATATCTGGGTGTCGTCGGCATGCAGGTGGTAGGTGAAGCCCATGGAGGAGATGATTTTTCCAACTGAGGCTGTGTAGATAAGTTAAAGGAGATATATTTATACTTACCTGGAGCTTCCTCCAGCCCCATGAACTCTGTTACACATTGGCCTCAATTCACTAAGATCATGCTGGAGATAATAAGGCAAGAGAAAACTTACCTCCACACAGTGAGTTATTTTAGCTCTTCATTCCTTAAGTTACCTCTTATGTAGTTAATTTACCTCCTCTGTAGTTAATTTACCTCCTCTGTAGTTATTTTCAAACGCAGTTAATAAACAGCCTGTCTTTAACTATGGAGTTATTTTAAAGAGAATCTGTATTGTTAAAATCGCACAAAAGTAAACATACCAGTGCGTTAGGGGACATCTCCTATTACCCTCTGACACAATTTCGCCACTCCTCGCCGCATTAAAAGTGGTTAAAAACAGTTTTAAAAAGTTTGTTTATAAACAAACAAAATGGCCACCAAAACAGGAAGTAGGTTGATGTACAGTATGTCCACACATAGAAAATACTTTCATACACAAGCAGGCTGTATACACCCTTCCTTTTGAATCTCAAGAGATTATTTGTGTGTTTCTTTCCCCCTGTTCTCATGCACTGAAGTTTCAGGCTGCTTGTTTCTTCCTGCAAACAGCTTTGCCCTTCTCTGTAATTCCTAAGTATGTGAAAGCCCAGCCAGCTCAGAGGACGATTTATCCAGCTTGTAAAAGATAAGAGAGAAGAGAGAAGCTGCTCTAATCCTAAATAACACACAGGCAGTGTGCATACAGGGGCCTGGAAGGGGGAGTTCATAGCAGAACCACAACACTGAAGAACTTGGCAGTCTTCCAGACACAGGCTGACAAGTCTGACAAGAGAGAGATAAGTTGATTTATTACAGAGACAGTGATAGTATAAAGTGCTGCAGTAAGCTAGAACACATTAGAATAGCTTTTTGAACTTGTAGGATGATAAAAAACAGGATGCAATTTTTGTTACGGAGTCTCTTTAAGGATTGAAGGGTTAATTTAAAGACAGAAGAGTTAACTTTAGGTTTGCCTGAGGTAAAATGTTTCCTGAATACGACATGCCTCATCACCATGGTGATAACTATAGAAATGTTATTAAAGACAGGAGATAAGCTTAGTGAATTGAGGCCATTTGTCCAGTACTGCAGCAACGTACTATTAATACAATGTTGTGGTCATCCAATTATAATTTAATTCCACTGTGTTTGCTATTCACAACAACACACCACAACACCTCAGTGCAAAAGTGGCCATATGGACACAAAACATTTATATTGTGCTTTTCTCATGGCGGACTCCAAACGCGCCACACACTGTAGCCATTAAGGTGCACTTAGTAGGCAGTAGCATTGTTAGGGAGTCTTTCCCAAGGTCTACTTACTAGATATAGGTGCTGGCTTACCAAACAGAAAGAATCGAGATTTGAACCCTGGTCTCCTGTGCCCTTAACCAGTACACTATCCAGCGGCTATACAAACCACAGGTTCTGAAAATGAATTGTGTATCCTAGGGTGTGCTTTTGAACAGCTCAAATTATACTTTTGTTTGTTAGTCAGAGTAAATTCATCATGAGAAGAGCTGAATATTAGAAAGTAATACATCATTTTTTAACAAAATTTGGTAAGTTTTTTTAACCTCATGCACAATAATTAGCCAAATGGTATTTTTCTCATGCTTAGTGACATGTGACATAAAGAGATAGACATGTGTATGTACAGTGCCTAGCACACAAATAACTATGCTGTGTTCCTTTTTTTCTTTGTCTGCCTGAAAGAGTTAAATATCAGGTATGTAAGGGGCTGACTCAGTCCTGACTAAGACGGGAAGTGACTACAGTGTGACCCTCACTGATAAGAAATTCCCCTTTTTATCTCTTTCTTGCTCTCAGAAGCCATTTTCTGCTAGGAAAGAGTTTTATAGTTGGAATTTCTTATCTGTGAGGGTCACACTGTAGTCACTTCCTGTCTGAGTCAGGACTGAGTCAGCCACTTCCATACCTGATATTTAACTCTTTCAGAAGAGAAAGAAAAAGAGGAACACAGCATAATGCATACAGACTGTTTTGGATTGGTTGATCCTCATCAGTGCATGGCATTGATTGATATGGCTCTATGGGGTAGGACTTGAAACACAAATTGTTTACAATATCTGGTGAGCCAGAACTCAAGGGAAAAAAACTCCCTACTATAATGCTATGCACAACAGAAGTTTCTTCTGCTTGCATAGCATTTTAGTAAGGAGGCTTTTTGTTCTCTTCTGGCCCCTTACACACTCCTAGTTCTGGTTTACCATGAGCTTGCTGGGCAACCTGTAACTATATAGTAAGTGCATGCAATAATTAACCATCACTGTGCAAAATTATTAGGCTGAAATTATGTTTTTCTCCAGTTTTACAGTAAGGGTAACAAATACAATGGCTTATATAAATTAATGAAGTAACATTTTTGGCCTCTCCCCAGGCCAATTTAGCCAAGCTTGCAATCAGTAACTGCTATGAGGGCTTGTCAATTAGGTTTGTGGGGCCGCTCTTCATCCATGTACAAGCTCGGCCTGCACTGCGCAGCCACACAAGACGACCCTGGCCTGTGCAGTACCATGGGACCACTTGTGTATGGCAAGAGAAGGACAATATGTAAATACAGAAATGGGAGGTATGTGACAAGAAGACAACATAACTCTAAAATACAATACGTCTGTCACGGAGTGCAGATCTATTGAGCTCACAAATAATTTGCAAATGCCCTATCAAGTGCAAAGTTACTACTGCCCAATCAAGAAAAACAGCGAGTAAGGAGTGTTCTTGCATGGGATGGGCTATATGTAAATTGGAATGGTAAATGTATCCGATGGAAAAGTAATTTTGCAATAATCCCCGTATGCATATCAAATAATATCATGAGTTTGTGCTGTAAGACACAAGTGTACTGTACTGCACAGATTAACAGTATAGTCCGAAATAATAATGATCCTCCTGTAATAAACGTTACTTCTGGGCCACCAATAGCATAGCCCCAGGTCCAACAGAAGGTGTAGCAGCTGTTACAATGTACTTGTTATTTATTTATTTATAGTATTTTTAAAGTGCCAACATATTACGCAGCGCTGGACATTAGTTTAGGTTACAGACAATATTTAGAGGTGACATACAGCAATATGACAATACAGGAATACAAGAAAAACCAGATCACGCAGCACAGTATGAGTACAACACTGGATGGGAGCATGGAGATATATACGTGTTTATATCACAGTGACCAGTCCCATCACATAAGTGGAAAAATACACAGCCCTGCAAATGGACAGTATGTTGCGGTAATATTACCTGTGGCCAATCACACCGCAGGTAAAGACAGGACCACAGAATGAGACTTGAACCCAGAATTGGGTGCAATGACACTTGCAGTGATGATAGTGACGGGAAAACAGAATGCAGTAAGTGCAAGTATCGGTAATATGCCATTAGAAGAAAACTTCTTGCGGAAGTTGATAAGCAGCTCCGTAGCGAGAAACGTTAGTTTTGTGTGAAACGGTCCTCCGGATATGCCTTATTGTCTGTGTACAGTTCATAAGTGACTGGAAAGTGTCATTACAACATGCAGAGGCTTTTTAGCTCACCAGAATACACTGTGTCAGATGTGCAACTACCATGTGACCCAACATGTCCCTTTTGTGTGTTCTGCAATCTTCAGGGAGATTGGCAAATAAGTCAACGTTCAATCTTTCCAATATAGACTTAAATTACTATGCTCATCCCATCAAATACCTCTCCATTTGGGGTGTGACACTTCCTTGAAACGTCACTGCACAGCCTTAGCCACAGTCATCAAACAAATAAAAAGTGTTGATGCAAATCAGGCCTAACTAACAGGGCCATATTCATAGCCAGCAAACACCTGAACAGTGTTGGTGCAAGGCTGGCTGCCTAAATAGAAAGAATACCCTTTCCCAAATCAGGGGCTATATATTCATGGTAAGTTTGAACAATGATCGGCACACTGAAATCTAATGGTAAACTAGCATACAGGTGTGAGGATATATTTTAAATAGCCAGATGTAGCCCAAGAATAGGTAGCCAGATTCCCCCCCCCCATATAGGTAGCCAGATGACCTCCCACAATATAGGTAGCCAGATGTACCACTCCCACCCCCAGTATAAGTAGCAAAATGTCCCCCAGTATATATGCAGCCCTGCTCAGTATAGATAGCGAGATGCCCCCACCCTGACAGTATAGGTAGCCAGATGTAGCCCCCCTCAGTATAGGTAGCCAAATGTCCCTCAGTATAGATAGCCAAATGACCCCCCCCCCCACAATATAGGTAGCCAGATGTAGCACCTGCCCAGTATAGGTAGCCAAATGTCCCCCAGTATAGTTAGCCAGATGACCCCTGCAGTTTAAAAGTAGCCAGATGTAGCCCCCCCTTTCCCTTGTAGGTAGCAGGATGACGATATGGGTAGCCTGATGTAGCACCCCCACCCCCCAGTATAAATAGCCAAATGTCCCCCCAGTATAGTTAGCCGGATGACCCCCGCTGTGTAGGTAACCAGATGTAGCCCACCTTCCCTCAGTATAGGTAGCAAGATGACCCCCCACAGCATGGGTAGCCAGATGTAGCACCCTACCCCCAGTATAAGTAGCCAAATGTCCCCCAGTAGCCAGATGTAGCTCCCCCTTTCCATTGTAGGTAGCAGGATGATCTCTGCAGTATAGGTAGCCAGGTACACTTAGTAGAGATGGTCAATGAGATGCAAATAATTTTGGCTTGCACGCAAATTGTATTCAGCTTGGAACCAAAAGGAAATGTATTTGATTGGTACAAATCTGAGCTGCATACAATTGGCATTAAATTAGCATGCAAGCCAAAATTATTTGCATCTCCAGATTTCCCTAGTGGTATAGTGCCCCCTGCCCCCCCCCCCCCCCCCCCGTTCTTCTATTCCCTTGACCTTGGTGTTTTAGTGCCCCATTATATTAATTTGGTGATGTGGCTTCAAGTTGATCAGATAAGCGTTGTAGTATCTGAGAGACTAGCCATGAACCTCGCAATTTTAAAGAGGAACTCCAGTGAAAATAATGCAATAAAAAAGTGCTTCATTTTTACAATAATTATGTATAAATGATTTAGTCACTGTTTGCTCATTGTAAAATCTTTCTTCTCCCCGATTTACATTCTGACATTTATTACATGGTGACATTTTTACTGTGGGCAGGTTATGTAGCTGCTTCTAGCTGTTTTGGCTGTTAGAGACAGCTGTAAACAGTTAACCACTTAAGGACCTAGGGCTTTCTACCCCTTAAGGACCAGGCACTTTTTTTCCATTCAGACCACTGCAGCTTTCACGGTTTATTGCTCGCTCATACAACCTACCACCTAAATGAATTTTGGCTCCTTTTCTTGTCACTAATAAAGCTTTCTTTTGGTGCTATTTGATTGCTCCTGCGATTTTTACTTTTTATTATATTCAGCAAAAAAGACATGAATTTTGGCAAAAAAATGATTTTTTTAACTTTCTGTGCTGACAGTTTTCAAATAAAGTAAAATTTCTGTATACATGCAGCGCGAAAAATGTGGACAAACATGTTTTTGATTAAAAAAAAACCCATTCAGCATATATTTATTGGTTTGGATAAAAGTTATAGCGTTTACAAACTATGGTGCAAAAAGTGAATTTTCCCATTTTCAAGCATCTATGACTTTTCTGACCCCCTGTCATGTTTCATGAGGGGCTAGAATTCCAGGATAGTATAAATACCCCCCAAATGACCCCATTTTGGAAAGAAGACATCCCAAAGTATTCACTGAGAGGCATAGTGAGTTCATAGAAGATATTATTTTTTGTCACAAGTAAGCGGAAAATGACACATTGTGACCAAAAAAAAAAAAAAAAAAAAAGTTTCCATTTCTTCTAACTTGCGACAAAAAAAAAATGAAATCTGCCACGGACTCACCATGCCCCTCTCTGAATACCTTGAAGGGTCTACTTTCCAAAATGGGGTCATTTGTGGGGTGTGTTTACTGTCCTGACATTTTGGGGGGTGCTAAATTGTAAGCACCCCTGTAAAGCCTAAAGGTGCTCATTGGACTTTGGGCCCCTTAGCGCAGTTAGGCTGCAAAAAAGTGCCACACATGTGGTATTGCCGTACTCAGGAGAAGTAGTATAATGTGTTTTGGGGTGTATTTTTACACATACCCATGCTGGGTGGGAGAAATATCTCTGTAAATGACAATTTTTTATTTTTTTTTTACACACAATTGTCCATTTACAGAGTTATTTCTCCCACCCAGCATGGGTATGTGTAAAAATACACCCCAAAACACATTATACTACTTCTCCCGAGTACGGCGGTACCACATGTGTGGCACTTTTTTACACCCCAAGTACGCTAAGGGGCCCAAAGTCTAATGAGTACCTTTAGGATTTCACAGGTCATTTTGCGGAATTTGATTTCCAGACTACTCCTCACGGTTTAGGGCACCTAAAATGCCAGGGCAGTATGGGAACCCCACAAATGACCCCATTTTAGAAAGAAGACACCCCAAGGTATTCCGTTAGGAGTATGGTGAGTTCATAGAAGATTTTATTTTTTGTCAAAAGTTAGCGGAAAATTGATTTTTATTGTTTTTTTCACAAAGTGTCATTTTCCACTAACTTGTGACAAAAAATAAAATCTTCTATGAACTCACCATACTCCTAACAGAATACCTTGGGGTGTCTTCTTTCTAAAATGGGGTCATTTGTGGGGTTCCTATACTGCCCTGGCATTTTAGGGGCCCTAAACCGTGAGGAGTAGTCTGGAAATCAAATTCCGCAAAATGACCTGTGAAATCCTAAAGGTACTCATTGGACTTTGGGCCCTTTAGCGCAGTTAGGGCGCAAAAAAGTGCCACACATGTGGTATCGCCGTACTCGGGAGAAGTAGTACAATGTGTTTTGGGGTGTATTTTTACACATACCCATGCTGGGTGGGAGAAATACCTCTGTAAATGACAATCTTTTGATTTTTTTACACACAATTGTCCATTTACAGAGTTATTTCTCCCACCCAGCATGGGTATGTGTAAAAATACACCCCAAAATACATTGTACTACTTCTCCCGAGTACGGCGATACCACATGTGTGGCACTTTTTTGCACCCTAACTGCGCTAAAGGGCCCAAAGTCCAATGAGTACCTTTAGGATTTCACAGGTCATTTTGCGGAATTTGATTTCCAGACTACTCCTCACGGTTTAGGGCCCCTAAAATGCCAGGGCAGTATAGGAACCCCACAAATGACCCCATTTTAGAAAGAAGACACCCCAAGGTATGCCGTTAGGAGTATGGTGAGTTCATAGAAGATTTTATTTTTTGTCAAAAGTTAGCGGAAAATTGATTTTTATTGTTTTTTTCACAAAGTGTCATTTTCCACTAACTTGTGACAAAAAATAAAATCTTCTATGAACTCACCATACTCCTAACGGCATACCTTGGGGTGTCTTCTTTCTAAAATGGGGTCATTTGTGGGGTTCCTATACTGCCCTGGCATTTTAGGGGCCCTAAACCGTGAGTAGTCTGGAAATCAAATTCCGCAAAATGACCTGTGAAATCCTAAAGGTACTCATTGGACTTTGGGCCCTTTAGCGCAGTTAGGGTGCAAAAAAGTGCCACACATGTGGTATCGCCGTACTCGGGAGAAGTAGTACAATGTGTTTTGGGGTGTATTTTTACACATACCCATGCTGGGTGGGAGAAATAACTCTGTAAATGGACAATTGTGTGTAAAAAAATCAAAAGATTGTCATTTACAGAGGTATTTCTCCCACCCAGCATGGGTATGTGTAAAAATACACCCCAAAACACATTGTACTACTTCTCCCGAGTACGGCAATACCACATGTGTGGCACTTTTTTGCACCCTAACTGCGCTAAGGGGCCCAGAGTCCAATGAGTACCTTTAGGCTTTACAGGGGTGCTCACAATTTAGCACCCCGCTCACTTGCCAGGACAGTTAACAAACCCCACAAATGACCCCATTTTGGAAAGAATACACAACAAGGTATTCCATGAGGGTAATGGTGAGGTCATTGAAAATTTTATTTTTTGTCACAAGTAAACGGAAAATGACACTTTGTTAAAAAAAATTTAAAAAAAAAATTCTGCTAACTTGTGACAAAAACTAAAATCTTTTATGAACTCACCGTGCACCTCACATAATACTTTAGGGTGTCCTCTTTCCAAAATGGGGTCATTTGTGGAGTCTGTCCTGGCATTTTAGGGTCTCTGCAATCATTACATGTATGGCCAGTATTAGGAGTTTCTGCTATACTCCTTATATTGGGTATACAAGTAATGCACTCTGGGCTGAAAGGAAAAATGAACGGCAAACATACCTTGCTCCACATCAATGGCAGATCTTCCTCCACATCAATGGCAGTGATAACCTCAGGAGAGAGACACCCCGTGCCACCCTGCACTCAGGGTGAGCCACCAACTTATGTGACTGGGCCTCAGAACTTTAGTATACAGCATTATGCCTGTAGGATACAGCAATATGCCTGCCAATAGAGATGACTCTGTGTGGCATTAAAGCATCATCATAGGCCCAAATCACATATAAACCGGGGGTGTCCACACTCAAGGGAAATTCAAACATGCCGTCTTATATCGCCAACCCAGGACAGATCACCAATATCAAGCTAGGAAACCGATCCTTCTTCCCACTTTTATGCTTACCCGTTTGGTCTTCAAGCTTACCTCTCCTCTCCCTGCGACAATGTGCAAAAGACCACTGAGTGTGTGCCTACTCCTGTGTCTGGAGTTCCCTAGGTTCTAATAGTGTACCTGCTCGTGGTACCTTTCAAAACACGGCCCTACGCATAGGCCAGGCTGGTCAGGACAGCGGGGTCAATAAAAACTGGTGTCATTCCTTCTTCCAGTCCTGCTGCAGACACGACAACGTTTTCTTCGGATGCGTTGACCTGGGGCACACGGAATCTGATAGGCGTAATGCCTACCATGCAGTCGGCTAGTTGCATCTGGGGGGGGGGCCTGGCACCTCCTGGATACAGGATGTCCAGAATGATCTGTTCCTGAAATTGGAGGAAAGATCCAGTTCTCCCAGCCTTACTGTAGAGAACAAAGCTGTTGTAAACTGCCAATTGAATCAGATAAAAAGACACTTTCTTATACCAGCGTCTTGTTTTCTGGGTCATTAAATAGGGCGCTAACCTCTGGTCATTGAAGTCCACCCCTCCCATGTTGACATTATATTCGTGGACGACAAGGGGCTTTTCAATGACCTTAGTTGCCCGTTGAATTTGGACTGTCGTGTCTGTGTGAATGGTGGACAGAAAGTAAACGTCCCTCTTGTCCCTCCATTTCACCGCGAGCAGGTCTTCAGTACGCAAGGCGGCCCTCTGCCCCCGTTCAAGTCTGGTGGTAATGAGCCGTTGGGGGAAGCCCTGGCGACTAGGCCGCGCAGTGCCACAGCATCGGATTCCTTCTAACTTTAAGTGCTGAAAGAGGGCCACACTTGTGTAATAATTGTCCACAAAAAGATGGTACCCCTTCTGGAACAAGGGTGACACCAAGTCCCACACAACCTTTCCACTGCTCCCCAGGTAGTCAGGGCATCCGACCGGCTCCAATTTTGAGTCTTTTCCCTCATAGACCCTAAAACGACATGTATAGCCTGTGGCCCTTTCACAGAGCTTATACAGTTTCACCCCATACCGGGCGCACTTGCTTGGGATGTACTGTTTGATGCCAAGGCGCCCGGTAAAGCGTAAGAGGGACTCGTCTACGCAGATGTTCTGTTCAGGGATATAAGCATCTGCAAATGTTGAGGACAGGTGGTCTATGAGGGGCCGAATTTTGTGGAGCCGCTCATAAGCAGGGTCTCCCCTTTCATGACAGGTTTCGTCGTCGTTGAAATGCAGGAAGCGCAGGATGGACTCAAATCGTGTCCTGGACATGGCAGCAGGATACAAGGGAACATGATTTACTGGGTTCGTAGACCAATACGACCGCAGTACATTCTGTTTCATTAGTCCCAAGTGAAGGATAAGGGCCAAAAAGATTTTAATTTTGGAAACTTGGACTGGTTTCCACCCGAAAGGCTGGGCATACATGCTCTCCGGGTGCTCGGTGATGAATTGTGTGGCTTTACGGTTGGTCTCAACCACAATTAAGTCCAAGAGAACCTGGGTGATGAACAGCTGCAAAAATTCTAGGGCCGTTCCTAGATGAGCTGTCGCCACCTGGACTCCAGACTGGGCGGTGAAAGGGGGCACTACGGGTGCGGCGGAATCAAGGGATTGCCAATCTGGTTGTGCCAGCACCTCTGGGAGTCTATGGGTACTACGGGCCCGTCTTCTTCTTGGTGGCTGCGACGGGGGTACTACTGCACTTGCCACCGTACCAGTTTCAACTTCCATGCTGACGCTCACCACTTCGCCAGGGTCTACGGAAGCACTGGCACTAAGTCCAGGAGATGCTGCGCTGCTGGTGCCTGCCTCACCAAGAAAACTATCAACAGCGCTAGCACCACCCTGCTGCCCTTGAGGCGGATCCTGCGCCACCTGCGGTCTAACGACTTGGGGTCTGGTACGCCTGGCTCTAGCCGGGACCATAGCCTCGTCATCACTAGCGGTCAGGGAACCACTGCTTTCTACAGGTTCAAATTCGGACCCGGAAGATTCGACGGATGATTCTTCCCAAAAGAACTCATCCGACTGGTCCATGTACCTGTATACCTCGTCATCGGAAAGCCCCCTTCTTGCCATTTTGGATCGCTAAATTTATGGGGTTTTCCTCCGAGACTACCCAGAAAAAAAGAGCACCTACCTAGCAAAAAGGGAGTATTTGAGAGGTATTGGGGTTGGTGGAAAGTGGGGTCTCAGAGGCAATCAAACAATCACGGGACAATCAAATACAATTACAGCACAATCGACTCCAATCACAGCACAATCAAATCTGATGCACTCGGAAGGTGATGGGGGGAGGGTGGGATTGGGTGTGGCGGGAAGTGGGGTCTCAGGCAATCAAACAATCACGGGGCAATCGAAGCCGATCACGGGACAATCAAATACAATTACAGCACAATCGACTCCAATCACAGCACAATCAAATCTGATGCACTCGGAAGGTGATGGGGGGAGGGTGGGATTGGGTGTGGCGGGAAGTGGGGTCTCAGGCAATCAAACAATCACGGGGCAATCGAAGCCGATCACGGGACAATCAAATACAATTACAGCACAATCAAATCCAATCACAGCCCAATCAAATCTGATGCACTCGGAAGGTGATGGGGGGAGGGTGGGATTGGGTGTGGCGGGAAGTGGGGTCTCAGGCAATCAAACAATCACGGGGCAATCGAAGTCGATCACGGGACAATCAAATACAATTACAGCACAATCGACTCCAATCACAGCACAAGCAAATCTGATGCACTCGGAAGGTGGTGGTTGGAGGTGGTGGGGGGGGAGGGTGGGGTTGGGTGTGGTGGGGGGGGGGGGGGGGAGGGGGGGTTGGGTGTGGTGGGAAGTGGGGTCTCAGGCAATCAAACAATCACGGGACAATCGAAGCAGATCACGGGACAATCAAATACAATCGCAGCACAATTAAATACAAGCACAGCACAATCGAATACAAGCGCAGCACAGTCAAATACAATGCACTTGGACGGTGATTAGGGGGGGGGTCTGAGGGCGATTTGAGGGGGTGGGGGTTGATCAGGAGCCCGCACGGGGCAGACTGAGTCCTGATCTGATGAGAGGCAGACACAGGGGGTTACTGATCAAAGATCAGTTAGTGATCGCTGGGGAGGACAGATGTAAACAAAGAGCAGGGGATGTAATCAGAAGGGGGGTATGAGGGCAATCGAGGGCCTGGGCAGGTGATCGGTTACCCCCGCGGGGCAGTTAGGGTCTGCTCTGATGGGTGGGGGTGCTGAGGGGTGATGGACAGGTGATAGACAGGTGATCAGAGGGGGATCAGAGGGGGATCAGGGGGTAAGGTAGCTGTATACAGATGTATACAGTATACAGGGGGGTAGTCTGGGATGGGGTCTGGGGGTGATCTAAAGGTAGGGGGGGGGATCAGGGGTGACTAGGAGGCAGTTAGGGACCTAAACTAAGGGGCAGCGTCGCTAGTTAGTGGCAGGTGGGGGGGGGTGGGGGTTTTGCAGGGGTGCAAGGGTGCTAGGCAGGGGTCTGCTGGGGTGATCAGGGGGGGTATGAGGCCTGGGGTGGGTGATCAGGGGGCTGTAAGGCAAAAAAAACGGCTGTGTGCTGATACTTACAAAGTGCTTCCTCCTCGCTAGTGGTCTCTGCAACAATGAGACCACGAGGCGAGGAGGAAGCACGTATAAGGCACTTTGTTTACTTAACAAAGTGCCTTATACTACCTGATTGGCTACATTGTTGGATTCCTCCGCTCGCCGGCTCTGCTAAGTGGCCGGCGAGCAGAGGCAAAATGCCGGGCTTCCGACTCCCGGCGGAGGATCGCGTCACTGATGACGCGATCGCTCCGCCCATGCCCTTACAAGGACCGCCGCCATTTGTCAATATGGCGGTCCTTGCGGGGTGCACTTCCCGGCCGCCAATTGTACATACGGCGGTCGGGAAGTGGTTAATTCCTGTCTGTGAACCTTGTTACATTGTAACAACTGCCAAAATTACAGAGGTCCCAGAGCTTCTTGTGGGAGGAGTTTAAGCACAAAATCAGTCATACAGCGCCCCCTGATGGTCTGTTTGTGAAAAGCAATATATTTCTCATGTAAAAGGGGGTATCAGCTACTGATTGGGATAAAGTTCAATTCTTGGTTGGAGTTTCTCTTTAAATGAAAGTCAGCAACAGCAGCCTCATTTCATTATTTCAAAGTAACAAAATGATACACCATGAAAGGATGGTAGTATTCTTATGTTTTCATTTGCTTGAAAGTGAAATAAGAGACACGGAACTCTGAATACCTGGAGATCAGGTGCTAAGTGTTATAGTTTGCTATGGAATGTAGAAATCTGCTGTAAGAAAAGTGTACAAAAGCTTTTTGTTTCAGCAGGGTGGAAACGGCTTTACACATGACCATGATTATTTAATGATTAATCTTGCTTTTGCAGCTGCAGTGATAATGTTAACAACTTAAATAGGAAAATAACAATCAGTTTTCATTTTTTTTTAAGTTTCTGCATTTGTAAACATACAGTTCATGATAATATTCCGTAACCTCCTTAACCAAATTCTAGTTTAGTGTATAAAAATGAAATGAAGGACCTCATACATAATTGTATATTTCTTTTTTTAATAACTAAAGGATTGTACGCATGTGAAACTATTCCACCAAACTATCGTCCACACTTGGTCTATTGGACGATAGTTGGGGGTGTGTACGCCTGACAAACGTCTAGACGAGTGACTGAACACTGGCGGTTTGCCTGATCCAACCCGCGGATCAACCACATGAGTTGGGCTGATTTTGTGCAGGTGCCCGCATGTGTGCAAGTCCTTTGAACAACTTGAACTCGTTTTGAATGCGGTCATATTGGTCAGTCCATTGTTCCACTTGCATGCACCGTATGCAAATGAGTTGGTTGTTTAGTTGGTTTGGCTGCGTGAAAGTACAGGTTGTGTCAACATGTTGTCATGTGGTTGGTCATGTCATTGGGTTGGTTGTGCGCTTTGTTGGACATGTGTACAAGCCTTAAAGCCAAGTTAATTAATGTGGGCGTACAGTTCATTTGTTAAATTAGGTGCTACCATAGACCGTAATGTAATTTGCAGCTATGGTGTGCATCGGAATTTGGCTACTTGCGCACCATTTTGAGGGGGGGGGGAGCAATTGGTACCAAACTTCAGATATCGGCAATGAGGTTTGGCTATTGCATACGCTAACTCCCGACTGGCTGCAGCACAGATATAGCCAAATACAGTCATCAGTTATAAGTATAGCAGAGTACGCTTTTCGGCTGTGATGGAGCATTAACCGCCACGGTGTTCGAAGGGTTAGTATTAGGCTTACTTAGAGGATGGTTGGAGTTATGAGATAGGGGTAATTTAACATTAAGAAGCAATGGCAATAGTGTTAACAATATTCAAAATAGCAAGGTGGAAGAAGCATGGGACAAATCAAAGCAGGTTGAGTTAAATCTTTTCATAAACACATAAACTGAGCAATAAAAACCATATGAAATGTACATAAGAGAAAAACAAAAACCTGACTTCTTAGACTATATCCGTACAATCAAAGAAGGGGTAGACTGACACCTGTAGACTCGGTCACCTGAAAGCAGTAATTAGCTACTTGGTAATGTCTTTTTTTCAGGCAGTCAGGAAACATTAGCATTGGCAGGAGGAAAGGAGAAGGAGGCACACCTTGGTAGGATTTACACTTTGGTACATTAGTGAAGATATCAGCAGCTGGACTGGCACATTGCATAAGCCACAGTCTAAACCGAGAGTCAAGTTTTTGGCCATAAAGTTTGGATTATATAAGGGTATACGAGGAAACCCGATTTTCAAAACACCACAACCATCTCACTAAGCTGCTGCCCACACTAAGCCACCGACCACAACTCTGCCACCCAAAGTAAGCTGACGCCCGCACCAAGTCCCAAGCCACAACTGCACCGCCCCCCCCTCTAAGCCACCACCCACAACTGTACCTCTCACACGTGCTTCCGGGTTGATGCATATTTCCAACCTTCAGTTACTATATAGGTTGAATTTGAAATAATACTGGACAAAATCCATGTAATATAAGATGACGGTTGCAAGGTTGTCATGGTGATCTCTCAGCTTCCTGGTGTGTTCATATTTACAACTGTACATTTTTATTAAGGTGGCCACTAATTATTTAATCTTTTTCATTCAATTTTACCAAATCTATGTAGTATAAGGGTAAATAGAGTGAATATATTGAATGGATAATTTAGGCAGTTCCCTTATATTAGAAATGGTAAGATTGGATGAAAAAGATTGGATCATTAGTGGCCACCATTATAGGTATGGTGCAGTCTTTCTACTAGACAAGTGGGGAGTAACTAATCTTTTAGAACAGGCTTTCTTCCATGATACAATGGACTCAGGGTTTCATGCTGTCAGATCCCATCACTTTATCCTGAGCCTAGACTTCTCCCTGTGAGAGAAGGTCTGTTCTCAGGGGTACAGTAAATTAATATCTGCTTTTGAGCTGTCCAAGAAGACCAACAGGTGAGAATTTACTATCAGAAAGGCAAACTTTACAACCCTTAACTCCATTCTGTTGGACAATGGGAGGCAAATTATTTAGTAATTACTAAACTCCTCTACTCATTGACTAGAAAAGTGAAGGCTTCTTGAACATCTCCAAAGGTCTGGGAAATAAGAAATGATGGAAGAATTCACCACACCCTTGCAACATTACTGCAATGATTATTAACATAGATTTGTGGAAGCAGCTTGGTGGGGGTGAGGGAACATCTCTTCCTGTTCTCTACACACCTCTTTTCCTTAGAGCAGGGTCGGTGGCTCAAAATGTTCTGTCTCTCTTTCCCTTTACATTTGAATGTAAAGGTCAAAGGGCCCAAAACAGTAAAATTGGTGTGCAGAAGGAGCGCACATCAATTTTACCATTACTAGGGCAGGGGGAGTACCAGCCGTTAACATTAACATATGTGCATTACCACAGTAATACGCACAGTGCTATGGTAATGCACGTTAACCGCCACGTTACCATAGCAACATAGCGATATTGGGTTAACGGTCTATGATCCCCCTGTGCCAGTAACGGTAAAATTGTGCGCTCCCGTACTTACCCTAAATTAGTGCATCATACCCAAAAGTAGAAAAATGTATCCTGAGTGCTAAACATGTGGTGACAGCGTTATTGCAATATCAGAACCTGGGAGAATACCTGCTGTGCAGTAATTGCGTTCATTATGTTTAGACCACCACATTAGAAAAAGAGCTATGGCAGCAAATCTACTAGAGCTGTGGAGTTGGTACAAAAATTATCCGACTCCAATTCTGACTCCTCAGTTTATGAAACCACCGGGTTTAACAGCAGGCATAACAGCAGCTTTGTAATCCGGCTTGCCACACTGCAGTGCATCACCTATGCAAAGTTCACAGTGTGGCGAGTGCGTAGAGCACAGGTGTCGAACTCCAGGCCTGGAGGGCCAGATCCATGCCAGTGTTTACGATGGATTGAGAAAGAGAGGAAAGTCTTTTACCTGATGGACCACACCTTTCCTGATTCAGACCCATCAATTAATTTGAGCTGTATCAAAAATGTGTGAGGATCTCAGCCCTCGAAGGACCTGTTTGACATCCCTGGCGTATCAGTATAATGACATACAGCCTGGTACAGTTAATTTTATGTGGAGCAATGCATGGATAACATGCACGCCTCCGCTATCCCAATTTATTGAGTTGCGTTCTTGCTGATACAAGGAATCAAAGCGAGGCAACACCCACTGTGAACCTGTTAATCACCTGTTCACTTTCAGCCACTGCTGTAAATAGACAGGAGGCTATCTCTGTCAGTTATTGTGAAAAATATACAGCATGGCCTGTACACTTAATATTAAGTAAATAAGGTAATTTGAACTAATCATAAAGCTGCATCTACACGCGTAGATGCGGCTCCGATCCTCCTTATCAATCGAGCCGCTAATGCGGCTCGATTGATAAGATCCGACAGGACGGATCTTGCTTCCGCCGATTTCCTGCTCGCTCCCCGCGAGGGGACAATGGCAGGGAATCGAGCGGAAGATAATCTGCGCCGGCGGGGAATCGAATGTGGCGCACGCGCAGGGACGCGGCGGGCATGCGCAGGGACGCGGAAGAGGCGATCCGGCGGCTAATCAAGCCGCCGGATCACAGCCTCATCTACGCGTGTAGATGAGGCTTTACAAAATGAAGGTACAGGCTAGTTTAAATACCCAGAGGACATCAAGCCTAAAAAACACACATACAAAAAACACATTGTGGTGTTAATGTTACAGTATAGTAGTTTTCTGTGCTAGCTTTCAGTCATTTCATTCAGAAGGTTGGGTTGTACAAATATAAGGCATCAGTGAAGCAGCTGAAGCAATTTTGTGGTAAGCACATAAAAAGGGCAGGGTGACCAGAACAGCATTCTGAACAGCATTTAGACAATCAATATTTCAGTACTCATTAACTATACTTTCTTTGAGTCATGTAGGAGCCATTTCAGCCTTTAACACATTAATTAGATCAAGTCCAAACTCTACGTATGATTTTTCAATTGATTGCTGAAGAGGCTTTTCAGTTAAATATTATGGCACTGTAGCTGTGAGTTGGGAGTTTTCTTTTGCAATTGAGGTCATGAATACACTGTACTGAGAAAGTGCAAAGGAAGAAAATGGGAAAATGGACTGAAAGAACATTTTTCATAAAAAAAACCCTCCAGTTCAAGGGCCCCCAAATACTTTTAATGGCTTCTTTAATAGTAAGTCCGTTGTGTTGCAACGAACAATATCATCGCATTGCAATGATGCATTAATGCACAGAATGCTGTGCATTAGATGGGTAACGTGTGTGTTTACAGTGGCAGTGGAGAGCTTTGTACGATATGTTTCACTGCGTAATTGCATTAGCAGCATTGTGATCACAACCTGCATCGTGTGAAAAAAGCCTATACCTTGTTTTAAAGAGAGTCCGAGGTGGGTTAAAAAAAAAAGTAGGCTACCCGATTCGCATGGCTGAGCAGATCAAGTAGCCGCAAAAACCGCTGCTCCCGTGGGCTACAATAGTTCACTTTCACTTGCGTGACCCCTGGGTCACAACACTGCGCTGAGAGACTGTGTTGTCTGTCATAGCGTGCAGGGAGGCGGGGAGGGGCAGGAGGCACAGCCAGGGGAGAAAGCTGCCCAATGGCAGCTCAGGAAACCCTGTAGGTTTCCTCCCCCCTCTGTTTACCTCCGAGTTAGCGACAAATCTTGTCGCTAAACTCGTGGGGCTATAGTGCAGCGGTTGGGGGACACAGAGCCATGACATTAGGCAGAGAACATGGTTCTGTGTCCCATCTGCCTCCCCATATCCCCACATTGGGTTCCCTTTAAAGTACACCTGAACGGATTTCCTTTTAAAACAGTCAGTGTTGCCTTTCTTGAGATTGCTAGAGGGCCAACCTAGCAAAATAAAACACAATTTTGGCTTATTGCACTTAGGTACACTATGCCTACTTGTTTCTTAAACAGAACATTTCCACAGAAAATAAACCATATACTGTGTGCAGCTCTTTATTATGCAGACATACTGCTGCTGGCACAGTGGTGGCTACTAAAGAGTGGCTGCTGCTGGCATAGTGGCAGCTACAAATGAGTGGCTGCTACTGCTGTTGGCATAGTGGCAGCTGCTGGTGATTGGCTGTTACTGCTGCTGGCATAGTGGTGGCTGCTGGTAGTGGCTGTTACTGCTGCTGGCATAATGGTGGCTGCTGGTTAACCTCCTTAGCGGTAACCCCGTGCTGGACACGGGGTAAGCCGCCACAGAGGATATCTCAGCCCCTGGTGGGGCGATTTCTGTTTTGTAAAGTGCTGTACGCGCAGCTAGGACTTTGCTAGCCGCACGTACAGCTTGATCGGCGCCACCACGCGGCGATCGGCTGCACGCAGCGGTGGAAGAGGGCCCCCGCCAGAGCCCTGCGCAGCCCGGACCAATCATTCCCGGGCAGCGCAAAGGGCTGGATCGGATGTGCCTGACGTCAGCTGACGTCCATGACGTCATTCCGATCGTAGCCATGGCGACAGGAGAAGCCAAACAGGAGATCGCGTTCTATACGCAATCTCCTGTTTACTGTTGTTGCCGGCAGCGATCGGACTAGAGGGACACATGCGCCCTCTAGTGGTGTTTTATGTAGCTACCACCACAAAAAAAGTGCAATGCAGCTTCCATGGCGGAAAAAATTAACCGCCAAGGAGGTTAATGGCTGTTACTGCTGATGGCATAGTGGAAATTGCTGGTGATTGGCTGTTACTGCTTCTGGCATAGTGGCAGCTGCTAGTGAATGTATGTTTATTGGAATAGGATAGTACTACAAAAAAAGTGGCCACTGGAGAAAAATATGTGTGAAAATATAGATGCCAGCGGCCTTTTTTGTAGTTCTATAGTAATCACTGTGGGACAACAGATGAGTGGAGGGGGAGGGAATGCGGCGACACAGGTTGGACCCTGCATGCGGCGCTAGAGCAAAGGCCTGTGGGCCACATGTGATTAATGACAGGAGCTTTGGGGGCCACCTAACAAGTCTTGGCGAGACGGACTTTGGACATGCCTGTTTTAAATAATACCAGATGCCTGGGAGTCCTCTGCTGTAGTGTCTGAATCACACACTTGAAACAAGCATGAGGCTAATCCAGTCAGACTTCAGTCAGAAACATATGATCTACATGCTTGTTCAGAGTCTATGGCTAAGAGTATTAGAGACAGAAGCTCAACAAGACAGCCAGGCAATATGCATTGTTTAAAAGGAAATAATAAGGTCACCCTTCATATCGTTCCCAGTTCAGGTGTGCCTATGCATCTTCGTACAGGTCATCTGTGGCAACAGAGGTGTAAAGTGTATACCAGGCTTAAAGGAATATAGTAGGGGGGTCGGGAGAATGAGTTGAACTTACCCGGGGCTTCTAATAGCCCCCCGCAGACCTCCTGTGCCCGCGCAGCCACTCACCAATGCTCCGGCCCCGCCTCCGGTTCACTTCTGGAATTTCAGACTTTAAAGTCTGAAAACCACTGCACCTGCATTGCCGTGTCCTCGCTCCCGCTGATGTCACCAGGAGCGTACTGCGCAGGCACATACCATACTGGGGTTGTGCTATACACTCCTGGTGACATCAGCGGGAGCGAGGACATGGCAACGCAGGCGCAGTGGTTTTCAGACTTTAAAGTCTGAAATTTCAGAAGTGAATTGGAGGCGGGGCCGGAGCATCTGTTAGTGGCTGCGCGGGCACAGGAGGTCTGCGGGGGACCATTAGGAGCTCCGGGTAAGTCCAACTCATTTTCCCCCCACCCCCCTACAGTATTCCTTTAAAGAGAGTCTGAAGCGAGGTAAGGGACCCCCGTTCAGCCGCGGGATAGCGGCGTTTTAGCAGGGGCACACATGCCCCTGCTGAATATAAGAGCTGAAGCGAGTTTTATTCTTTCTTTTTCCAGTTCGTTAAATTACCGAATTCGAAGTTTATCGATTTCTAGTTGTATTCATCAAGGTTTTTCCGCATTCGGTGTGAATTCGGTAACCATTCGGTAAAGTGTTGATATTTGCATTTAACAGCCATAAATTAACACAAGGCCATAAGATTCCCTTGGAATTGTGGGTAAAAAGGCAGTCCTTTGAAAACCACGTAGCAACATTTCAAATAGGGCTTGACACCTGGACCAGGATTCTGGAAGTGGCTTTGGACAATCCCACAATTTCGCCAGCTACGGCTTGATAGGAGCCTTTTCTGAAAAAATGTAGTTCAGCTAGCAATTTAGTTAACCCTGGCACTGCCTGTGTTCTCTTACAAGATGATTCCAGAGAAATACAGATGTCCTGGTATAGCAAATAAATCCATTCTCTTGCAAATTGATATGGTTCTAGACCTTATTCTTGCCGTTCTGCGCCTTTGAATCACTTTCAGCTGATAAACAACCACTTCAAATGGCTCCATCTTCTCTGTCAGCAATGATCTGACAGGAATAACGACAGAGCAGTGAAGGAGATAACTAATCCTAAATTTAACGCTAAACCACTTTCATTTTCATTAATAGAACTTTCTTCCGTTTTATCGCATCATTACCAAATCATTACCGAATGCTCGCTAACAGCTGTAGATAACTTTGATGAATCCTGAAATCAACTTCTCGAGTTCGGTATTTTACCGAGCTGTCGGTAATTGATTCGATAAGTCTTGATGAATCAAGGCCATTATCCCTGCACTTTGATTGGCCCAATAGGCTGCCTGTCAAGTTTCCTGTCAAGTGACAGGCAGCCTATTGGGCCAATCAAAGTTTTATTTTAAAAATATCCAGTTTTTTGGTAGCCGTCTAGCAACTACCAAAAGTGAATATGTATATCTGTGGACTTGTTTTCACTTTGGCCTTATTGTAATAAAATTTTAGGGGGTACAGGCAGCATTTGTTAACTTACAGCAATTGTAATATTTACATATATTTTACTGTGCTTTGGAGTTTGAAGGTCAGATTGTCATATAATTTTTCAGTCACTAAAAACAGCTCCTAGGTCTCTGTGCTGTAAAAATTTCAACAAAAAATGCAATACGACGCAGCTGGCAATTGTCAGCACACAGTCAAACAAGATGTCTTTGGCCCAATTTAGCTGAAGGACAGTTATTTTGCAATCCTTCTGATTGCCTCACTCAGTGATAACATTTGTCATGCAGGAATTGATTAGTATGTCTGGCACACAAACTGCAGCGACAAGCAGTAAACCATGTGTACCTCTAGCTTCCTGCACATTGCAAACTCCAGTATAAAAACAAGGTATACTTTCCTGCCCCCTAAGCCACCATGTAGGGCTGCCTTCAGGGCATAACAAGCTGCACTGAAGTATGGGGCCCACGCAAGTCTGGGGCCCTGCGAACAATGCCACGCACATGGGCCCCAGCTGCAAATCTGTTCCAGAATGTACAGACTGTCAGTGAGTGAGACTGTGTTCGCCTCACGGTTTTTTTTTGCAATTTTGCCATGCCTGTGCTTTACCATTCTCATTTCAGTGAAGGAGAACTGCATCACAATAGCTGAGAAAATGCTGCTCAAGCACTGCAGTGAGATCCCATAGGATTACGTGTCACATCGCTTGGTTGATTGCCGACGACCACCGTAAATATAGGGGATTCACCTTAAATATAGGAGAGGAGGGAAGTGAGGGAGGCCCAGTAGGCTTTCTCAGTATGGGGCCCAGAAATTTCTGATGGCAGCCCTGCCACCTTGTGGCTCCATTTCTACATGCAACAACCTCCAACTATTCCACGTGCAGCCCCCTCTTCCATGTCATCACTGTACAGCAGCCCCTCTGTTTTATATATACACGTCTCTTGGGCAGAAAATGCCCTCCTCTACATGCAACAACCGCTCAGCAATATCCTTCTGCAATAACAAGCCATTTATGCCCTTTTCTAAAATCTAGAATAGTCTCTAATATTCCAATTCTCAAGTTCATAGGCACCTACAATAATGAACATCTAAAACTATCAATCAACATTTCATATGGTCTTTTTCTTCTACTACAACTTCTTCTACAACCATACTGCCTATTTGCCAAGCAGCATGTTCTGTTCTAAAGAGAAAGGCAGGAGAATGAGCAAAAGCGAGCTGCCATAGCATGTATTCAGAACAATAGCAACTGGACATCATTTTCCGGAATGCCAATTACCAATAATCAACTGCTAGGAGTCTTCACACTTTTAAACACTTCAGGGAAAATGCACTCAAAATGATCATGAAACCTGGTGATCTAAGTTGCAAGTGTGCATGGGCCTTCACAGCCTATCAAATGGATCCAATCCAAGATGACTCTGGATGAAATTTGACTGTATTAAAGAATTCTACAACAAAACCAATATTAAAAGGTGAAATGAAACGAACATCCACTCTAAAGAGACAATGTGAGATTTCCTCTAACAGTTTTTGTATCCTCGGGCCTTCATATATACTGTATATCTTGGCTCTTGCCTTTCACATTCTGTAACTAAAATAGAACTTTGCAAGCTATTAAAAAGAAGACATTGGCTGAGCTTCAAATACAGAACTGAACCATGACCTTCAGCCTAAATTAAGATGAGTGGCGACAGCAATCAGTAAGAGACTGTATAAATAGGATTGTAGAATACTACAACCTGCTTGTGCTTCAAGACTGTACTGGGTTATCTAAAGTTCAACATCTAAAACACTCAAGCAAACACAAAGGAATACTTTATTTGTGTGCCATAATTGTTTAGTAAAGCAGAGAGCCCTCTTCTGTTACACGAAAGACCTGGCTCTTGTCCTTCTGCTTTGTACTTATTTCGGCCCATTTAATTTTTGGTAAAGAACACTATGATAACAGAAGCATGCACGTTTAGGTTTTAACTGGGAACACACTAGGCAGTGCGGGAAACCTAGCATTTTGCTGCATATGCGTTTGCATTTTTCCTGCACCTATGTTTTGCGTGCATTTTAATGCATTTGTGCTTCGCATATATAAATCGGATATGCTTTTGTATGCTTTTTTAATGCGTTTAATGCAAATCACTAGGAAGTCAACAGGAAGTAGAAATACATCATTTTTTTTTTAAACCACATTTAAAAACACATACAAAACGCATTAAAATGCAACACCCCTGCATCACTATTGACTTTCATTATGTGCACTTTTGAAAAATATGCAACAAAACCAGCATTTATAAAAATGCATATTGCAGAACGCTATTATATGTGTTTTTTTCATGTGGCCCATTGACTTGCATTAAGTGCGTTTTCCGCAACGCTAGCATTTCTGTCTAGTGTTTTCCCAGCCTCAAAGTGAAATCTTACTTTTGTTTAAAAAAAAATGCTTCAGCTATAAATCAGCACTTCAGAATCGTTATTGTAATTTATCTTACTTGATTATTATTATTTAGCATTTTATACAGCGCCAACATCTTACACAGTGCTGTATATAGTCTTGTCACTTAACTGTCCCTCAGAGAGGCTCACAATCCCTACCATAGTCATTTGTCCATGTATGTATCGTGTCATGCATGTATCGTAGTCTAGGGCCAATTTTAGGGGAAAGCCAATTAGCATACATGTATGTTTTTGGGATGTGGGAGAAAACCCATGCAGACATGTGGAGAACATACAAACTCCTTACAGACCTGGCTGCGATTCGAGCGCTAACCACTACACCTTGCAGTTAGCTATGGACTTCCAAAAGCAAGCTGCAATTTTCAAAGCATGGTAAAGGCTCTCACAAGTTTACAATTGTATATTAACACATAATTTGGTAGGACATTAGACTATGGTAGGGAATAGATTGTGACCTCTTCTGAGGACAGTCCATAACGGAGATGGCTACATGTGGAACTTGCAGCAGAGAAAAAATGGGAGTGGCCATGCACTGGAACATGAGCGTCATCATGATGGGTCATGTGCAGACCCAAAAATAAAATAAGTAGGGGTGTTATTCACAGAGAGTGGGTCTGACCAGATAAACTTTAGATAAAATAATCAAGTAGTTACATGCCTCATGATAATTTATCAAGTAGTCAAATGCTGCTAAATAAAAATATTAAAGGAATACTATCGATTCACATATTTTTTTCAATTGACACAGGAATTGTTTGGGAAGTGCTGCTAAGTACTGGTGTATACATTTTAGTAGCAACCTCTTTGTTTACTGTTATCAAAATACTTTCAAACTTTACTGACGCCAAAACTGACGGCTGACTGAGCCATGAGGAGAGGGGAAATTCCCCTCACACTTGATCAGTTAACTCTATGTGTAGCTCTGTGTGTGACAGAGAAGAGAGCTCCCAACAGCTGCAGCTCCTGTGTCCTGTGTTTCTGACTGAAGTGTCTGAAGAGAGCAGAGGAAATGTAACTAATTGTCACAGCTTTTCATACTGTTTTTGCTTTCAGAGTTTGATATGTTTGATTTCTGTAATCTGGTATGCAACTGTGCATTGAAGCCGACACCCCTTCTGCAATTGATTTGTCCCAATATAGCTAAATCCTACCCTCAATAGATTACAGCTTTTGCCTCTGATATTTAACATGAAAAGTAGGAAAATGTTTACACAGCTACTTAGACATTTTTTGTACATTGTCATTTTAGAACTGGCAAATGAGATGTAACCAAATCAATGAACTACACCTCCCAGGATGCATTGCAGCAGCTGGGGATGCACTACAACATGACGCTGAATTTCAACCTGCCTCCTCCTGCGCTTTGCAATTTCAGGCTTTCCACTTCTATGCAATTATGTTTCCTTTCAGATGGATCCTCAAAAACACACGCGTTTTGCATCCATCTTTGTGCAAAAATTGATCTGATAATATATTTTTTTCTCTTGTAGAAAAGGGCAAATTATTAAAAACGCGGAGAAGAAAACAAACGTACATACCTCAAGGTGGCCACTAGCAGTTCAATGTTTAGCAAAGAATCAATAGAGCGATCAGATAATTGGGATCGGATTGGCAGAAAATAAACTCTGTTGATGTTCCTAATCGTCTGTGAACGATTCTTTAAGGCCCGGTTCACACTGTATCTTTAAGCCAAACGAATCCAGTAAAGCAGATCCAGTCTCTGCTTCACCGGATCCATATGGCTTGGTCCACACTGGCAAACTGATCTGATCACTGGTCGTTTGGATCCGTTTTACTCCAGCAGGTGAGGGAGGGTGCAGCAGCCAGGCGGATGCGGGAGGGTGCAGCAGTGGGGCAGGTGAAGGAAGGTTAAAAACGAACACAGGCGTCTTTATTGCAGCCGGGCGGGAGAGAGGGTTTCTAGTCACATGACTCGTGTAGTCACATGACGCAGAAGACACCCGCTCAGGTATGGTCTCCACATCCCCCCAGTGAATTTTGCCCTCTGAACAGTCTGTTTCTTCACTAGTGTGAAGAAATGTCCAGTTTTCTCATTGCTCCCAAAGCAGGGCTTCATTTTCCGTTTCCGGTCCGCTAGGCTCAGTGGTCCGAAAAAATTAGTGCTGCAGCAAATTCGCATTCCGTTTGAAGGAACCTACACAACGGATCCGTACGAACAGACGTATGTAAACGGTTCCATAAGTTAACATTGGATCCGTTCGCATCCGTTCCGTTTGTACTGTATCCGTTCCACTTACGGTCTGTTTTTTAACGCTAGTGTGAACCAGGTCTAAGCGATTGTTCCACAGCAATTTTGTCATCCAGATAATCATTTTTCATAATCAGTTGTGATGGCTAGGAAGTACAGATTGGTTGAAATAATGGTGAAATAATGGATCTATTATATTTTATTTCTAATCGCTCAAACGATTCCTTGCTAAAATTGCACCAAGAGACTGCATAAAGTATTGGACTGCGTAAAGTACAGTATCTATTTAATCTATTCACTCAGTTTAGCCTTCCACTACATAGATTTGGTAAAAGAGGACACAAAAGATTGGATCATTAGTGGCCGCCATTAGGCAGGGATCACACTTTGGGGTAATCGCAAGTGACGGAAATAATGGTTTCCTATGGGTAACTGCAGTTTTATAATGAGCATTTTACTGCGTGCAAAAAAAATAATCTGATTTTTTTTGCTTTTCACAAGTTTTCAATTGCTATTGTAGGCAGTCAACTACTGATGTGTGCAAGAAATTGTCTGCCAAACACCGTGGCCGTTTTCCGCAGACATAAGTGCAATCCCTACCATGCTCGTCTTCTGTACAGACAAGCGAGCTGTCACATCTAGAGCGTTTCTGCATGCAGAACATCTGCGTGTATTTCCCCCTAGTAGTGTGATCTCTATACTCTCCCTCACAGCTGAGATGTCAAATAATTATTTTCAAAACGCAAGATTTCCCCTGGAGATAAAATATAGATGTGGTTCACACGGTATGGTACTCCGACTGGTAGAATGGAGGTATATCCAATTACAACATGTACGTTTGCAGATGCGAAGCCGCCCATCCCGTTTCTCCACAGCCAGCGTTGAGAATGAGCACTTGTTGTTAGCGCATGCTGCCTCTCCTAGAGTTATGTGACGAACATAGAAGCGCATTATGCGGAAACCGGCTGCGCTCTGGCATGTCCCGCTTCTATAGACACAAGCAAAGCCCTCACCGCTCCCCATGTGGCGTGCATGACGCAGCTGGCCGCACGGCACAGCGCGCTAACGTCAGGCACGGCAGGCGGATCAATGGAAGAGCTCAGCCCCTTCTCCTACCCCTGCTGCTGCTGGATTACTGTCAGCGAGCGGCGCCTGTGGGAGACGTGAGCTGTGCGGTCTCGGCGATCACACTAGGTGAGTGGACGGCGCTCGCCTTTGCTACCATCACATTATTATCATTATACACGAATCTTATCGGTAATGAGAGTGCGGACTATGCTGTGCCGCCGGCTCGGGGCTCCGCTGGGAGGGCATCCCCGCTCTCTCCGCCGCTCTTTGGAGGGAAGGCAGCTCAGTGTGCCCTGCCGGTGGCTGAGGGGTCGCTCTGTCAGCCCCCCCTGGTGACAGCCCGGCCGGGAACAGTGAGCGGGGGCTCTCCTGGACGTCTCGCCATAGAGAATGTGACAGGAAATGGAGAGGCTGCGAGGACCACGAGAAATCTATAGTTACCTATTATTTACATATCCGCTCGTTCCAAGAATTCTAAGAGGAGGGAGGGCTCAGCACATATCTCATCACAAGGGCGATCCCTGCCTGCAGTGCTGAGCAATCCTCATCACCCCTCTCATTGCTGCATGCAATGGGGATGGCAGGAGCCTAGTATTGGTAGGCACTTGCCTGACATGATATCTCCTCGGGCTGGGCGGACAGCGCTTCTTACAGTAGAGAGTGGTGTGTGCAGCACAGCCAGGGACCGAGCTCCTAACCTGCTCCATTGACAGCTTGTCACTACAGTGCTAGCAAACCTTGCAGAAAGCATAGTGCAGGCTCTCATCTTACCCTCAGTTATGCCACTTGTTAGTGATGTTTTATGTATTTTTGTTTGGTCATTGTGGCAATCTTATGTTCCTGCTTCCATGAACTGTTGAAGGATAACTTGAGAAAACACTCTCTCTCCTCTTGTGCTAATAAAACAGCCTTGGCCCATTCAGGTGAGGACCCTGAAAGACCCTCTGAAGGTGTCCTGTGGTATCTGGCACCAACATGTTAGCAGCAGATTCATGGGGCTTCCAAGGATTTAACATACTTTTTCTATCACATCCCAAGATGCTGAGTACAATTGGCCTGCAGCAGGATGGCTTTTTGGTCTCCTTAAGCTCCTCCTACTTTCCTAGTGGTTCTGGGTCATCATGAGCTATCTGAAGTCTGTGATCCCACAGATGCCGAATTTGAGATCTTGAGGCCAAAAAATGACTTTAGACTGTCACATTAGGCACTAGTCTACGTTAGGTGACCTAGTGGGAAACCTCATAAGAAACAGTTCTCCAATCACAGCACCCTCTACAACTTAAAAAATTTTTAATTGGAAGAAAAGTGTGGGAGTAGTTCTTAAAACCTATGTGAGACCTAAAAGTTTGAGAGCGTGGTTTCCATGCATTCATATTATTGGAATCTTTATATAGTTTCCTGCTGGGTCACCTCAAATAGACTAGCACCTCACCTTCTACCATTGTTCAATTGACTAGCTCTGAAACTCACAAGACCAATTTAGGTACTTTATTCGGTGGGCAGGGATCAGCATAGGCATTTTGATCTGTTCAGTCTAATCTGTGTTGTTTCTTCTCAGACTCCCTCACAGCCAGCATGAATTTTCTCAGCAGTTTGTGCTCCAGTTAGGCCTCCTTTCCATGAACTGTTGATGGGCAGTAAAATGCCCCTTAAACTTTCTCTCAACTGCTCACTGCTGCCTGGTAACTGCTTGTTGCTGTATGATAACTGCTTACTTCTGCCTGGTAACTGGTTGCTGAGCACACAGCTCAACAGTCCGTGGAAAGGAGGCCTAACTCTCCTGCAGGATCAGACCAGATGGGTTACCCTTTGCCTCCCATTAGGCCTCTTTTCCACGAACTGTTCATAGGCTGTGAAATGCCTCCTGCCTGGTAACTGCTTACTGCTGCCTGGTAACTGCTTACTGCTGCCTGGTAACTGCTTACTGCTGCCTGGTAACTGCTTACTGCTGCCTGGTAGCTGCTTGCCGAACACACAGCTCAACAGTTCGTGGAAAAGAGGCCTTAGAGATGTTATCTTAAGGTATCTTTTCCTCAAGCAGTTGATGGGCAGTGAAATGCCTCTCAAACTCTCACAACTGCTTGCTGCTGCCTGGTTACTGCTCACTGCTGCTTGGCAACTGCTTGCTGAGCACCAAGTTCAACTGCCCATGGAAAAGAGGCCTTATTCTTACTGGGAAGTTTCTCTTGTAGGGGATTGGAATCTACCAAGTAAAATGCACTTCCTGTCTATTTTGATTGGTCCATTTCCAATCTACATAAAGTTTGCACTAAACTTTCTCCAGAAGCTTGGAATATTTGCATATAATTGTTTATCTCTAATCATTAACCTTCTAAATCAGATTAGTCCTATTCAAAGTTCCTGTTCCACCCAGGGGGAGTTGATTTTCATTGCAGAAGCAATATAAACCCCCTGTTGTCAAATCTCAGATCACATCACTCGCTCTATGCAAAGTTCTGGTTAAGCCAAGTGAATTTTGCATCCTGTAGTGAAAAAAAACTACTCCAGAGTTGAAATCTGTGGCCATCTCTGCTCCCCATGCACATGAATGAGCCTTACATGCCATCAACCCTGTTGTCATTGCATTGCTGTGCTTTTATAGATGACTTTTGATGGTTACTAACTACTGCATTTTTGGAACACTTCACAAGACCAGCCATTTTAGCAGGTGCTCTAACTAAGTCGCATTGTCTGCAGAATTTAGCATTTTGACACACTTTCTTAAATCCTTCTTGCCCATTTTCCTGCTTCCAATGCATCACCTTCAAGAACTGACTTCACTTGTGATCTAATATCTACCAACCCTTGACAGGTGTCACTTGACAATGGATTCATTGCTGTTGTTATGAGCAGCACCGTGGATAACACTATTGCTAAGCAGTACTAGAGGCCCAGGCTCAGATCTCTTCTAGGACACTATTTGCATGGAATTCCTTTGCCCTTGGCTTGTTTGTGTCAATTTCTTCTAGGCACTACAGTTTCCTCTAGACATAAATCAGTTTATTCTGTTTTTATTCTCTCTCTCTTTTTTATTAAGTTAATGTGAGGAAAATAGAAGTGCATTATAAACCTATAAAGTGGCTATATAATCAAAGTGCCTGGTTTGTCAATCAGTGAGTAGCTTTTCTGTGTTTGAAACCATGTTTGTTATAGAAGAAATGCAAGGTTATCTCACAATCTAGTTTGACAGTTCGTCAAGAATCAGGCTCTTCAGGACTCTCTCCTAGGTGGCAGTAAAGAGGCTTTTTAACCGATAGAAATGTTATTTTGTTACACACAAGTTTTAATTTGATTTATCAAAACCGCTCTGTGTTGAGAGAGAAAGCTGTAACAAAGTAGCAATTGACCAGAGTAACCAATCAAATTCCTTATTTTATTTAAAAGCTGGAAAGTATTGGCTGCAGCGGACCTCTGCCTCGTGTTTATTTGCTCTAATTTCTCCTTGTGTTGGTTGTGATAAATGAGCTTCAGTAATTTTTCACTGTACTGCCAAATCTCGGTGCTTCAGGCACCCCTAATTCAGCTTTCTCATAAAGCATACACCACATCTCTTTAGCAGACATGATGTCAGCTGCAATTCACAAGCTTTGAGGACAAGTGAATGTCCTTTTCAACAAGAGATGTGACTGTCTATGGTTTGGGGCTGGATGACCTAGATATTTATCTTATGCAGATAACCTTATTCAATTTTTTTTTATTTTTTTTAAGTAATCGTTCCTTTCTACTTAGCCTTATCACAGCTTTGTGTTTAAGTCCAATGAGTGCTGTTTCAAACTTGCTTATGCAACAAAGCTTAGGTCTTATAATAATCTTATTTCTTCGGTTTTTACAGTTTTATGTCACATGTTACGGCTCAGCTCCAACCAGCAGATTATTTGAAACAGTCTATTTTTTTTATTTTCACTTTGCAAGAACAACATTCTTGTATTAATTTTAAAATAATTCCTTTTAATGTCTTTTTGTTTTCCAGGGCAGAAGAAAATCAAGCTATCTCATTTGGGAGCAAAATATGGAATGCATTTTACTGCTGACTGAGCATACCCAAAGAAACTTTGACAGTAGTTTTAAAATCCTCAGTTAGCAGTTTGTTCATTCTCTTGAACACTAACTGGCAGTTTCCAGACCGAGCTTTGTTTGCAGAGCTCTGCTGGGCTGGTTTCACTCTCTGGAACCTAGTTCATTCAGTTTTGCTCTGGCTCTCTATTTATCATTTCTTTTGTCACTGGAAGAGAGAAGAAACAGCCAAAATGTTGGATGAATATTTGTGGATGGTTATTTTGGGCTTCATCATAGCTTTCGTCTTGGCATTTTCAGTTGGTGCAAATGATGTGGCTAATTCGTTTGGCACTGCTGTGGGTTCTGGAGTGGTGACATTACGGCAGGCATGTATATTGGCGTCAATCTTTGAAACAACTGGCTCAGTTTTGCTGGGAGCAAAAGTTGGGGAAACTATTCGAAAGGGTATCATCGATGTAAACCTTTACAACAACACGGTGGATTTACTGATGGCTGGGGAAGTTAGTGCAATGGTTGGTAAGTACTGTCTTTTACATGCAGATATACTGTATGTAGCTTGGGTTCAGTTAGATTGTTGGCACATTTTGCACACAGGTTGCATAATTGTTTATCTACTTGTAGGTATATGTAACACTTACTGTAAATACGTATTATGTTCACTGTCACTAACCATATTGCTGTACACCTACCACATAGTTCTAATTATTTTATAATTGTTTATTCACTTGAGACACTCTAGTGTGTATTTTAGTAGACTTGTGTTACGTGAACCTTGTCATTAGTGATGCTATCTTTATGTATTATGTATCTTTATAAATACAATAAATAATAATAATGTAAAACATTTAAAGTGAAACTGAAATGTGTTTAAAAAAAAAAAAAAAAAAGCTCTGGATCCTACAGAGCCTTCCTTTGCAATCGGGGCCCTGGTTTCCCCGCTATCACTTATCTCATTGATCATACCTAGTGATTAGTAATCATTTTGGTAGCGTGGAAATCATCTTTTTTGTTATAGACCTTTTAAAATGCCATGAATTGTCAGGTCTTAAGGCTAGTTTCCATATGGAAACACAATCGCAGAAACAGCGGACCGTGCATAGACTGCACTGTCTGCCATTTTCATCCATGCGTGGTGATTCACCGCTGAATTGCCACGCATGGTGTGCTGCATTTCAGGGAGCTTCAGCCCGCGATCCCATTCAGTATAATGGATGGGATCGCAATGGAGGGGATCTTTTCATGTTACAGTTCCTCTTTAATGTTCTTTTTGCTTAAAAGTGGCTTGGATATCTGCCATGCAGCCCGTTTTTGCCCAGTCTCTGTCTTATGGTGGAGTCGTAAACACTGACCTTAATTGAGGCAAGTGAGGCCTGCAGTTCTTTAGATGTTGTCCTGGGGTCTTTTGTGGCCTCTCGGATGAGTTTTCTCTGTGCTCTTGGGGTAATTTTGGTCGGCCCGCCACTCCTGGGAAGGTTTATCACTGTTACATGTTTTTGCCATTTGTGGATAATGGCTCTCACTGTGGTTCGCTGGAGTCCCAAAGCTTTAGAAATGGCTTTATAACCTTTACCAGACTGATAGATCTCGATTACTTTTGTTCTCATTTGTTCCTGAATTTCTTTGGATCTTGGCATAATGTCTAGCTTTTGAGGTGCTTTTGGTCTACTTCTCTGTGTCAGCTCCTATTTAAGTGATTTCTTGATTGAAGCAGGTGTGGCAGTAATCAGGCCTGGGGTGACTACAGAAATTGAACTCAGGTGTGATAAACCACAGTTAAGGTATTTTTTAACAAGGGGGGGCAATCACTTTTTCACACAGGACCATGTAGATTTGGAGTTTTTTTTTCTCACTAAATAATAAAAACCATCATTTAAAACTGCATTTTGTGTTCAATTATGTTATCTTTGACTAATAGTTAACGGTTTTTGATGAGCAGGAACATTTAAGTGTGACAAACATGCAAAAGAATAAGAAATCAGGAAGGTAGCAAATAGTTTTTCACATCAATGTAAAATATATTTCCTCTGCTCTTTGTGAGAGAAAGCTCTTCCTGTCTCTGACTGAGCTCTCTGCACAGAGTTAACACATACACTGTGAGGAAATTTCCCCCCTCCCCTCATGGCTGAGTCTGCCGTCAGAATTTCAGCAGCCTGCCATCAGAAAAATGTGAAAGGAATTAGATAACAGTAATCAAATAAAAAAGCAGTCAAATGTATACACCAGTACTTAGCAGCACTTTCCAAACATTTCCTATCTCAATTGAAAAAAAAGTCATAAATGTCACCATTCTGAAAACTAAAGATCCAGGCCTACGCAGATGCTATTTTGTAACATTTGAGTTCTGCTGAATTTTGACCATAACTTTGGAAATTGAATTTTTTTTTTACTTTGTCACTAAAAAACAAATTCACGTAACATTTCTTACAAAAAATAACCACACGATATAGACATTCGCTCTTAAACACCCCAAATTCTATTATCTTACTTGTCACAGTGAAAATGATACCCTATATACATAGAGTGCTTTTTGGGCTTACAGCAGACCTTTAACTACAAGTAGCTTCAATGGCTTGTTTTCAAGTCTGTTTTTTTTTTCACCAAATGTAACAATGTAATTCTTTCTTATCAAAGCCTCTGAAGTGTCAGAACAGTCAAGAAGTCACTAATGTTACTGTTAGTAAAACTAGAGACCCTGGCCTACCCATATATTGCTATTTTGTAACATTTGGATTTATGCCGTTTTGTTACAATTTGACGATAACTTTGGAAATGTCATCTTTTATGCTGGATTATGTTGGATATGCCTTACTAAGTAACAAACTGTTGGTGCAACAATCCATTATACCCAAGGTGCACTTTTTTTTTTTTGCACTAATTGGAACAGCGCCATTGTTTGCATAGCCCTAGAAGAAATTGGACATGATAAAAAGACCACAAATTAAACCATTATGGAAAGTTTAAGGACGTGCACAACCAGAGCTCCAGAGGCGCAGTGGTCGGCGACTGGCTCGGTCGCAGAAATCAAAACTAAGCCACTACGGGGGACCAGAAGATTGTTCCAGGATGGTGCGGGCACAGGGTGGCTGCAGAGGGCTGTTAGAAGCTCCAGGTTTTTTATTTGTTTTTTTTTTCACTTCATTTCAGGTTCCCTTTAAAGCCCCATCTACACGATACGATTCTTTGTGTGATTCGATTACAATTCTATTTACGATCCGATTAAATCCGACATGTCCAATTGGGATTCGATTCAATTCGATTTGCCATTGCAAAACAATGGTAAATCAAATTGAATCGAATCCCGATCGCACATGTTGGATGTAATCGGATCGTAAATAGAATCGTAATCGATTCGCACAAAGAATCGTATCGTGTAGATGGGGCTTAAAGGACTCACGAGGCGAAATACTAAAAAAAAAACACTGCACGAAATTTTAATGCACGGATGACGCCCTCTGTGCCGTTCTGCCAGGTCCCCGCTGCTCAATAGCCCCCCGGGCCGGCTCCCGACCCCACAGCCCGGGTCGGGCTCTCCTGCCTCCAGTAAAGTGACCGCTTGACAGCCTGTAGCGTGGATCGGGGGAGAGGCCCTAGAGCGGCACTCGTGTCTGTGCAGACTGCGCAGCCGCGGCCAGCTCAAGCGGCCACTTTAGTGGAGGCAGGAGATCCCGACCCGGGCTGTGGGGTTGGGAGCCGGCCCAGGGGGCTAATGAGCAGCGGGGACTCGGCGGGAGGGCGCGGATGGCGTCCTCCGTGCATTAAAATTTCATGCAGGTATTTAACTTTTTTTTTAGTATTTGGCCTCGTGAGTCC
Source organism: Hyperolius riggenbachi (assembly GCF_040937935.1). NCBI lineage: Eukaryota > Metazoa > Chordata > Amphibia > Anura > Hyperoliidae > Hyperolius > Hyperolius riggenbachi. The sequence goes on from NC_090646.1 coordinate 283,969,455, forward strand.
TATAAGACCACATAGCAAAAGGTATAGAAATCACTTAGCATTTTGCCTAAAGCAACTTTTTTAAAGCTGAAGTTGATTTGTAATATTTACCAGATAATTTAGAATTCTCCCAGGCATCAGGAGTGTTACATTTGCTGTTAAAGCAACCCGGTGACCTATGTGTAAGTCAGGGGAGATTTATATGTAGTGAGTCTATTATCTCCTGAATTGAATAAGGTGCCCAATGTCACTAAAAAGGACATGGCACCAGTGTATACTGTCACTCGGGCCATGTCAGCCCCTTGTGACAGAAAAGAAAATGAGGAAAAAAATAGTTCTCCGCTGCCCCTCCTCTTACAGGTAGTTAAACACGCTCTGCAGTCACATTAACACAAATGTGAAAACTGGTTTTGACACCAGAGGTACAATTTAGGGGTAACAGTTTGTCAGCAAAAGGAATAAAAACCAATACTTTTCAGTTATTATACATAAAAATACCATAGTTCTTGATCTTAAACAATTTGTTGATTTAAGAAAGGAAAGTAGTGATCCGTCTGTACATGTTACCTAACATTTTTTGCTAACTTTCTTTGTCTGTACTGTTTTACATTTATAATTTTCCCTTTTCAAAATTAACGCAGTTCAGGTTTGTTGTTCTAAAGCTACATGCAAATACTTTCACATACTGTAGTATTTACCACAACATTTGTTACCTATCTGTCTGCAATAACAGGAAGTATTTTCAAAAATGAGCCAAGTTTTAAAAGCAGACCTTTAAGACACTTATCAATTTTATAGTTCAATTCCTATTAGATTCCATCTGACAAAATCTGCCGGAAATCTACTGCATCATCATGTCTGATCGACCATGACCTAAAAATCTATCGGATTATCAATTGAACAGAATAAAAATAAAAAAAAAATCTCCGCAAGGCAGGAACAGTGGTTGATCAACAGAACGCTGCAGTTCAGATGATTGATATCCTACTGAAATCTATTGAAAAAATTTGGTGTGCGCGTGCTAGGAATCTATCCCTATCTGATCACATTCATATCAGTGAGGGATTGATCATTTTGCCACATTGGGTGGGAATTATGTGACAAACCCCCGCTATTCCCATCTCACTGTGCCACAGTTGCCATTCAGGTTTCATCCAGTTATCTACTAGAGGCTTCTGAAGGCAAATACACTGTGAACAAAAAAAGTTATGGATTTTTGCGCTCGAAATCTGGGATTTTGCTGCCACCAGCACCAGAACTTCGGAGCAGCTATTCATAAAAGGTTTTTGCAACCTAACTAGCAAAATCGAACAATTTATAAAGATAAGACAATGCAGCAGTGTGACTCTTCTTGAGGACAGATAGTTCTAGCATTGATCAGAATAATCATGTAACGAGGGCAGAAACTAGAACTATTACATTTTTGTTTTTATAATAAAACTATACACAAAACCAAACAGATTAGTTGGATAGAATTAAGTAAGACATGAGAAAATGAGGTAGAATGTCTTAAAGTTCAAAATACAGTACCAATTCCAGTAAGCGATAAAGTCTTTGTGCAGAATCATCCAAGTAATTTGGAGTTTGTCAGTGTCCTGCTTGCATGTCTGAGATGGCATTTTGGCAAATGATGAACAAAGGACCCAGAGATTTGTTGCTCAGTCCAAATGCCAAAATGGAGTAGAATATCTGTCTAAATCCTCTCCAGAGTTGTTGTTTTCTGTAAAGAATAAGGGAATTGCTGAGAATCTTCCATGAGGAGCTGGACTAATCCCTAACCTGCCATATTTTTACTATCTTGTGCACGTGAGAGCGACCTAGAAAGAAAAATAATTTATAGTGCATTTTACTTTGGGAAAAATATAAAGGTTTACATTTTTTCCACATTAGTGGTCCTTTTTAAAGCGGAACTGAAGAGTAACTGAAAAAAGATTTTCACTTACCTTTGGCTTCTGCCAGTCCTCTGCAGCCGACTTGTGCCCACGCCGGTCCTGAACGATCCTCCGTTCCCCTGCCGCAGCTTATTTTCACTTCGTGCAGTGGGTGTCGCCTGCACCGATCTGGCCGTGCGCATCCTCGTACAATCTCCCGCCGCCGAGAGTGTACTGCGCAGTAGAGATTTTCTCCTGGCTATGGGAATGCGTACAAGGATATGCTTGGCTAGGGCGCAGTGGACGTTGACTTAGAAGTCGGCTTAAACTGCGAGGAAAAGGAGGATTGTTCAGGATCAGCTAGGGCACAGGTTGGCTGCAGGGGGCTGGCAGAAGCCCCAGGTGAGTAAAACTTTTTTTTTTTCAGTAAGTCTTCAGTTCCACTTTAAAGGGAAGGTCCAAGCAAAAAAAAAGTTTCACTTACCTGGGGCTTCTACCAGCCCCATGCAGCCATCCTGTGCCCTCGTAATCACTCACTGCTGCTCCAGTCCCCCGCTGGCAACTTTCTGACCTCGGAGGTCAGGGCCGAATTGCGTACATTTTTACACATTCCCGCTAGTGCAGGAACATTAACACATACATTTTTACGCATTAGTGGTGCAACGCGTACATTTTTGTTCCTGCACTAGCTGGAATGCGTAAAAATGTATGCAATGTGGACCTGACCTCCGAGGTCAGAAAGCTGCCAGCGGGGGACTGGAGCAGCAGTGAGTGACTACGAGGGCACAGAATGGCTACATGGGGCTGGTAGAAGCCCCAGGTAAGTGAAACTCATTTATTTTTTTTTTTTTTTTTGCTTGGACCTTCCCTTTAACCACTTTACCCCCGCGCGTACGTATTTCTCCGCCCCTTTTTCCATCCTTTAAAAACCAGGGACGGAGAAACACGTACTTTCCGCGTTCCCGACGCTGTCCGCGCTCCCGCTCGTAAACACGCCGCCCGCCGCTAGTAAAACCGCCGCCGCCCGCTCGCCCGGAGATCAATGAACGGGAAAATCCATTCCCGTTCGTTGATCTAAGCCCCACAATGACCCGCTGCTCTCCTATGGGCAGCGCGATCATTGTGAGAAGAAACTCACGTGTCCAGCCTCCTTATTCTTCCTCCAAGCTTCCGGAAGGAGGCTTGGAGGTCGCAATAAAGCAAAAAGTTACTGTGGCCATCTTGTGGCCAAATAGTAAACTACACCCTACACATTTTTCACATACAAATAAATGACTTTTACACACAAAATTAACTCATTACCTCCCACACTCCCCATTTTTTTTTTTTTTGTAATTAAAAAAAAAATCAAAAATTTACAATTAAAAAAAATACATAATTAGTTACCTTAGGGACTGAACTTTTTAAATATTTAAGTCAAGAGGGTATAACACTGTTACTTTATAAACTATGGGCTTGTAATTAGGGATGGACGCAAAACTGAAAAAAATGCACCTTTATTTCCAAATGAAATATTGGCGCCAAACATTGTGATAGGGACATAATTTAAACGGTTTTATAACCGGGACAAAAGGGCACATAAATTTCATGGGTTTTAATTACAGTAGCATGCATTATTTAAAAACTATAATGGCCGAAAACTGAAAAATAATTTTTTTTTCCCCACATTTTTCCTATTTTCCCATTAAAACACATTTAGAAAAAAATAATTCTTGGCATAATGTCCCACCTAAAGAAAGCCTAATTGGTGGCGGAAAAAACAAGATATAGTTCATGTCATTGCGATAAGTAATGATAAAGTTATAGACGAATGAATGGAAGGAGCGCTGAAAGGTGAAAATTGCTCTGGTGGTCAGGGGGTAAAACCCCTCAGTGGTGAAGTGGTTAAGTATGTGTAAAATTTCAGAAGTTCCTCCAGGCCTTTGGAAAGTTATGAAGAAGAAAGGTGAGGATGAGTTATTACTCCCATGGAGATACTGTAAACTGTAGCTTCACCATGTTAAAATAGGAGGGATTGTTGTCATGATTTCAAAAGTAAGCATTTTCATCATTAAAAAGTTATAAGAAATGTCATAGTTCAATGTCCTGTGAAGAGAGAAGGGTGAAGTGAGTGAGGGGAAGGGAGTATGGGGAGGAAAGAAGGGTAAAGTAAGGGGAGGCAGATGAGGGTAAGAAAGGCTGGAGGTGATTGCGCTAGTAGATGGGGAATCATAGGCAGCACCCCCTTCTTCTTTTTCCTTTTTTTTTTTTTTTTTTTTGCGCCACCTGTCACACCAAATGTACCTTGTGTTGGAGGGTTATGCTCAGTGTAGAGGCATATTTTCCTGCTGAAAGTAATGAGGATGGTGGTTGTGTAGGACTAGTGCTGCCAGGACTTCTTTGTTATGACACTGCCTGTAGAACAACTAAGCCCCCCCCCAAACACACACACACACACACACACACACACACACACACCTTGGAAAAATTTCCCGATGCTGAAACTGTCCTTGGGTCAAAAAAGGTTGGGGACCGCTGCATTAAAGGACAACTGAAGTGAGAAGAATATGGAGGCTGCCACGTTTATTTCCTTTCTATACAGTACCAGTTGCCTGGCAGCCCTTATTTGGCTGCAGTAGTGTCTGAATAACACCAGAAACGAGCATGCAGCAAGTCTTGTCAGATCTGACAATAGTGTCAAACATCTGGTCTGCATATGCTTTTTCAGGGTTTATGGTTAAAAGTATTAGAGGCAGAACATTAGCAGGATAGCCAGGCAACTAGTATTGTTTAAAAGGAAATAAATATGGCAGCCACCATATCCCTCCCATTACAGTTTTACTGGATGTTTATGTAAGTCCACATGCACACATTTGTTGGTGTGAAGTGGTTAGAGTACTTAAACTGACTTAAAGCGGAATATAACCCTGCATTTCAACTTTGCTCTAAAACATTATTTACAGTATATTATATGCAACCAGCATTTTTTTTTTTTTTTTTACTAGACCAGCATTGGAAGGGTTTACACAGAGCTTTAAAGTTCCTGGAGATTTCTGCAGACGCATCCGAAGCTGACATAGATACATTTTGTTTACATAAATGTATCTAAGTGTTGAATGTGACTCACTCTCTCTGACTGAGAAGGAGCTGGAGGACAGCCAAAGAGTGTGTAACATTTCTCAACAGATACATTTAACTAAATAGAATGTAACAATCTGAACTTTTGCATATCTCTCCACGGAACTTTAAAGAGACACTGAAGCGAAAATAAAAAAAAATGATATAATGAATTGGTTGTGTACTATGAATAATTACTAGAAGTTTAGCAGCAAAGAAAATATTCTCATATTTTTATTTTCGGGTATATAGTGTTTTTTCTAACATTGCATCATTCTATAATATGTGCAGATTACACAACACTCAGCATTCAAAATGATTCTTTCAGAGCAGTCTGGGAACTAATGAACTCTCCTCTGGCAGAGGAAAAGTAAATAGTTGAATAACACTTGAGATAATAAGTCAGATAACAGCCCTCTCCACGATTTTCAGCAGAGCTTAAAGGGGCGCTATGGCGAACTACTGTTTAAATTAATGCAGCATAAAATTAAGCCATCATCCAAAAGAAGCTGCAATAAAAAAGCTTTAGTTTCAGAAAAATAAACAGAGCTGCTTGCTCAATCACTTTAGCTTTCAGTAGCCCGTCATTTGCATTTTATGCGTTGAACTAAACAGACCAGTACATTAATCACAGGGGAACATCTGGTATGACTGTTTATTTTTTCAGATCTCACCTCCCTGTCACCTGGTTGTTTTTAGTTTGTCCGCACTCACGAGCCGAGCTGCCCGCTATAAACAGTTGTAAAGCTGCGCTTTATCACAGCTTATACTGAAGCCATGAAGGACCCCTGTAATCTTTCAGGCAATAAATCAGCCACCTTACCTCGGCTATCTATCTGCCCCCCTCCCCCTGTGTTGTTAGCAAACTTGCGTAGTATCTGCTGTACAGATCAAAGGTGGCAGATCTGTATATTGTACAGCACTAGTGCCTCAATGTAATAGAAACTATTTAGACTGTCTATTAGGAAGAGGTAATTGTAGAAGTCTTGAAAAACATATGTAATGAGTATGTGTATACACACACACATATTATTTATATGTATGTGTATATATACACATACTCATTACATGTATTCCTTTTTTAACCTCCCTGGCGGTACGCAGATGCAGTGGCTGCCTCCGCGGGAGGGATTTTTTTTTAATAATTAAAGTGTTTTTCTTTATGTTAGCTAGCACTAGCGAGAGCCGTAGCTTCCCAATTAGCTTCACTCGTCGCTATGGAGACGATCGGACATGACGTCATGCGCAGTTCCGATCCTCCCCATAACGAAGCCGGGTGTTGATTGGGAGGCTGCGCCATCGCGGGATCCCTGGGGGGTACTTATATCGGCGGTGATCGGAGGGACTTGGGTCACATGGTTAGCTAGCGAAGTGCTAGCTTAACCAAATAGAACCATTTTTATAAAAAAAAAAACAAATCCTCCCGGGGCCATGCGATCCCCTGCGGCAGCTAGCCCGACACTGTGTCGGGCTTACCGCCAGAGAGGTTAATTTTTGTCGTAAGGGTTAAAATTGAATGACCGTTTCTCTCCAGTTGGAGTGTAGCATCACTCACTGATAGCTATTTATAGGCTGTAAAACTCCCAGGGCAGTGAGACATTTCTACGCCACTGTGGGCAGCACGGTGGCGTAGTGGTTAGCACTCTTGCCTTGCAGCACTGGGTCCCTGGTTCAAATCCCAGCCAGGGCACTATCTGCACTGAGTTTGCATGTTCTCCCTGTGTTTGCGTGGGTTTCCTTCGGGCACTCTGGTTTCCTTCCACATGCCAAAAACATACAGATAAGTTAACTGGCTTCCCCATACGCTACACGATATAGACATATGACTATAGTAGCTATAGTAATAGACGTATGACTATAGGGGATTAGATTGTGAGCACCTCTGAGTGACAGTCAAGTGACAAGACCATATACTCTGTACAGCGATGCGGAATATGTCAGCACTATATAAATAATGAAGGCAACAGACAAAAAAACCTTAAAGAGGAACTTCAGCCTAAACAAACATACTGTCATTAAGTTACATTAGTTATGTTAATGAAAATAGATTGGTAATATAATCTCTTACCCACCCTGTTTTAAAAGAACAGGCAAATGTTTGTGATTTCAGAGGGGCAGCCATCTTTGTGGTTCAAAGGAGGTGACAGTGAGCATGAGACACAGTTCCAACTGTCCTGTGTGCTGATCACCCCTCCCAGTTGCTAGGCAACGTGAATAACAACATAGGAAATCCCATCATGCTTTGCACAGCATCAGGGAAAAAAGCCCGGGCAGTTTTCTTTGAGGCGGAGCTTAGCTAAAAATGATGCTTTGGTAAGAAAAAAAAAGTTCTGATGCTGTGAAACTGTTAAACACCAAGCCTTTTCAGTTCTGCTGAGTACATTTTTAGTCCGGAGGTTCACTTTGATAGATAAACCACTTCTGCCTACAGTGTTGTTTCACCTTATGCATCTGAACAACTTTCACCTCCCATTCATTCGCTAATAACTTTATCACTACTTATCACACTGAAATGATCTATATCTTGTTTTTACCAACACCATTTAGGCTTTTGTTGGGTGGTACATTTTGCTAAGAATTATTTTATTCTAAATCCATTTTAACAGGAAGATTAAGAAAGAAGTGGGAAAAAAAATCATTATTTCTCATTTTTTGGCCATTATAGTTTGAAATTAATACATGCTACCGTAATTAAAACCCATGTATTTTATTTGCCCATTTGTCCATTTAAATTATGTCCCTATCACAATGTATGGCGCTGATATTTTATTTGGAAATAAAGGTGCATTTTTTTCAGTTTTGCGTCCATCACTTATAACAAGACCATAATTTAAAAAATATCAGTAATATACCTTACTACATACATATTAGAAAAGTTTAATCCTTAAAGGGATACTGTAGGGGGGTCGGGGGAAAATGAGCTGAACTTACCCGGGGCTTCTAATGGTCCCCGGCAGACATCCTGTGTTGGCGCAGCCACTCCCCAATGCTCCGGCCCGCCTCCGGTTCACTTCTGGAATCTCTGACTTTAAAGTCAGAAAACCACTGCGCCTGCGTTGCCGTGTCCTCGCTCCCGCTGATGTCACCAGGAGTGTACTGCGCAGACACAGACCATACTGGGCCTGCGCTGTGTGCTCTTGATGACATCAGCGGGATCGAGGACACGGCAACACAGGCGCAGTAGTTTTCTGACTTTAAAGTCAGATATTCCAGAAGTGAACCGGAGGCGGGGCCGGAGCATCGGTGAGCGGCTGCGCGGGCACAGGATGTCTGTGGGGGACCATTAGAAGCCCCGGGTAAGTTCAGCTCATTTTCCCCCGACCCCCCTACAGTATCCCTTTAAGATAACTATTTATGTAATTTTTTTTTTATTTTTTTATTTTTTTTATTTTACAAAAAAAAAAAAAGTTTGTGTAGCTATTGGGGAGTGTGGGAGGAAAGGGACTAATTTTAACCACTTGCCGACCACCCACTACCAATAGGCGGTGGCAAAGTGGCACCCCCAGGACTGCGTACCGCAGATCGGCGGCGGCACCTGGGGGACTGAGCAGCCGGGGCTTGCGCGCGCATCTGCCGGCACTAGGCTCCGCCCACCCGCGACGTCAACCCGCGGGCCAATTAGCAGCGCCGGGGGGTTGTTAACCCAGATCTGCCGCATAGTAAGCGTATAATAAACTTTGTAATGTATACAAAGTGTATTATACAGGCTGCCTTCTACCCTTGTAGTCCCAGTGATCGAGGGACCACCAGGGGAGGAGGCAGCCTTTGTAGTAAGCACACCAGCACACTGCTCCTGCCCCCTGATCGCCCTCAGAACCCTTCAGACCCCCTCAGACCACTGTTTGCACCCAATCACCCCCCTAATCACCCATCAATCACCCCCTGTCACTATCTGTCAACTCTATATTTTAGATCAGGTCCTAAACTGCCCCCTGGGGGCTCCTGATCACCCCCCCCCCCGTGTACTGTATACATCTGTTCTCCCCGGTAGTCACCCACTGATCACCTATCAATCACCTCTGTCACTGCCACCCATCAAATCAGACCCTAACCTGCCCCTTGCGGGCACCTGATCGCCCGCAGACCCGCCCTCAGATCACCTCTCAAGTGGATGGTTTACATCTGTTCTCCCCTCTAATCACCCACTGATCACCCATCAATCACCTCCTGTCACCACCTGTCACTGCTACCCATCAAATCAGACCCTAATCTGCCCCTTACGGGCACCCAATTACCCACCCACACCCTCAGATTGCCCTCAGACCCCCCCTTGATCACCTCCCCAGTGCATTATTTATATCTGTTCTCCCCTCTAATCACACCCTGAGACACCCATCAATCACTTCCTGTCACCTGTCACCCCCTAGCACACCTAACCATCAGATCAGGCCCTAATCTGCACCCTGCGGGCTTCTGATCACCCGGCCAAACCCTCACCCGCCCCACCGCTGTGACAGAATTTTTTTTTTTCTGATCACTGCTGGTCTCTACGACTTAATTGTGGCTGAGACCAACCGTTATGGCACACAATACACAACCGCCAATCCAAGAAGCTACCTTGCCCAGCCTTTTCAGTAGAAACCACTCCAAGTTTCCGAATGTAACATTTTTTGGGGCCTTCTCCTTAACATAGTCAAAAAGCATGTATTGCGGTCTTATTGGTCTACTCACCCAATACATCACATGCCCATGTTCTCTCCAGGTCACAATTTGAGAACTTCCTGCACTTCAGTGCCAATACAACCTGTCATCTTAGAGGCCACCCTGCTTATGACCGGTTCCACAAAATTCGGCCCCTCATAGACCACCTGTCATCAAAATTTGCAGATGCTTATACCCCTGAACAGTCATTTTGAGGCGTTTGGTTTCTGGGCTACTCCTCACGGTTTAGGTCCCTTAAAATGCCAGGGCAGTATAGGAACCCCACAAGTGACCCCATTTTAGAAAGAAGACACCCCAAATTATTATATTAGGTGTATGATGAGTTCATAGAAGAATTTATTTTTGTCACAAGTTAGTGGAAAATGACACTTTGTGGGAAAAAAATAAAAATCAATTTCCGCTTACCTGTGACAAAAAATAAAATCTTCTATGAACTCACCATACTCCTAACGGAATACCTTGGGATACTGTCTTTTTAAAATGGGGTCACTTGTGGGGTTCCTATACTGCCCTAGCATTTTAGGGGCCCTAAACAGTGAGCAGTAGTCTGGAAATCAAATGCCTCAAAATGACCTGTGAAATCCTAAAGGTACTCATAGGAGTTTGGCCCCCTTAGCGCACCTAGGCTGCAAAAAAGTGTCACATGTGATATTGCCGTACTCAGGAGAAGTAGTATAATATGTTTTGGGATGTATTTCTACACCTACCCATGCTGGGTGGGAGATATATCTCTGTAAATGGACAATTGTGTGTAAAATCAAAAAATTTTCCCACCCAGCATAGGTATGTGTAAAAATACAACCCAAAACACATTGTACTACTTCTCCTGAGTACGGCGATACCACGTGTGACACTTTTTTGCAGCCTAGGTGCGCGAAAGGGCCCAAAGTCCTTTGAGCACCTTTAGGCTTTACAGGGGTGCTTACAATTTAGCACCCCCAAAATGCCAGGATAGTAAACACCCCACAAATGACCCCATTTTGTAAAGTAGACGCCGGAAAGTTTTCAGAGAGGCATGGTGAGTCCGTGGCAGATTTCATTTTTTTTCTCACAAGTGAGCAGAAATTGAAATTTTTTTTGGCACAAAGTATCATTTTCCGCTAAGTTGTGACAAAAAAAAAGATGCTTCAAACTGGGGAAATTCACTTTTTGCACCATAGTTTGTAAATGCTATAACTTTTACCCAAACAAAAAAACAATCCAATAAGTGTCTATTAATCAGACATGTAGCACAATAAATTTGGACAAAACATTTATATAGAAATTTAACTTTATTTGAAAAATGTCACCACAGAAAGTTAAAATCATTTTTTGACAAAATTCATGCCATTTTTGATGAATATAATAAAAACTAAACATCACAGCAGCAATCAAATAGCACCAAAAGAAAGCCGTATTAGTGACAAGAAAAGGAGGTTAAATTAATTTAGATAGTAGGTTGTATGACCGAGCAATAAATCGTTAATGCTGCAGTGGTCACAATGGAAAAAAAGTGCCTGCTCCTTAAGGGGTTTTAAGACTGCAGTCCTTAAGTGGTTAATGGTAAAAAAAATGTCATCTGGAAATGTTTATTTCCAGATGTAATTTTACTATTTGGCCACAAGATGCCCTCGGAGCTTACTTTTGCACACATAGTATTACTACGCAAGCGGAAGTAAAGCGTAGATGGGTCAGAAGGAGATTTATGAAAGGTGGAGCCTTCTCGCTGACTGTATCGTTCTTTCATATGGGGACTTAGATCAATGAATGGGAACTGTGTTCCCATTCATTGATCCCTGGGCTATGGAAGGCGGCGGGAGCACGTGCTCGGCGGCATCAGTGCATTCTATCTGGTCGGATATATCCGTCCAGATAGACCTAAGTGGTTAAGCTGCAGATTTTAAATCATCTAAAATTATCATTACTCAGCTGAGACATTAAAAACCATACATACAAATATAAAAATAAAATAAAATGCTGTTTAGGAGTATAGACACAATTGTTAATCTCATCAGTTTATTTTCAGCACAGGTTTGCTTTTAGAGTTGGTTCACATAGGCGTCCCGCAACATTAAATGATACACATTGTTTATGCGATGTATATTCAGTTGAATGGACAGTTCCTGTACTGTTGTTTATTGATGTTTGCTCAAACGCCTTTTTTTTTTTTTGTGTGTCTGGATATTTTTGTTTTCTTCTTGACGCTTAGGGGCCCTTGAAACGGGTCTCTTTCGGGGATGCTTTTCCATGTCCTTCTGGGGGTGGTGAACGCCACATATTGGCAAGAGCCGCTAAATTCTTTTTTGCAGGCATGCAGAAATCTATTTGGACGAAACACCCATGTGAACTGACCCTATAATGACTTCTCCATTTTATTGTGATAAACCTCTTGCTGCTTACGCTTTTGTAGTTTACTTTGGCCTACTTCTCTAGTAAAAGTCCATGTCTAACGTATTTGAATGTAGAAGTTCTTAGGTGTCTGGTACATTAATAACTTAAGCTGCACAATAACAATTCTGTCTTTGTGTAGAGGCGTGTGCTACATTACAGGTGGAGAATTGTGAAGTGTTATTAACAAACATTCCCACATGATTATAATTACAGGTGAGAGACCTGAAATTTGGCACTCTGATATAGTAATTTTCTGGCTGTAGTAGTCCTCCAGTCCCAACCATGAGCCTGAATGAATATGAATGTACAATGTATGACCAATTCTGATAAAGTAAACTACTTAGCTAGGTCCCTTAAAGGTTACTATAGAGGAAATCTACTGTAGGCTAGTGGGTAAATTGTTTGCTTGCATATTTTCCTGTGAAGTGGCCATCACACTTAGATCAACACCAATCTTTTTGTATTTACTGCTAAAATGACTAAAAACCTTTGCTTTATTATCTATGGTACTCTTGAAAGTGAACCTTATTTCTTACACAACACACCACGAAAAGCCTTATTCCAGATAGAGTTGCTGAAAAAAATCCACTGCTGTGTGTCTGTATAACCAGATCCAACTGTCTTATCAGTAGCTGTAAATAGGGTTGCCGCGGTGTACCGGTATGACGATCTACCGCGGTTTGATTGTGCATGGTAATCATACTATGCATAATCTTGTTTTACAAGTTTTTTTTTTTTGGGGGGGGGGGGCTGGGGGCTGGCTGATGTAGCGACAGGGATGCAGCTGGGATACAAATACTCATTTGCCGGCAGCCGTGTCCTACACGCTGTACTCACTGGCTTCATTCTTCTGCCTGTTCTTGTTTCCCATTTCCCTGAAACAGCGCTCCCTGGGCGCTATTACAAGGAAATGATGCAAGAACAGAAAGTAGAATGAAGCCAGTACAGAGTGAAGGACCTGGCTGCCGGCAAGTGAGTATTTGTACCCCCTGATGCTGCGTCCTCCCCTGGCTGTCTATACTGCACGCACCTATCCTGCCTACACCTATCGCTGGCTACCTATGCTACGGCCACCTACTACTGGCTACACCTATCCCTTGCTACCTATGCTGTGGCCACCTAGCCTGGCTACACCTATCCCTGGCTACCTATGCTGCGGCCACCTACTACTGGCTACACCTATGGTCCAAATAATTGTATAATGCCATCATACCGTGGTTTGTTTGTTTTTTGACGGTTATCATACTGTGGAGTTTCATACCTTTTGCAACCCTAGCTGTAAAGGTGGCCATACATCGGGCGACTTGGCGGACGATCGATCATCCGATTTGATTATTATCGAATTGGGTGAAAATCTGTGCCGCCAAGTGCATGCCCGACCAACAATGCGACCATTTTCGGAAAGAAAATTGGTCACATTGTCGATCTCGCATGCTGCAAGATGTCGGGACGACTTGTTCGATCGGGTGCGCAGCGGTAACATCGTGCAATTTCCCTATGCCTCCTCCAGCCCATTGCAGATGACACATCCCACACCGCAGCTCCGCTCTCAGCCTTTCGGCCCGGAGTCCTGCGCAGTACACTATGGACAACGTGGACTTGATTGACAGCTGCAGGCGCACTAGAGGAAGTCCCCCTTTTCACTGGCTGGGTCCCCGGGCCGAGCGACTGAGAGCGGAGCTTCAGATGGGACGTGTCATCTGCAATGGGCTAGAGGAGGCCCCGGGTAAGTAGAGCACTTAGTTTGCCTGATAACTCCTTTAAATGAAATCAAAGTGAGATAAACAATTGTATCTATCCTCTTACTCCTAAAAATTACTTTTAGATATCCAACAATTTGTTTTGTTTAAAAATTCAAGCAGATTTGTTTTGTCTTTGCTAAATGTAACAGTCTGTCTCTGTCTGAGTGCTCAAATATATAAACTGAACTATTGATCTTTATCAGTCCTCTCCTGGCAGAGAACCGAGCCTCCTAGAGCAAAGTATTTTATGACTTGTGAGAGTTGCATAGGTGATTAAGGCTCAGTTCACATTGGTGTTATAAAATGTTCCATTTGCGAATCGGAATGGATCCTAACAGATGCATATGGATCCAATGTTAACCTATGGATTCGTTCACACACATCTGTTCAAACATCCCGTCCTGCACGATCCGCTGACCGGAATGCAAGTGTCCTGCTGCACCAATTTTTCCGGACCGCAAAGCCCAGCGAAATAAAAGCTGAAGCGCTGCATTTGGAGCAATGAGAAAAAGGAACGTTTCTTCACACTATTAAAGAAACTGAGCGTTCTAAGAGGCAAAATCCCCTTTGGGATGGGGTCTGGGAGGGGTGGGGGGGGGGGGGGGGAGATGTGAGGAAACCGAGCAGAAGCAGCAGAATGGAAACAGTGGCAACGGAGTAAAAAGTAATCCGATCGAGCAGTGATCTGATCATTTTTCACAGATTCGTTTGCCACTTCAACACAAGTGTGAACCGGGCATTAATCGTTTTGGCAGAGAAAGAAAAGCATCACAGCATCTTTGTGTGCTTGGCTCTGTACATACACGTCTATCTCATCATGCCACATGTCACTTTAACCTCCCTGGCGTTATATTAAGATCGCCAGGGCGGCTTCGGGAGGGGTTTTTTTTTTATAAAAAAAAAACTATTACATGCAGCCAACTGAAAGTTGGCTGCATGAAAGCCCACTAGAGGGCGCTCCTGTAGCGTACTTCCGATCGCCTCCGGCGATCAGAAGTAACAAGGAAGGCCGCAATGAGCAGCCTTCCTTGTTTCGCTTTCCTCGTCGCCATGGCGACCAGCGGAGTGACGTCATGGACGTCAGCCGACGTCCTGACATCTGCCGGCTTCGATCCAGCCCTTAGCGCTGGCCGGGACTGTTTGTTCCGGCTGGGCTCGGGCGGCTGGGGGGGACCCTCTTTCGCCGCTGCGCGCGGCGGATCACCGTGCTGCGGCGGCGATCAGGTAGCACACGCGGCTGGCAAAGTGGCGACTGCGTGTGCTGCTTTTTATTTGAAAAATCGGCCCAGCAGGGCCTGAGCGGCAGCCTCCGGCGGTGATGGACGAGCTGAGCTCGTCCAGACCACTAAGGAGGTTAAACGGACACCAGGAAAAAAAAATCTGTTTTACTTTTCTGGGGCTTCTACCAGCCCCCTCCAGCTGTCCCGTGCCCTTGCAGTCACTCACTGAGCCTCTGGTCCCCTGCTGCCAGCTAGTTTTGTATTCGCTGACAGGGAGTCGGCGGGCTTTCTGCACAGGCCTGGCCACGCATATCCTTCATGTTCCTGTCCTCAATAGCGTTCTGCGCAGGACGTTATTGCGGATGGTAACGCGAAAAAAAACTAGCTAGCTGGCTAAATGGAGCACGATCACCCAACAATTGTGATTCTGAAAAATACGACGCATGCTAGTGGGAAATGAGCACCATGATTTACATGTTATCACGGTGCTCATCAAAACGGGTGCGTTTCGCTTTCTGAAGTGGATCGCAGCTAGTGGAAAAGGGCCCTAAGGTCATGCTGGGTGGAAAAGGAGGGTTATTGGGTAAGTACGTCAGGCTGGTGGGTTGGGTAAGTGGGTAGGTAGGTCAGGCTGGTGGCTAGTGTGGTGGATAGGTCAGGCTGGTAGGTGGGTAGGTAGATGGTCAGGCTAGTGGCTGGGTAGGTGGGTGATCAGGCTGGTTGCTAGTGGGGTTTGTTGGGTAAGTGGTGAGGCTGGTGGGTGGGTAGGTGGTCAGGCTGGTGGCTAGAGGGGTGGGTTGGTAAGTGGTGTGGCTAGTGGGGTCGGTAGGTGGTCAGGCTGGTGGCTAGTGGGGTGGTGGTCAGGCTGGTGGACTAGTGGTCAAACTGGTGGCTAGTGGTGTGGTGGTTAGGCTGGTGGGCTAGTGGTCAGACTGGTGGCTAGTGGTGTGGTGGTTAGGCTGGTGGGCTAGTGGTCAGGCTAGTGGGGTGGTGGTCAGGCTGGTGGGCTAGTGAGTTGGTGGTCAGGCTGGTGGGCTAGTGAGTTGCTGGTCAGACAGGTGGCTAGTGGAGTGGTGGTTAGGCTGGTGGGCTAGCGAGGTGGTGGTCAGGCTGATGGGCTACTGCGGTGGTGGTCAGGCTGGTGTGCTAGTGGGGAGGTGGTCAGGCTAGTGGGGAGGTGGTCAGGCTTGGTGGGCTAGTGGGGAGGTGGTCAGGCTGGTGGGCTAGTGGGGAGGGGGTCAGGCTGGTGGGCTAGTGGGGAGGGGAGTCAGGCTGGTGGCTAGTGATGGTGGTGGTCAGGCTGATGGGCTAGTGGGGAGGATGTGCAACTCGCCTCGGCACCGCCCCGTAGTGGATACAGCGTCACTGGCTCCTCTCTGAAGCGTCATCGGCGATGCGGGGGGGGGGGGGGGCTCAGCGTGTCTCGGATGCCCGCAAGTGCAGAAGCTGGAGTCCTACCTCTATCCCCCCTTTTCCCCCGCTCAACCAGCTCCTCCGGCGGTAGATTCAGCGTCACCGGCTCTGCGCTGTCCTGAACGCTAGAGCACAAGGCAGCCGCCTGATCCACACTATCTCCTGTCCTCTCTCTGCAATGCTGCACATACTACGGTACTTCCTTTTTTAGTGTGCGCAGCATCGGAGAGAGGAGACAACGTGGATCAGGCGGCTGGCTTGTGCTCTAGCGTTCAAGACAGCGCAGAGCCAGTGACGCTGAATCTACCACCGGAGGAGCTGGTTGAGCGGGGGGAAGAGGGAGGGGGGATAGAGGTTGGACTCCAGCTTCTGCACTTGTGGGCATTCATGGACTAGGGGACTCCACACTGCTTGTGGCCGAGACACGCCGCAGAATAGCCGATGACACGCCAGCCAATCAAACCCTCAGCACAGACTATTGGCAGCCGGGCGGGGTTTGAAAACACCCGGGCGGCCCGCCCACTTAATTAGCCCTGGGGAGAACACTGCAATGTAACAGGTCAGGATGAAAGAAGCCTCATGACTCATTACCTGCTCTTCTAAATTAGCACATGCAAAGTTCCAGTTCATCCCCCTTTCTGGTTTTTGAGAGCACAACATTCATTTAAAGTCAAATGTTAAGCTCATCTCTGCTTACAAGCAACTTCTTGACACACAAAAGATCTAGTTCTATGGATATGTTACCAAAACACCAGCCTACAAATGTCCATTATGAATGAACTATCAGCCCTGTCATCCTTACTTGTACACAGCTAATGTGTGTACATCCAGCATGAGAGGAGAGAACATGCTCAGCACTTTGCAGCCCAGACCTGTGAACATAACAGAGAAGCACAAGGTCTTACGACTTCCAGTGGTGCTGTAATCCAGAGCTACCCGAGTATTGGGAAACAGAGTTGGCTGCTCTGGGCAACTGCATCACTTTAGCTCCCCTGGACGATCAGAGATCCTGGTGTGTGAAGCGTCTCGCACTCATCAGACTCGCGGCCCTGAAAGCTGCATTCACCCTCCTACTCTGCGCTCTCCAGATCATCCTTCAATCAGTAGCTGCAGCCACCGCTGGAGACATGACATTGACCGAGCTCATAGCGTGCAGCCCCCCTCCTCGGCAGCACTTGCAAGGCCGCCAGCCAGAGCCCCTCACTGTCCATTCAGCCCAACCTCCTGTCACTCTGATACAACAGCCACTGCCCACAGCAACGCGGTCCTCTGTCCTCCACCCAGCTTCCTGGCAGACTGTCGGCTTAGCCGCGGGCGCTTGTCCCGCCTCTTCCTTCTGCTGAGCCAATGACTGCACGAGCTTGCCGGGAAGCATGAGATCTTGTGCACAGAGCTGTGCAGATTTGGGAGCAACTCTGGTTTTTGCTTTTTGCAAGGGAACGCAGCGCGATAGCCGGTGTAATGACAGTGCGGCCATGCGGTTGTGACAGCCGGGAATGCAGCCAGCCAGCCGGGCAGTAATTGATCTTACCCGGGAGGCCCGCTCACCTGTTTGATCCTGGGGAGAACACTGTATTCCATCCCTCTTGATCGACAAATTTATGACCATTCACCCAGATATGTCAATTATGATTGATCCCGCCTACTGAAATTGCGCATGCGCAGTACACTCAGGTCCACGTGGCGGTGATTGACAGCGCCGCAGGCGCAGTGCAGGCTGACCTCCAGGTCGGCCTGACGTCATCACTGGAGAGCTGCAGCGAGGGACATGCTGGGAGCTTGGGGCTGGACGAAGCCCTTATTTTCCTCATATTACCTGATGACTTCTTTAAACACTAAGGGTTCAGGAACACACTAGGCATTTTCCATAGCACATAGTGGAAAACATATATGTGATTCTGCCTAGTGTGTTCCTACCCTTCAGCTTAACCATTTCTGTGTTAATACAGGTAAAAACTTCAGGTTGTTTGTTTGTTTTAGGATTTCCATAAATTGTAATGAAGATTTCCACCCCCCCCAAGAAATATTATGCTGTGATTGACTAATCTATTGGAGCACAAAGGAAGTTCTGAGTTTAGATCAACTTTGAGGAAAAGCTCTAGATGCATTTTGAATAAATGTACTTTATTTTCTGATTGAACTCTATGGACGTATGTCTTTTTTTAATTTTTTAACCCAAATAATTTTTTTAACCCAAATTAACGTTTATTCCAGTGTATATGACTGGGCATAAAAGATGACCCCCCCCCCCCCCCAACTTTTCCAGTTAAAATATAGAGTTTGGGATTTACTCGCCGTATAAGACTACCCCCCTCTTCCAACGCACACCAAATAAAATTAAAAAAAAAAAATCATATACTGGTGCTATGTATGAACAGTTACTGGTGCTGTACTGTATGTGGTACCCAGTATATAACAGTACTTAGGTGATTTGACTGGTTGGATTGGTCAACTCTCCTTGTCTACCTGTTTATCAGAGCGGTATGGAAGAATAGATCGTGCTGTGCCCATAAAACACACCTCTTTCACCTGTCTGGCCCACCCTTGTATCCTATGTACCTCATTCTCTGCCTCTTACATCTTGCACATGTGCACCTGCACCGCTTCACTACAGTCCTCAGCAGCAAGATCTGAGAGTCGGTAACAGGACAAGGGCGTATCACCCGTCTTATACGCCAGAATATACTGTATGTAAAATTGTGGTAAGTGTGTATCCATTAGGTTCAGTTTGGACAAATTAATATAGAGCCAGTCTGCAATCCAGTGATAAGAAATCTTTAGAACTAGTTTGATTGGGCAACGAAAACCTCACAATTTTGAGCTACAGTAGCTGCTATTTTTAAAGGGACATGTATCGCTTTAACAGTGAGACCATACATTTCTCCATAGTTTTCATTAAAAAGAGCTTCAAAATCGTATTGTGCATTTTTTTTTCTTTTTTCTTTCTTTCTTGTTTGTTTGTTACTGACAGGTGATTTGTGAACATTATCTAACACAGATGGTCATACATTTCTGACGCAACGCACGGGATCTGCATTGCTGTGCTGATATCATTTACTCATTTACTGACAATGAATGGGTCAGTGCTGTTTTGAGAAAAACGCAGGCAGCAGTGCTGCACAGCGCTATAAGTGAGAATGTCAAATATTTCAACAGCTTAAAGCCCCATAAACATGCTCAACTGCGGCCTTTTGTTGTGAAACGAGATGAACAACTAAAAAAAAAAAGTTGCTTTCTATTGTTCACACAACTGATGAGACATCAATTCAACAGTTGGATTGACGCCTTATCAGTCTTATCAGTTCTTTGAACAATAGCAAGCAACTGTTTTTGGATTGTTCAACTTGTTTCACAACAAAAGTTGTTTAATAATTGAGCTGCATAAAAGACCGCTGTTGAGTGTGTGTAGGGGGCTTCAGATGCGAAAGCTGCCCAAATCTGTAGACTACCTGCACCAACTTTGGCCTGGCTAATAATTCATTGTATAATTAAACCACTCATGTGACTTTCTATTTCTGTTATTTTTATATTTAAAAAGCCCTAGTTCATCAATTTTTTTTTTAAAATGTCATTTAAACGAAATATGTTTGTAGAAAAAAAAAAGTTGTGGCCACATAATCATTTTTTAAAAAGTACTACTTTCATCTTCTCAACTCCCAGCTTCCTGAACCAAGCCCTGCTATGAGTTATGTGGTACGGTCAGTGGCATGGTCCACAGCATGGGTGTGGTGTCTGTTAAGATGGAGGTGTGACTATGGTAGGCATCATAGTTGCCCCAACTCTCTTTTTCTATCCATAATGCTGACCACATAATTCTGGGTACCATGTGACTTGTCCAGCTATTGAGATGAGAGAATGAGAAGGCTGCAGGCTTTTGGTAGCGAGAAGCTGTTGGCTTGCAATTCATTGCAGTAACAAGTTTACATTTGTATACTGGGACTTTCTTTTTTCTATTATTCCTATTTGTATGAAAAGCAGTTCTACAAAAGATTTAACAGTGGTTTAAATGTATACTTAATGTACACTATACAATATATTTTCAACGTAGTCAAACATGACATATGGGTATAAAAAAATCTAGTTGTATAAGGGTTGATGTACAGGACTGCTTGATTTGTGTCTGCCTGTGTTCTATAATGTGACAGACAGATTTAAAAGAGAATTTTGCTTTTGGCAGACTACATCTGTGCTTGCTTGGAAAGGCTGTGTTGCCTAGCACTGCCCTGCTTTTTTCCTCAATGCGACATGTCCTATTCTGGTCAGTTGAAGCAACTTCAGAAGCTTGCGGAATGTAGACAAAGCCAATAAATAAACCTACTTCGAAGCAACTCAAACTCTGCACCAAATATAGAACCACCCTACCAGCTTTTGTTTAATGTATCCAATTGAAATCCTTTTCGTGTTGTTGCTGTCTGCATTGAATTCAAGTTGTTGTTGTTGTTTGTTTTGTTTGTTTTTTTTTGTTTTTTTCACACACAATAATGATTTTATATTAAAGTCAAATCCCAGGTATGTTCCTTGCATTTGAAGATTATTTTCACTAATGCATTAAACAAAAAAAAATTAAAAAATTAAAATTTAAAAAACTACCATTTAACAGTTTTTAAGAATCTGACAGTTGCTTGCTCAGTCCCAGTCAGTCTGGTGCACCCGTTTAGTTTAATGAATGGGGAGGGAGCCCTCTGTTAGATGAGTCTTTGACTCCCTGCTGGCTGATAGCCTATCCTAGCTATCATACTGAATATTAGAGGGAAGTAAGCAAGCAGCTAGATTGCTGAGGAGGAACTGCTATAGAAGGTGCCTTCTTCTTTTTATTTTGCAAATAAATATTGCAGTGTTTTGGTTTTGTTTTACTGTACTCTTTTATTGAACTTGAAGGGTACCTGGACTGACACATAACATCAGATAAACACGTATATACAGTGCCATTCTTGCATAGACTCTAACTTTTTTTTTTCTTTTCTTTCTGTAATGGTTACTATACCAGAGCTCTGAATGACCGTTTATCTCCAGAATTCAGTAGCTTAAAGTAAAACTGAAGTGAACAAAAAAATACTCATTTATGGAGAAGGTCTGGATCCCATAGAGCAGGGGTAGGGAACCTTGGCTCTCCAGCTGTGATAAAACTACAAATCCCAGCATGCATTTGCCTTTATTAATCATGACTGTGGCTGTCAGACTCCTGCAATGCATTGTGGGACTTGTAGTTCCTTAACAGCTGGAGAGCCAAGGTTCCCTACCCCTGCCATAGAGCCTTCCCAGTCCTTTCTCTGTCTCCTTGTTCCACCACTGCGCCACAGTAAAGCAATTCAATCTGCTTGGTCAAATACTTATTTGGCTGTCCCCGGGCTGCCTTCAGAAGTACTTGCGTTTCCGAGTACTTCTAAAGATGATCGGATCAGTACTGCGCTTGTGTGAGTTCTTCAAAAGATTCTGGTGTTCACCAGGGGACAACAGTGGTTTAGGGGTGCGGAGAGAGGACTGCAAAGGCTCTATGGGATTCAGATCCTTTCCTCTCCATAGGTTGAGAGTCTAACTTTAATTCAAGTTTACTTCACATTTGCTTTAAAGCCTCGTACACACATACGAGGCATGTCACCAGAGGGTGATTGGGGCTTGATCCCTTGGGCGACAGTACAAAGCCAAGGCTGAACAGACGAGCCGTTTTTTTTGTTGTTGTTGTTACACACCTCTTTACTTCATGTGGCATAATCTGTCACTGCCAGTTGCCTGCCTTCTATGCATGGAGATCAGATGCTTCTCTAGTGTGACTCCACTGTCTGCATGCATGCTGCATTTTTGTGACTCAAAAGAAACTGAAATAAATGAAGTTTGCAACCTGCACATTCCCCTCCCACATCCGGTTCCCTTTTACGTTAAGCGTTAGGGTTTTTTTTCCTTGTAGGGAGGTTAAGGTTAGGCAACAGTAATTAGTTTGTTTTCAGGTTAGTTTAAAGTCACAACTCAGGAAAGAGAAGGTTAGGAATGAATGAAGTTTATCATTAAAGGGATTGGGTAGGAACAGGTGGACAAGTGAGGGAACAGGAAAAAAGATGCACATAGCCCTAACAGCAGAGAATCGAGAATGTTTTTCCCGACACTCTACACTGATTTTTTTTTTTTTGTTTTTATTGGCAGTAAAGTTAGCTCCTAAACATGTACTACTCTCTGTCTCTTGAAAATCCATATTAAATTGTTTGTCCCTCACCTAAATACACAAACGGTAGCAAGAAAAAGTATATGGACCTTTTGGAATTACAACAACGAAACATTTGTAAAGCCCTTTTCTCTCATAGGACCCAAAGCGCACAAGCTTGTCTCAGATCAGTACATAGTGGTGCCTACAGGGGGAAATGTTATTTGATCATAAATGCTAAACAGGTGGCTTTTCAGCTTTGATTTGTGTCCAGGGTGGGTGCTGTCTTGATTACGTTTGGCAAGGCATTCCACAGGGTAGGGGTAGTATGACAGAAGGCTCTGTCTCCAAAGGTTTTTAGTTGAACTCTGGGCATGGTCAAGTTATTGGATCCTTTTGATCTGAGGTTTAAGGAGGTGTGCCACAGTTGCAACAAATCCTTCAGCTATCCAGGGCCTAGGTCGTGTAGGGATTTGAATGTTAGCATTCCAATTTTGGAAAGGATTCTCCATTTTACGGGTAGCCAGTGTAATGAGCAAAGGATTGGTGTGATGTGGCAATTCTGTTGGCGCTTTATAAATACAATAAATAAATAAATTCTGGGGTTGGCTTATTAACAGTCATGCAGCATCATTCTGTACTAGCTACAGGCAATGAAGAATTATATGGATTTCTGCACAAATTGTTCATAAAATGTGATCTGATCTTCATAAGTCTCAACAATGGACAATCGCAGTCTGCTTAAACTAATACCACACGAATAATTAAATGTTTCCTTGTTTTTATTGAACACACCATGTAAACATTCACAGTACAGGTGCAAAAAGTATGTGAACCCCTAGACTGACATCTCCAAGAGCTAATTGGAGTGAGGTGTCAGCCAGCTGGAGTCCATTCAATAAGATGAGATTGGAGGTGTTTGGTTACAGCTGCCCAGCTCTATAAAAAACACACCAGTTTTGGGTTTGCTTTTCCCAAGAAGCATTGCTTGATGTGAATGATGCCTCGCAGAAAATAGCTCTCAGAAGACCTATGATTAAGAATTGTTGACTTACATAAAGCTAGAAGGGGTTATAAAAGTATCTACAAAAGCCTTGCAGTTCATCAGCCCATGATAAAACAAAATAAATGGAGAAATTCAGCACTGCGGCTACCCTCCTTAGCAGTGGCTGTCCTGTAAAGATGACTGCAAGAGCACAGCGCAGAAGGCTCAATGAGGTGAAAAAGAATCCTAGAGTGTCCGCTAAGTCTCTGACATATGTTAACATCCATGTTAGCAAATCTACGATACTGTATATTGATTTTTTTTCCAGTGCAGACTGCAGCTAGTGTCTCCACTGACCCATTCCCCCTCAATTTTGGTAAATAGGTAGCGTCCCTGTAGAGCAAAGTACTCCACATAAGCCTACAACTGAACAGTGTTTCAATAGCAATGGTATTTGTGGACATCTTGGAAGAAGATGACACAGTATCCTCACCACTGCCAGCAACACTACAGGAGACAAGGGACCGGTTGAAGTAATAAGATGGGCAGCAGGGACTAGAGGTGGCCTCCTTGCGAAGGGCAGTACCGTATAGCCTTTTATCTCCACACATAAAAGGGAATGTGAAGGGGAAAGTGTAGAGTTCTGCTTCATCTAAACATTTTTCCTGTGATATGCTTTTATTTTGGTATTCAGCTACTTTTTTTTTATCCACTTTAACTTTAGTATGAGATTGCTTGTATGTTTTGAACTGTGGAAGTTTAATATTGAATATATTTTCATTTTACTATGACACATTTTTGTTCATTTTATTTCTAAAGGGAACATTTTAAATCTGTTTTTTGTTCTGAAGTTCTTTGAAATTCCCAAAGTTCTTGAAAGTAGCTGGTAGTTATAGGAGATTAGGAAACTGTTTAAACTACCGGTACTGGGAATTCTGGAAAAAACAACCAACTTGGAAAATTCTACCAGTAGCAAATAACACTGTGTAGGAGTTTTGGCGGACATACAAGTTGTGTGAACAGCAGACTGAGAGGCCTGCATGGAAAGATAAACTTGCAGTGTCTCTGCCTGTTTCTGTATCAAAAAACAATCTGCTTTTGTTTTTTAGTATGTTACTGTTGACACCTGACAAATTTGCCAGTGCCCAAAACTAGAGACACAGAAGTGCCATAATGTGAAGTTGCCCCCCCCCCCAAAATCCCCCCAGGTTAGTCTCCTACTGTAAGTTTCTAAGGAGCAATGGCTACCTGGCCACTGGGACTTTTTCACTCTTGGTGTACCGACATTCACTCACAGAACTTTTTCACTAACTCTTGGGTACTTTTTCAATTGTAAAATGCTTACCTATTTTAAAGAGAATATGAAAATTATCTCCTAGGAGAAAAAGTGAATTGCATATGGGCCTCAGAGAGAAATATATTGGCATCCTCCTAAAATGCTAGCTTGTTAGCTGCCATGCTTGCTTGACTGATTTATTTTAACATAGGTGCTGTCCAAGTTCAAGAATGTGGAAGGCTATATTTTGATTTGACCAATGTGATAGAGGGCTGGGCACAGTGTGAGGTAATTATTTACACATAAAGCAGTACTCTATCAACATTATGAATTGGGTGAAGGTTAGTGGCAGTCTCCGTGTCATGCTAGCATTCATCACACTATGTTAACAAATAACAGCACAACAACGATTTACTTTTTGGTATTTGTTGTCAATGATGTATCAGAATAATTTTATTTACAAAGCATGACTAAGTTATGCCCGAATTAGATTTTGCACAGAATAAAAATAAGACTATAAATAAGACAAAACAATAGCAGCAGTGTTAACAAGAAACATTAAAAACAGTGTTTCAATAGAAAGTCTATCCGTATTACAACCAGCAGCCACAGCCTAAACGGGGTGTGGGGGGGGGGGGGAGATGCTGGAGGGGGCAGGGCGTGAAGAAAGTTCAGAAGTTTAACAGCAGAGGGGAAAGGAAGAGTTCCTATGTCTTATAGCGGAACTGTAGATATGTTGCAAACACACACGGTGCCGTCCTGTCCTGCACCGGTCCTCCTCGAGCCTCTGTTGTCCCACCGCCGCTCCATTCCGTTCCTCGACTTGTAAGTCGAGGCCAGTGCAGCCCTGCCAAGCGTATCCTTTCTTCGCGTTCCCCTCTGCAATAGCGATATTGCAGAGGGGAAAGTGAAGAAAGATGTGCAGTGGCGAGATCTACTGTAGCTGGCGGAGGGGAAACAGAGGCTCGTGGATGAGCCTGGCGCGGGACAGGACGGCTGCTGGGGGCTTGCAGAAGCCCCAGGTAAGTGAAACAGTGTGTTTGCAACGTATCTACAGTTCCGCTTTAAGATCTTGGTGGAGATGGTCCGAAACTTCCGGCCTGATGGGAGCCGGGTAAAGGATACATTTAAAGTGTACCTGATTCAGCTGTGACATTGGGGTTGATTCATCAAACTAGTTATCTCCCCTTTCGAGGGCTAATAAACTGGCGCAACCTAACTGCCATGCTGGGCGTGCCACGTGCGCTAATGGCAGCGTAGTGTGCGTAACTAAACAACGGCCGGTGTTTTACAATAGTTGCGCGGTAGTGATTCAGAAGAAATGCTGTGTTTCAGACCACTTTAATTACTATTTATATTCCGTCTATCAAAGTCTGAGTGCTTTCTATATGTAAATAAAGCTAAAGTACATTTGAAAAATGGAACATACTGCAGCCTTACCCCAGTTTGGAAAGTGTTTATGGAAGCAATCAATTTGTCAAATTATCCGGAATATTGTTTCCGATGCTTGGGTCAGACAAATAGTGTGGGCATACATGGCTCGTTTTTTGCCGCTCGATTCTCCCGTTCGATCGTTTCGCTGCTCGATCTTGCAATCGATTCTCTTATCTTCCGCTCGTTTTCCTTATCTTTTTCCATTCACTGCTATCACAAATCGAGTGGCAAAGTGATCGATCGGGAGATCAGACATGTCGGAAATTATCATTTAATGGTGTGTTGGCATCTTATGGACCTTTTCCCCCAAAACTGTCTCTAAGCTAACACCTGCTGCTCCGACCAGTTACATTGCGTAATTAGTGGTTCCTCTATACTGTGCCAATAGGGTCCTGCACTTTGCACCACTTCTGCTTCCCCTGGTTTTGGGGAAGAAAAGGTGTGTCTTAAATTCAGAAAAATACAGTAGGTGAAAAAGTACTGTCAAAATTATTCTGAGTATTTTCTTGCTTGCTGGTGGCTTAAAAGATATTTTATTGAAAAGATGTGATAATATATCATCTAGGAGAAAAGGTGAATTAGATCGGGCCCACTGTCTGAGCTATTGCATAGGTGTAAAGATGCATCAAAAAGCACTTCCATTATTATATATAATTGCACAGTAAAAAGAAAGTTCAACTTTAATGGTACACTGAACAAAAAAAAAAATCTGAATGTACCTGGGGCTTCCTCTAGCCCCCCCCCCCCATAGCCAATGAGGTCCCTCGGCATCCTCTGGGGCCCCGTTCGTGGTCCCATTGGCGACCCCCGCAACCTAATCAATCATGCATGGGTTGCTGTAAGCCTGCCCATAAGCGGTTATCGAAAGAATGATTTGCGAATGTGCAGGTGGCTTACTGCAACGCGTGTGATCGGGCCACAGGCCGCCGGCTGACGAGGCTGCCAGCTGGACTATGGTGGGAACCCAGAGGACACTGAGGGACCTTGCGGGCTGGGGGGGGGGGGTGGTTGGGGATCTGGAGGATGCCCCAGGTAAGGCCAGTGCACACCAAAAACCTAGCAGATCCGCAGAACGCTAGAGGTTTTTGAAACAGATTTTCAGAGCGATTCTAGGCATGTTAAGAGAAATTTTCTAAAAGTGCCTAACGTATTTTGGAGCATTTTTGTGTAGCAAATTTCATATATTGTTACAGTAAAGCTGTTACTGAACAGCTTCTGTAACGACGCTTGGAAAACTGCTATGATCTAGCGTTTTTCAGAGCGGTTTGAGCTTTTCCTATACTTTACATTGAGGCAGAAACGCATCTGCAAACCGCGAAAAATGCTGCAGGAGCCACGTTTGCGGTTTGCTAAACACCTCAAACCGCTGGTGTGCACCATCCCATTGAGATACATTAACCAAGAGTTTTCACAGGCGGCAGCGGTTGTGAAAACGCTACTAAAAACGCTTGGTGTGCACCAGCCCTATGTCCAGATTTTTTTTTCTCTGGTCAGGGTCCCTTTAGGCTTGGTTCACATTAGGCTAAAATAGCTTATGTTCCGCTCCGATGAGCGGAACGCAGCAGCGGAAGCAATGCTTTCCCGATGGGAAAGTTATCATTGCTACGTTATGCTCCCTGCGTTCCGCTCGTTCCCGACCTGCACAATCCTTCTGCTTCTCGGAGCGGAACGCAGCGCAGGAGCGGATGCGTGCCAATGTGAACCCGGCCTTAAGATCTTGGTGATTGTTTATTCTTAATCTGCACTTGTTTAACTGTTAACTAATATGTATTATTATTTTGAATCTCTTTACAGGTTCA
Source organism: Hyperolius riggenbachi (assembly GCF_040937935.1). Lineage (NCBI taxonomy): Eukaryota > Metazoa > Chordata > Amphibia > Anura > Hyperoliidae > Hyperolius > Hyperolius riggenbachi. Next base: position 283,997,438 of record NC_090646.1, read on the forward strand.
GCTGTGTGGCAGTTGATAGCATCTTTCTTGAAGCTTCCAATCTCTGGGACACATTGCATTGTGGGAGCAACGATTGGCTTCTCTCTTGTTGCCATCGGTACTCATGGTGTGCAGTGGATGCAGCTTGTCAAGATTGGTAATTGACATTTCCTTTTATGAGTGAGGGTATGTGGAATAAGTTTTTAGAAATATGTGGTTTAGACCTCTATTTTCACAATATGTAGCTGGTGGAAGAGGTTATTTTGAAATGCAGTTATGTGCTTTAGTTTTCTTAGATCAACTTAAATATTAAGTCACCATACATCTTAAAGGTAGGATGTATAACTGTGTATATGAGAAGCAATATATATACAACCATCTCTGAATATTCACCTTTTTTCTTGGAATACATTTTATTTTTCTCTTCTGTGGTGTCCTGTTATAAATATATAGTATTTTAGAACATATATACAGTGGAGGAAATCATTATTTGACCCCTCACTGATTTTGTAAGTTTGTCCAATGACAAAGAAATGAAAAGTCTCAGAACAGTATCATTTCAATGGTAGGTTTATTTTAACAGTGGCAGATAGCACATCAAAAGGAAAATCGAAAAAATAACCTTAAATAAAAGATAGCAACTGATTTGCATTTCATTGAGTGAAATAAGTTTTTGAACCCTCTAACAATAAAAGACTTAATACTTAGTGGAAAAATCCTTGTTTGCAAGCACAGAGGTCAAACGTTTCTTGTAATTGATGACCAAGTTTGCACACATTTTAGGAGGAATGTTGGTCCACTCCTCTTTGCAGATCATCTCTAAATCCCTAAGGTTTCGAGGCTTTCTCTGTGCAACTCTGAGCTTGAGCTCCCTCCATAGGTTTTCTATTGGATTAAGGTCCGGAGACTGACTAGGCCACTCCATGACCTTAATGTGCTTCTTCTTGAGCCACTCCTTTGTTGCCTTTGCTGTATGTTTTGGGTCATTGTCGTGCTGGAACACCCATCCACGACCCATTTTCAGTTTCCTGGCAGAGGGAAGGAGGTTGTCGTTCAGGATTTCACGATCCATGGCTCCGTCCATTTTCCCGTTAATGCGATTAAGTTGTCCTGTGCCCTTAGCAGAAAAACACCCCCAAAGCAAAATGTTTCCACCCCCATGCTTGACGGTGGCGACGGTGTTTTGGGGGTCATAGGCAGCATTTTTCTTCCTCCAAACACAGCGAGTTGAGTTAATGCCAAAGAGCTCTATTTTGGTCTTATCAGACCACAGCACCTTCTCCCAGTCACTCACAGAATCATTCAGGTGTTCATTGGCAAACTTCAGACGGGCCTGCACATGTGCCTTCTTGAGCAGGGGGACCTTGCGAACCCTGCAGGACTTTAATCCATTGCGGTGTAATGTGTTTCCAATGGTTTTCTTGGTGACTGTGGTCCCTGCTAATTTGAGGTCATTCACTAACTCCTCCCGTGTAGTTCTAGGATGCTTTTTCACCTTTCTCAGAACCATTGACACCCCACGAGGGGAGATCTTGCGTGGAGCCCCAGAGCGAGGTCGATTGATGGTCATTTTGTACTCCTTCCATTTTCGAACAATCGCACCAACAGTTGTCACCTTCTCTCCCAGCTTCTTGCTAATGGTTTTGTAGCCCATTCCAGCCTTGTGCAGGTCTACAATTTTTTGTCTCTGACATCCTTGGACCGCTCTTTGGTCTTTCCCATGTTGGAGAGTTTGGAGTCTGCTTGATTGATTGATTCTGTGGACAGGTGTCTTTTATACAGGTGACTAGTTAAGACAGGTGTCCTTAATGAGGGTGACTAATTGAGTAGAAGTGTCTAACCACTCTGTGGGAGCCAGAACTCTTAATGGTTGGTAGGGGTTCAAAAACGTATTTCACTCAATGAAATGCAAATAAGTTGCTATCTTTTATTTAAGGTTATTTTTTTCAATTTTCCTTTTGATGTGCTATCTGCCACTGTTAAAATAAACCTACCATTGAAATGATACTGTTCTGAGACTTTTCATTTCTTTGTCATTGGACAAACTTACAAAATCAGTGAGGGGTCAAATAATTATTTCCTCCACTGTATGTTGGTAATTTTTTACGATGCGAAGCTGGCTCATTTGCTTGAAATCATTATCTTGTTGCATGATCCTCCTCTTTACTTATTCAGAGTTTTCAAATGTTTTTTTTAAGGAAGCCACAGCAGTTAACTTAATGTTTGACAGGACAGAAACCTGTATTGTTAATTTTTGTGAATAAACTAAAAGAAGAAAACTTGATGATAAAGAAGTCTGTAGAGGTGGTACAGAATTGGCATCATGCCACTGCATCTTTCACTTTTTTGTTTGGCGTTCAATCCCACCTGTATTAATTATAAAACATGTTTGCTTTCAGAATTTGCAATTTAGGCTTACTTTAACTTAAATCATTTGTTTTGTTGGTGCATTGGCAGAGTGATGGAGGTTTGACATTTTTATTGGTTTAAGCAGTATTATTGTGATTGGATAATTTAGTAACTATATAAAGATGATCGTTAAGGTTAGCATTGATTTGCATACTGTAGATTTTTTGTGATTGATCATTTTCCTGGATAAGCTTTGCCTGTGTCAGATAAACCTCATTAGAAGAAAACTGAGCTTAGCAATTGCTATGCGGTATGTGGATTACTTTTTACTAAAACATGCACACTAAACTGTTAAAGGAACTCCTAATGAGTGCCCTTGCAATGCATGTGTCCTTAATTGTGTCCTTAGGGAGAAAAATGTTTAGTTTTTTTTACTACATGAAATGGCAACAAGGATGAGAATTGGCTCTTGGGTGCATGAAAAAATATATATAAATAGCTTTTATTACAAAATAGTTACATATCACAAAATCTATAAATACAAAAAATTACAAAAAGTTATATGTATCAACAAATCCCCCCATACAACACTAAAATTAAAAACTACCCCAACTGGGCATGATGGTTACACCATCAATAAGGGGCTGCAGTCCCCCCAAAAAACTTTCAACCTGTTCGCAGGTAGTTCAAAAGATAAATTACCTCAAGGCAATATGGTGCGACAGACATGGATATAATCCTTATGGCAAAATCAACATGCAGCATGTAGCAGAAAGACCTGTGGCAATCATATGACCATTGATGAATTCCTGCAGCATTAGGGTCATAGATCCATTAGAAACAAGCTCCCCCCATCACAGGGTTAACTGATCATGGTTCATGAGTTCATACTGCACAAATTCAAAATGGAACTTGTTGCAAACACATATGATACTTCCAAGCACTGTGTGCTATGTCTGGTAAGTGGCCATGCAGTCTGATGAAAGCAGAGCAAAGCAGTGCATGCTGTAGTATAAAGCAGAGCAAGCTGAGAGTCCCCTAGTCGCAGGGAATAAATGGAAGCCAGCACGGCCGCACGTGGTGATGGTAAAATTAGATGCAACAAAGCATGTGGAGCAAGTCCATGTTAAATGCAGCAGAGCATGTAAAGCAGGTCCATATGAGATGGTAAGAGTAACTGTTCATATAGCTTTATGCCAAGCTGGACCATGCATAAGGATGATGATGATGGATAGCAATGAGAAGTCGCATAGTTACCAATCCTATTTGATGTGGAAGTGTTAAAGGATCCGGTGAAAGCTCTCGTAGTATGCCCAGAGGGATGGACGGCTGTCAGTCGGTGCCTGACATGTTTCGCTGCACCAGCGGCCTTTTCAAAGGCTAGGCAGCCGTAGAATAAACCTTATAGACGCCATCAACGCGTCTTTTGAATGCCCAAGGGCACGCCCCCCCTGTCGACGTCCCCCCACCACGTCATCGCGCATGCCCGTCCAAAGCCATAGACGGGTGCGTGCGTCACTGGAGCGCAAATGCGCTCCATTCGAGCGGCCCCACGGATACGCATCCTGCGCCAGCCGGGGATGCGGCATGTGACCCAGCGCGCAGTAGCGAAGACGTGAGGGGAAGACCCGGCAAAGGGGGGGCGAGTCACGGCATCCAGAATATCATGCAAAAATGAATTAGACTAACAAAAATCACAACAACAAATAAAAAATGAAAACATGAGACAAAATCTCACAGCCATGTGAGTAATAAGGTTGGACACATAAATGTGTAATGAAAAACAAAACAAAAAAAGGGGCAAGGGTCGAATGCCAGTCACAGCAGGCCACAAAGCCAGTAAAAATAAACCGGCCAGGGGCTTCCAGATAAGCGGGCAGAGGAACATAAGCCCTGCAAAATTATACTTATTTATGAGCAGGGATAAAATGAGTATGTAGCTTCCAATATATACAATGAAACATAAATGGGGTATACAACCATATAACCCCACATATTCAAAAAGGCCTAAAACAATTGCCAACAGTGGGAGGAAATATAAATGCAGCAGGAAAGGGCAGCAAGAGCTAATTCTCATCCTTGTTGCTATTTCATGAATTGTTGTTGGCAAGGTGCATGAAAGGATTTTTCATTTATTATTGTTTTGAATGGATTGATAATCAATTTTTTTTACAATTTGGTTCACTTGCCCACTGATCTCTCATTCAGAGATATTTATTCTTTTTTTTTTTTTTTTACTACAAGTGCCAAGTGCCCCAGTAATCTTTCCTTCCCTCTATACAGTAACTTTAAAAGTGTAGTGAAATTAAACTGTACCAGTAATCTAAAGTAGGTCCATAGCCTGATTGCTGCTGTCTCCGTGGTAAATACCCCTCACCCATCTCTTCTGATGATTAATGGCCCGTACTCACGGGCTGCAGAAGTGGCCTGTCGCCAGCACACGTGAGCGTGTGGGCGACAGGCCGGCGACAGCTCCTCGCCAGGTCCCTCCGCGTACACACGCGGAAGAGGGACCAGCGGCGAGACGGAAGCTGTCGCCGACGTTCCTCCTCCCCCCGCCGGAAGCTCCATTTACCACAATGGAGGTTGCTGTCGCTAGTCCGCGTACTCACGCGGACTAGCGACAGTTGCGGGGGAGGTGCGGCGGCGACTGTCGCCATGCGATTGAAAGTTTCAATCGCATGGCGACATGAGCGACGGGCGACAGTTCGGGGTGCGCGCGCGTGCCACGGCCCATACTCACAGGCGACCTGTCGCCTCAACACGCGCGCGCCGCGTGTTGAGGCGACAAAAGTCCCTCGTGAGTATGGGCCATTAGGCTCCTTTCACACACAGTTGAAATGTGTATTTGCTGCTGTGCAGTTCAGCCGCCGTTCTGCCTGGTACAGAGTGCCATGCAGTTAATATGCAATGCAGCTGAATAGCGGGGTTTGTATCATCAGATGTATCAGTGTGGTTACTGTGTGCAAACATCCTCCACATGTAATCTTTAGCTCTCCTCTTACATCCATACAGATGTTGTTGTATGTAAGGAATTTGCCCAAATGCTTGAAACTGTCTGCAAGTTCCTGGCAGATACTGACATTACTGACATTCAAATCCTTGCACAATCTGGGCCCTGGATACCTGAAAGACTTGTTGCAACTACATCACCCCCCCCCCCCCCACAATCTTAGATCAAAAGGACGTAACACCTTGGTCACCCCCAGAGTCCACCTCAAAACCTTTGGAGACAGAGCCTTTTGTCATGCTGCCCCTACACTTTGGAACTCCCTGCCACACCCAATCAGGACAGCTCCATCCCTGGAAGCATTTAGGTCTAAACTGAAAACCTACCTCTTCAGTCTGGCATTCATGAATATCTGACTATCTCCTCTGTAACACAACCCAGCCTGCAACCCTGTATTCATCTGAGACACAGCTATGCGCTTTGAGTCCTATGGGAGAAAAGCGCTTTACAAATGTTATTGTATTATTGTATTGTATTGAAGCAGTTGATGGGCAAAACTAGCCAAACCGAGGTCAATTATGTCATGATATGTCAAGCCAATCTTCCCCATCTGATTGGAATTTGATCGAATTGTGATCCATCCCTACCTACCCCTACAAGGCAAAGTCATCTTTCATATCTTTTGGCAGAAATCTGTTGCACATTGATCAAATTGCAGTCGCTGTACTGCTCAATGCAGTGTAATGCTCTGGGCCACCAATTCACCACATTGCACAACATTTTTTTAACATGTCTGGTCAGACTTTAAATCAATAAACTGCACAAAAGCAGGGATACTTTACTGGAAATAAAGTAATTGGCCAGTTACTTACCTGGGGCTTCTTCCAACCCCCTGATTTTCTTATGGTCCCTCGCCCTCATTCTGCTCTACACTGTTTCTCCACTTTCTGCCTTCATAAGCTGGGCGAGTCTCTGGCCATTAATCATGCAGGGTTCCTGCTTTTCAATCACTCTTGCGCCGGGAGTGACCGCTTGCTGAGGAGATCTTGATGGCATCTTGTCATAATCTGAAGCTGCCATAGCAGCATTAGTGAAGAGAGGGGAGGTGCAGCTGAAGGAGAGAGGAGCAAATGAGGAGACAGTATCTCCTTCCCACCAGGCTGTGAGACTTGCACACAATCTCCTCCTTTCCAGGCTGCCTGGGAGGTGGAGACTGGCCGAGCTCAGCTTTCCTTGGTTGGTGGATGTATCCCCAGCTGCTGTTGTCCTCTGAGCTCTCTCCCAGTAGGTATCTGAGATGTCACAGACATCTATCCTGCAGCTCTCTCTGCCCTCTGTTCTTCATGCTGTGCTGACTGGTTTTAGCACTTATTCTGCCTCCGTTTTTCACAGCTAGAATCCCCCTTGTCAGCCTGTCTATATGCTGCTCACTGTGTGCAGTGAGGTGAGGTTAGCACGCCACGCCCTGCCATGCAGCTGCAAGCACAGCTGCATGCACAGACCCAGGTGATGCCGTCATTCAGATAACCGAACGCCCATCTATCTCGTCAAGTTTGAGGATGACAGCATGAAAATCTCAATCATCAGCCGCAAGAGGCTAACTAGCTTGGCTGAGCTAAAGAATTGGTGAGAAGGATGTGTATGCTGTGTGGGGTTGGGGGGGGGGGGGTAGATCTCGTGGACTTGGCATTTTTTAAAGTAGCTTGTGAGCCAAAATAGTGTGGGCACCCCTGCTATTCGGGAACATTCTGCTGATGCGCAGTAGCAACTTTTGCTTACTGCCCAGGTACAGAGCAGTCTCGGACCACGGGAGTGCATTGGAAGCAGCACAGGGCTGCACATGCAGCATTCGGAGGGTGATGCTGGAGGAACCGAGCAGCATGGTATGACCAGGAAGTTTTCAGTTAGTTTCCTTTTTAATATGAAAGATCTGAGTCCTCAGAATGAGGTGAACAAAGTTTCATTGCAGTTTTGATTTTGCTGTTTAAAGAAGAATGAAATACATTCAGGGTAAAAAAAAAAAAAAAAATACAGCATCAGGGTTTCCATTAAAGAGACTCTGTAACAAAAATGTCATCCTTTTTTCTACTATCCTACAAGTTCCTAAACCTGTTCTAATGTGCTCTGGCTTACTGCAGCACTTTCTATCACCGTCTCCGTAATAAATCAACTTATCTCTCTCCTGTCGGATTTGTTGCCCTGTGTGGAAGGCTGCCAACTCTTCAGTGTTGTTGATCTGTTATGCACGCCCCTCTATTTACACTCCCGTGTGTGTTATTTAGATTAGGCAGCCTCTCTGCTCTCTCAGTGAGAGAAGAGAGCTTTACAAGCTGGATAAATCTTCCTCAGTTAGGCTGTGAAAGGAGCTGGGCTGTCACTCTTCAGTGGATGAGAGCTGCAGGGGGAAGAAGGTAAACAAAATGATCTCTTGAGACTTAAAAGGAAGTCTGTATACAGCCTGCTTGTGTATGGATGTATTTTCTATGTGTGGACATACTGTACATCAACCTACTTCCGATTTTGATGGCCATTTTGTTTGTTTATAAACAAACTTTTTAAAACTGTTTTTGACTACTTTTAACCACCCTGGCGTTCTGATAAGATCGCCAGGGAGGCTGCGGGAGGGTTTTTTTTTAATAAAAAAAAAAACTATTTCATGCAGCCAACTGAAAGTTGGCTGCATGAAAGCCCACTAGAGGGCGCTCCGGAGGCGTTCTTCCGATCGCCTCCGGCGCCCAGAATAAACAAGGAAGGCCGCAATGAGCGGCCTTCCTTGTTTTGCTTAGATCGTCGCCATAGCGACGAGCGGAGTGACGTCATCGACGTCAGCCGACGTCCTGACGTCAGCCGCCTCCGATCCAGCCCTTAGCGCTGGCCGGAACTTTTTGTTCCGGCTACGCTGGGCTCAGGCGGCTGGGGGGACCCTCTTTCGCCGCTGCTCGCGGCGGATCGCCGCAGAGCGGCGGCGATCGGGCAGCACACGCGGCTGGCAAAGTGCCGGCTGCGTGTGCTGCACTTTATTTGAAGCAAATCGGCCCAGCAGGGCCTGAGCGGCAGCCTCCGGCGGTGATGGACGAGCTGAGCTCGTCCATACCGCCAGGCTGGTTGATGCAGCAGGGAGCGGCAAAATTGTGACAGAGCGGAATAGATGTCCCCTAACGCACTGGTATGTTTACGCAGTGTTCTCCCCAGGCTCTTTTAGCCGGGTGCTCCACCCGGCTAGATTTGGTGACCACCCGGCTGTCATTGGCTCACCTCCTCACCACCTCCTATGCTGTAAGCAGAGTTGCCCTGCATTTTCATCTCTCCCCACCCGGCTGCTTTTTCATGCCACCCGGCTACTATTTCATGCCACCCGGCTGGAAAATAATTCTGGGGAGAACAATTACGTTTGTGCGATTTTAACAATACAGATCCTCTTTAAACATTTCTGTTGTCGCATATAACTGTATATTCACATTCATGGATCCTCTACAATGTAACCTTTAAAGATACACTATGATGAAAACTGTAACATTTAAAGTACATATGTAGTATATTATTTTTAAAATAAAATACATTGTTCATGACTATTTCTGTGTAGCTGTCACTTACAGCCTACAGTGTACCCTGAGGAGTTAATTAAAGGGAACCAGAGACGCCGGACATAGAAAAAGAAAAAAGATTTCATTCATACCTGGGGCTTCTTCCAGCCCCATAAGCCTGGATCGCTCCCACGCCGCCATCCTCCGCTTCCTGGATCCGCCGGTACCGGGTCCCGTCACTTCCGGCGGACGCGGCCAATTGTCCGCATCACAGGGGCTCCCAGCATACCCTTACGCGTGCGGCTTCGCAGTATGCAGCCGCACGCGTAAGGGAATGCTGGGATCCCCTGTGATGCGGACAATTGGCCGCGTGCTGACGCCAACTGGCCGAAACTACGGTACCCGGAACCGGCTGATACAGGAAGCGGAGGACGGCGGCGTGGGAGCGATCCGTGCGTATGGGGCTGGAGGAAGCCCCAGGTATGTATAAAAACTTTTTTCTGGCGTCTCGTGATTTCCTTTAAGTACAACAAAGATCTAGTTTTAGAAAATTATAAATTATATATAAACACCACCAAATTAGTATTTTTAGCTGACTAAAAGCAACAGTAAATGCTTGAAAATTGTTCAAAAAACAAGTACCATGTACTACTATTAAAAAATATCTGTGTTTAGGCGTACTTACTAAATACCATACCAGAGGGTACTTGATACTTGTTATGCTTGTTAAAAAGGGGTTCATACCAATAAAATGAGAAACCCTGACTTGCAGTAAATGATCTGATGGTTTTTGCCTGTTACTGACAGGACAAGAAGATTTGAATCCATTTATATTTTATAAATATTATGTTGGCTATGTATGCTATTCCAAGTGTGGGCAGTACTGGCACACTGCTCTCCCTGCGCACCGTGGAGCAGAGGCCGAGCTGAAGATACTGCCACCTGCAGCTGCTGATGACCCTGAAGAGAGTAGGCCTGCATGCAAACTTCAACTGCACTACAGGATGCGTTCTGTCACCCCTGACAGATGCAGCAATATTCTCAGTGCAGAGAGGTGGTATACATTCATCAGCGCTATGCTTTCTCCTTCGGTTTAGTGAGTTGTAATCTATCCCCTGATAGGGGAGGGCAAGATCGTGGTGGAGTACACTGAAGGAGCAAAGACTGCACTGATGAATGTATACCTCCTATCTGCACTAAGAATATTGCTACATCTGTCACATGATCAGAAATAATCCTGATGTGCCCTTCAAAAGCTATTTCTGCCCTTCAAAAGCTATTCATCACCTCATCTTACATCTTTGTATGCTGTAATTACTGAGGGGACAAAAGAACCACCCACAGTTGCAGAGTTCGGCATACAAACTTTATTGTACATCAGGGTCAGCTCTAATCATCCTCGGCAGATGCGGTAATCAGCAGAGCAGAATGGGGGAGGAAGTATTCTTTCTGCAGAGCCATGTCCTTCTCAGGACCGGTCCTTTGCAATCTCTCTCCCCTGTTCTGGTCCACATGGAGCGGCATAGAGGACATAAATGAGAGAGTGTGAATCGCAGCACTAGAGAAGGAATAACTCTGTTCTGCTCTGCATAGTGTATATTACTGTAGCCTGCTGGGGAGGATCAGGACTAACCATGAAGTACAATGGAACTTGTTTTCTCTAACCGTCATCCGGGACAACAGGAGATCCGGTCCCTCCTCCGGATCTGGGAAACGATCAATCAAGAAGCATTAAAAGCCCCCGCCCACCCTCATTCCTCAGTTCATCTGTGTTTCCCTCCAGGAAACACCTTCAAGAAGCAGCTCCCGTTTATTATTTTTATTACCTTACCGGAGGGTGAGGTGGTTTTCCGAGGGACAGGCCTGGTCGATTTTCCGGAGGGGATTCCTGTGGGGCCTGTCTTTCTTTTGGGAGAAATGCGCTTTGGTGGAGGTGAACAGCGCTTTTTCCCCCTCCTGCCTTTTAGACGCTGGCTCACGGCTATAGCTCTAGCGTCTATCACCGCCGCAGTAGTTGCGGGTTTCTGACGTCAGCCGCAGGAGGAGGGACGGGCGCACTGACGTCATCCGTGGCGCGGCGGAAAGGGGAGGATAAAGCGGAGGACCAGGAAGGAGGAAGTGAGTCCTGGCGTCCTCCGCACACACACACAGACCGGCATGGAAGGCCAAGCAGCGGCAAAGCCTTCTGGACAGACCCAGACCCAAGCGGCAGCTTCCGGTGGGGTGAGTCCTCCGTTCTGGAGGTGGTTTGTCTTCATTTTCGGTCTGAGTAAGTGCTCTTACAATTGCCTTTTATATATTTTATTATAGGCAAAAGCTGAGCCCAAAACTTCTGCTACAGCCCCTGAGAGGAAATATAAGAGATGTGGTTTTTGTAGCATTAAGATTCCATTGGAAGCTCCTAAAAATGCCTGTCAGGCTTGTATAGATACATTAGTGGCTTCAGAAACTTCTAATATTTTGAAAGGGGTTATGGAATCTGTAAATGTTAGAATGCAGGAAACATTGGATAAGTTTAAAGAATCTTTTGTTCCTCCTACCCCTGAACCTTTACCTGGTTCTTCCTCGACTTTTTTCCCGGGCCCTTTTGGGGGTTCTTCTCAGCAGTCTTCCTTATCGGATATTTTAGGAGCTGAGGAGGGGGAAGAAATTGAAGAGGGGGAAGAAGAGGGGGAGGGGCAGTCAGAGGTGATATCCCTTGAAGAGGGGGAACACCCAGAGTCTGATTCGGAGTCTGAACATTTACTTAAAACTCCGAGATTTCTGTTTTCACCCGATGAATCTTCTGAGTTACTTAAAGCAGTTTATGCTACGGAGCAAATTAAAGAGACAGTTGCTGAATTAACTCCGCAAGATCGGGTTTATTCGGGTTTAGCTAGGCCCGCAGGGAGGGTGTTCCCTATTCACAAATCATTACAGGAAATAATTTCCTCTCAATGGGAAAACCCGGAGAAAAGATTGTTTATTCCCAAGTCTTCTAAAAGGAAATATCCTTTCTCTCAATCGGACATTGATAAGTGGATCAAATGTCCCAAATTAGATGCTGCATTGGCAAAATATTCAAAAGATTCAGATTTGTCATTTGAGGATGCAGGGACCCTAAAGGACCCTATGGATAAAAGGGTGGAGGGTCTTCTTAAAAAGGCTTGGGAGTCAGCAGCCTTCGGTTTCCTTCCTGGGATTTCAGCCACGTGTATTTCTCGTAATTTAAGAATCTGGATGGATAATTTGATTTCTCAGATTGAGAAAGGGGCCCCGCCTAAAGATTATGCGGCCTCTTTGCCGGTTGTTCTCAGGGCAGTTGCTTTTTTGGCGGACGCAATTACTGAGATGGTTCGTATCACAGCTCGCACGACGGCTCTTATTAATTCTGCTAGAAGAGCGATATGGCTGAAAACCTGGGAAGGGGACTTGACTTCCAAGAATAGACTATGTTCTATTCCCTTTGAGGGTAATCTTCTGTTTGGAGCGGAATTAGATAATGTTTTATCTCGTTCTGCAGAGAAGGGGAAACAATTCCCTAATAAAAAGAAGGTCTTTAAGGGTAAAAGACCCTTTGTAGCCAAAAAGACAGCCAGCGATTCAAGTTCAGGGCCTAATAAAAATCGGACGGTGCAGCGTAAATGGTCCTTTCCTAAGGGTAAAGGGAAAGGCACCTTTACTTTTGGAAATTCCAACCCTACTAATCAGAACAAATGACGTTCTGCCAGTGGGGGGCAGGTTAAAGCTTTTTCTGACAGAATGGGAGAGATTATCTCCCGATCCCTTTGTTTTGCAAATCATCAAGCGGGGTTACCGTCTTCAATTTTCAGTCCCCCCCCCCCCCCCCCCACAGAAAATTTGTGAACCAGATTCCAAGAGACCCTGGAAAGGCTCTGGGTCTAGATTCAGAAATTTCAAGTTTTTTGTTGAAGAAAGTAATAATTCAGGTTCCTCAGATAGAGGAGTTCCAGGGTTATTATTCACACGTTTTTCTAGTAAAGAAAGCAAACGGAAATTTTCGTTTCATTCTGAATCTAAAATCTCTCAATCCGTTCTTAGTGTACAAAAGGTTCAGGATGGAGAGCATTTACTCTGTGAGGGCTCTCCTCCAGGGCAACGAATTTTTTATTTCAATAGATCTTCAGGACGCATACCTGCACATACCGATTTTTTCAGGCCATCAGAAATATTTAAGGTTTGCAATCCGAGACCAATTTCGGATTCGACACTTTCAGTTTCAAGCTCTACCTTTCGGCATTGCATCAGCCCCTCGAATTTTCACCAAGGTACTTGCCGAGGTGATGAAGGAGCTAAGACTGCAGGGGATTTCAGTAGTCCCTTATTTGGACGATCTCCTGGTGTTTGCACAGACAGAAGACTTGATTCTGGCACACAGGGAGATCGTTTTATCCACTCTGAGGCGTGTGGGTTGGATAATAAATTATGCCAAGTCAGCTTTGACCCCTGTTCAAAGGATTACCTTTTTAGGATACCAGATAGACTCCAAATTACAAAAGATTTTTTTGCCTCAGGAGAAAGTGCTGAAGATCCAGTCACAGGTAGAACAGATGTTGGGGCTGAAGGAGTGCTCTCTGCGTCTCATTATGAGACTTCTGGGTCTGTTCACAGCCACAATTCCGGCTGTTGTTTGGGCTCAATTTCACGGCAGGCTGTTACAGGAGGTTCTGTTGACAAATTGGGACAAGTCCCAGGATTCTCTGGATCTGCGGATTTCCATTCCAGATCCAGTGAAGACCAGTCTGGAATGGTGGTTACAGCAGGAAAATCTGCAAAGGGGGAGATGGTGGAGACAAAGAAATCCAATAAAGATGCGAGTTCTTGGGGCTGGGGTGCAACAGCTCTGGGGCAACATGCACAAGGCTCCTGGCCTCAGGACATAAGAGTAAAATCGTCCAATTTCAGAGAACTCAGGGCGGCCTGGGAAGCACTTCTAGCATTTCGAGAAATGATAGAAGGGAACCATGTGTTAATTTTTTCCGACAATATTACGACGGTGGCCTTTTTGGCAAAACAGGGAGGAACCAGGTCCAGGGACCTGATGTTTCTTTCCTCACAAATCTTCGGCTGGGTAGAACACAGGGTGCTATCTTTGTCTGCAGTCCATATAAAGGGTACGTTGAATCTGGAAGCAGATTTTTTGAGTCGGCAACAGATAATCCAGTCAGAATGGAGTCTCCATCAGGAGGTGTTTCATTCGATCTCGGAGTTATTCGGCACGCCAGAAATAGATCTCTTTGCGACTTCAGAGAATGCAAAGGTGGATCAATTTTTCTCCCTGCACAGGAGCCCAGGATCTCTGGGATTGGACGCACTCAGTCTCCCATGGCAATACAATCTATGTTATGCCTTCCCTCCACTAGTTCTAATACCTCAGGTTTTGGTAAAACTACAAAAAGAAAAGGTGAGATTGGTCTTAGTGGCCCCAAGATGGCCAAAAAGACCCTGGTATGCGACCCTGTTGAGGTTGTCGGAGAGAGATCCTTTTCCTCTTCCAGATCGACAGGACCTGTTGAGGCAGGGTCCTCTGTATCATCCCAAGCCCCAGTTATTCAAACTGGCAGCCTGGATCCTGAGAGGGTAATTCTGAGAAAGAAGGGTATTTCAGAGAAGGTTATTGAAATTCTCATGAAGTGTAGGAAGCCAGTAACTCAGAAGATTTATCGGAAGGTCTGGAAAGTTTTTTTTATCATGGTGTACTTCTAAAGACAAGGATTGTAGTCTGACTAGTTCAGTTCTAGATTTCCTTCATGATGGGTTCGAGATGAAGCTGGCACCCAGTACCCTGAAGGTCCAATGCTCAGCGCTGTCTATCTTATTAGACAGGCATCTAGCTCAGGAGGAGTTAGTAAAAAAATTTTTTAAAGCGATTCAAAGATCGACTCCGGTTAGACAAAAGATTTTTCCTCAATGGGATTTGCCCTTAGTTCTCAATCATCTCGTTAGGCCTCCTTTTGAGCCTATCGACAAAATTGACATTAAGCTCCTTTCCTTTAAATTAGCTTTTTTGATAGCTATAACATCGGCAAGGAGACTAGGGGACCTACAAGCATTGTCAATTAAAGATCCCTTTTTGGTAATATGTCCAGATTGTGTTCGGTTAAGATTAGACCCATCTTATATTCCGAAGGTTTCTTCGGAGTTTCATCGTACTCAGGAGATTGTTTTGCCCTCTTTTTGTGATAGACCTTCCAACGACAGGGAAAGGGAGTTTCATTGTTTGGATGCGAAACGCACTCTTGTAGCATACCTGACTAGGACCAGGGAGTTCAGGAAGTCGAATAATTTATTTATACTATATACAGGTAAAAAGAAGGGGCAGCAAGCATCAAAACAAACTATAGCTAGATGGATTAGGCAGACTATAATCTTGGCCTATCAGACTAGTAACTGTCCAGTACCTACCAATGTCAAAGCCCATTCCACACGTTCCTTATCCACATCTTGGGCTGAAAGAGCAGGGGCAACTATACAGCAGATCTGTCAAGCAGCAACCTGGTCGACGACATCCACATTCATCAAGCATTATAGAGTGGATGTGCTATCTCAGCAAGACCAGTCGTTTGGCAGAAAGGTGCTCCAAGCAGTTGTCCCTCCCTAGGTGAGAGTTTTTGTCTTCTAAAAAAGACTTCTTGTCTATCTCTCCTGTTGTCCCGGATGACGGTTAGAGAAATACTCCTATTAGACCTACCGGTAATGGAGTTTCTAAGCGTCTTCCGGGACAACGCCTATAACCCGGCCCTTGCTGGGTACACCTTTCTATTTTTCGCCCTATACTAGTTAGAGGAATCACTGTTGGGTGTATATATTTTTCTGCTATCTTCATTTCTGGTGGTTTCTAGTAGGTTTTACTTATGGATGCACTGAGGAATGAGGGTGGGCGGGGGCTTTTAATGCTTCTTGATTGATCGTTTCCCAGATCCGGAGGAGGGACCTGATCTCCTGTTGTCCCGGAAGACGCTTAGAAACTCCATTACCGGTAGGTCTAATAGGAGTATTTCAAAACGCTTCTCCTCTCTTTCTACATGACTATAATGTTATGCACAGGTTTCATGTGGACTACAGCTCCAAACACTCATGGTGTGCATTGGGAGATTGCCATTTACCTTCTTCAGCTGCCGAGGAAGGAGAAGGGGTGAAGCCATGGCAATCAACTTGTGTTTTTATACAGTGCTGCCCATAATTATTCATACCTCCTGGCACATTTTGATTTTGTTAATTTTATTCCACCAGCAAGTAATTTCTTGACAGAAAAGGACATGTATTTCTCCCAAAAGGTAATAAGACAATGTACTAGAGGCATTACTGTGAAAAGAAAACATTTCTCAGCTTTTATTTACATTTGAGCAAAAAGTGTCCAGTCCAAAATTATTCATACCCTTCTCAATAATCCAATTAAAAGCCTTTGTTGGCTATTACAGCAATCAGACACTTCCTATAATTGCAGACCAGCTATTTGCATGTCTCCACGGGTATTTTTGCCCGTTCCTCTTTAGCAATGAGCTTCAAATCTTTCAGGTTAAAGGGTCTTCTTGCCATCACCCTGATCTTTAGCTCCCTCCTCAGATTCTCAATTGGGTTCAAGTCTGGACTCTTGCTGGGTCACTCCAAAATGTAAATGTTGTTGTCTGCTAACCACTTCTTCACCACTTTTGCTGTGTGTTTTGGGTCATTGACATGCTGAAATGTCCACTGGTGCCCAAGGCCAAGTTTCAGCAGACTGCCTGATGTTGTCGTTGAGAATCCTCATTTATTGTTCTTTTTTTTTTCTCATGGTGCCGTTTACTGTGATTAGGTTCCCTGGTCCATTGGCTGAAAAACACCACCAAATCATTAGGTTCCCACCACCATTGACAGTGGGGATGGTGTTCTTTGGGCTGAAGGCTTCTCCTTTTTTTACGCCAAATGAAGGAAACATTGTGACCAAACAATTCAACTTTTGTTTCATCTGCCCAGAACACCAGAAGTCTTCTTCTTTGTCCAGATGAGCATTTGCAAAGGCCGTCCTCCTTGGTCTGCATCCGTGGAACCCAGTAGTGTGCAGTGTCCGTTGGATTGTCTGCCTTGAGACATTTGTTACCAAAAGAGCCCAGATTCACCAGTATGGCCTTATTGCTGATCTTTAGATTTTTTTTTCTTCCTCTTTCCCTAACCTCCTGGCCAGCACAGGTGTTTTTTTTTTTTTGTTTTTTGTTTTTTTTTTTTTGTTTTTTGTTTTTTTTTTTGGCTTCTGACCATGTCCTCTGAGATTTTCCACAGTGCAGAACATCTTGTATTTTTTAATACTTTGCACTGTAGCCATTGGAACTAGAAAACATTTAGAAATAACATTGTAGCCCTTTCCTGACTTGTGAGCAGCCACAATGCGCAGCCGAAGGTCCTCACTGAGCTCCTTTGTCTTGGCCATGACTGTCCACAAACCAACTGCAGAGAGCTACTGTTTTTCACCTGTTGAGTTGATTATAACAGCTCTTCCCAATTTTTTAGGGTAAATAAGATGCTTAAGAACAGCTTGGACTATTTGGAATGGTATAGAACTTTGGATTCTCCCACAGAATGTGACAGTTTGTGAAGGGTGTGAATAATTTTGGACTGGACACTTTTTGCTTAAATGTAAATAAAAGCTGAGAAATGTTTTTTTCCCCACAATAATTCCTCTTGTACATAGTCTTATTATCTTTTGGGAGACACCTATGTAATTTCCCGTCAGTTACTTACTGGTTGCATAAAAGTAACTTTAAGTCAAAATTTGCCAAGGGTATGAATAATTATGGGCAGCACTGTACATAAAAGTGCAATTTTACATGTAAACATTATGCCCTTTTCTTGTAAAGCAAGAAAATATTATGACTTTGATTCCACTTTAAAAGCATTCCCTGACGAGGACAAGGATGTCAGTTGGCCAGTGTCATTACTCGCTCACTATTCTGACAATTGGATTGAGCTACTGTTGTTCAGTGAGGGTACGTTTCCACTTGTGCGGCGCGATTTGCTCGCAGAAAACGCGTCAACGAATCCGCATACGGTTGTGGATTCGCTGACGTTTCCATGCAGATTTTCACGCGGAATCGTTCGCGATTTTAACTACTCGATTTTAACCATGTCAATGCCGGCAAGCATTGACATGGGTTTTTAAACAAAATCGCAGGCGGAAACGCTGGGAAAACCGCAAGACTCAAGTGCTTGCGGTTTTCCTATTTAGTTACATGACCGACGATTCGCGTGCGGGTGTGCGGTGTGCGAATTCTGGCGGCTCTGCTGTGCAGATTTTTTCTGCATAGCGAGCCGCACAGAATTTCTGACTAGTGGAAACGGCGCCATCCACTTGTATTGGTTGAGCGAATCTGCATGCAGGAAACGCATGCAGATCGCTCTAGTGGAAACGAGCCCTAAGGCCTTGTTTTCACTTGTGTGTAAAACATTTTTTTTACAAATACAAGCAACCAGCAACATTTTTTAATTATTAGTGCCCCTTTAAGTTCTCTCCTGAGTGTGTTTGCTTACCTTTGTTCATGCCTTATGTGGTGCCTGCTGGAGTACTTTAGATTAAAACTTTTTTTTCCTGTATTGGCTGGAGAGTGTAATGGTTAAAGGATACTGCAGCCGAAAGGCTGCAGAGAGATAAAACCTGCATTGTGTAGGTAAAGAAAAGTACATACTCACCGCTCCCCTCGCTCCCTGCCGTCGGGTCCCGCTCGTCAGCCACAGCTCCCGGTACTGGCCGACTCTCCTGACCCCTGACCTGGACATACTGCGCCGCACATGCGCAGTATGTCCTGTAATCTTCGCTTCTGGCGTCGCATCATGACGCCAGAAGTATGGACACTCCCCCGCCTCCTGCGTGTGCGCTCCAGCGGCTCCACTATATAAAGCTACATGCTAGTTTTATAGTGGAGCCGCTGGAGCACACACGCAGGAGGCGGGGGAGTGTCCGTACTTCTGGCGTCATGATGCGACGCCAGAAGCGAAGATTACAGGACATACTGCGCATGTGCGGCGTAGTATGTCCGGGTCAGGGGTCAGGAGAGTCGGCCAGTACCGGGAGCTGTGGCTGACGAGCGGGACCCGACGGCAGGGAGCGAGGGGAGCGGTGAGTATGTCCTTTTTTTTACCTACACAATGCAGGTTTTATCTCTCTGCAGCCTTTCGGCTGCAATATCCTTTAAGGGCTCTGCCTCTGACACAGTAGACCTGGGTTCGAATCTCGGCTCTGCCTGTTCAGTAAGCCAACACCTATTCAGTAGGAGACCTTGGGCAAGTCTCCCCAACACTGCTACTGCCTATAGAGCGCGTCCTAGTGGCTGCAGCTCTCGCGCTTTGAGTCCGCCAGGAGAAATGCGCAATATAAATGTTCTGTGTTTGTTTGTTTAGTAAAGTTCTACTGCAGATTTTTGTTTTATATCTCTTGTGAAGAACTTTCCAGTCTGCACCTTTCATGGGGATAATGACAAGTGATGTTTGGATTATTTTCCCACTGAGGTTTGCAGCAACTATAAAATCCTGATGTGCTATCTCACTTCCATGCATGGTTTAGAAAGCAACGTTTTAACTGCTGTGACCTTTGGACAGACTCACCTCAGTTCCTGTTGGTTTAATCTCATGACTTTTCAGATTTTTGCCAACTAAAGACAGGTACAGCTCTGGGCTCTCTGGTACTGAGCCAAGGATATAGTTTGTTGTTTATAACTTTGTTCACTCCCTGTGAGCCACCTCATGCAAGTTTTATAAGCTGATCAAGTGATCTGCCACATTTATTTCTGCTTAGCTAAATGACTGCAGATTAGGCAGGTTCTTCACTAGCCTGACCTGACCTAGCTTTCCACATGTTTACAGGTATGTGGAAATAGTTTCTCTGATTTAAAATATATAATGAGACCGTTACATTGGTTGACTTGCTAGTCATGAGCAAGGGAATTTTTTTTAAATGATTTTCTTGATTATTTTGCGTCCTGTCGTATCACAGGTATCAGGAAGTGAAAGGAAATGTCTTAAATGGGGATCTAAGAAGTAGTAACCTTTCCATTCGATATTTCCCTGTAAAAAGGAAAAAAAAAATCTCTGCTTTAGACCCTCTACATAATTGTTTACTAACCAGGTAGGGACTAGATTGTGAGATCCTCTGAGGGACAGTTAGTGGCAATACAATATATACTATGTACAGCGCTGCGCAATATGTCGGCGCTATATAAATAAAATAAATAAAGAATAATAATTAATAACCAGCACCATTTAAGGTGGCCTCACACCATACTTTTTTAAATATCTGTTCAATTCAAGAATTGCAATCAACTTTTCTGACTGTAACGTTTCAAAAATATGACCAATGTTACACACACGTTCAATTTTTCCCCAATTATGATAAAAATGATTGGAAACTCTGAGAAAATTGCTAGGGTGTGTATATTCATAAATTGACAATCTAACACACGCCATACAATCTTTAGAAACATTTCCAGCATTCCTGATCGATACAAATTGAAAAAGAGGGAAATTCGATCTGATTTTTCAATGGAATGAAAAACTTTAGATTTTTTTCGGGAGATCCGATCATATTTAACAAATTGCTGTAAAATCAGATAATTTTATTGGTGTGTGTGTGTGTGTGTGTGTGTGTGTGTGTGTGTGTGTGTGTGTGTGTGTGTGTGTGTGTGTGTGTGTGTGTGTGTGTGTGTGTGTGTGTGTGTGTGTGTGTGTGTGTGTGTGTGTGTGTGTGTGTGTGTGTGTGGCCACCTTTTAGAGTAGTACCTTGATTGTAGACAGCAGCAAGATTGAGATGCTAAGCAAGGTTTGTTGATTACACTAATTGAATAGTCACTTTAAGCCTCATTCCAGGGCAATTTTAATAATTGCTTGATCGTGAAGGTGCCATTTTGATGCATGAGCAGGGTTTAGACATGTGGTTTGGCAGCTAAGTGTGGAGTTTGTACTGCTCTATATAAGGGGAGGAGGGGGACAGTGGATTGTGCATGGTCGAGCAACATCCTAGCTTGTGCTTTGTTTAGTGATTTGGCGTGCTAAATCTCTAAATTACTTTGATGGATAGCTGTAGATTCTCTGCTAAGGCCTCAGTCACACTCTCAGCCCGCGTTTTGCTGCAGGAGTAATCCTATGAGATTACTCACACTGCAGCAATTGTGATTGCAAACGTGCTTGCATATAGCATTTTTCTGGCGCTTGCATTGCGATTCTTATTCACTGGAATGAGAATCACAAAATGCTATTGCCAAAAAATCGCCGAATCCCGCAATGTAGAATTGCAATTGCTAGGCACATGCATATCTTAGTTTAAGAATATGGTAACTGCTTTATTGCAGCAGCACAAATAACTTTTGGTTTATTGGTATTCTTGATTATGGACAGCACGGTGGCATAGTGGTTTGCACTCTCGCCTTGCAACGCTGGGTCCCCGGCTCGAACTCCAGCCAGGTCAACATCTGCAAGGAGTTTGTATGTACTCCCTCTGTCTGTGTGGGTTTCCGGGCACTACGGATTCCTCCCACATCCCAAAAACATACGGATAAGTTAATTGGCTTTCCACTACACGGTACATGCATAGACATAAGAGGGATTAGATTGTGAGCCCCTCTGAGGGACCGTTAAGTGACAAGACAATAATACACTGCACAGCACTGAATAAGATGCTGGGGCTATGTAAATACTAAAAAATACTAATAATTGATTGGTTTATTTCATTTTTGTCGACTAGGCTCTGCTCTTACTGTATATATGTTATTTATGATGACCGTTAGAAATAGAACATTTTATCATGTTTTCTCTTTTAATTATAGTTTACATTTATTAGGAGTCATTTTTTTCCCCAACTCCAGGTACCCAAAAATTACTCCTACTCCTGGTCTATGACTCTACAGCCCTGGTTGCCTAGCAGTCCTGCTAGGCAACCAGGTGGTTAGTTTGCGTGTACATGATTAGTGAATTAGTTTCATGTACATGTCAGATGTGTTTCAGACACCACTGACCACAATGATCAGCAGGACTGCTTGGCAACTGGTACTGTTTAAAAGGAAACAAATATGGCAGCCTCCATATACCTTTTTCTTCAGGTTTCCTTTATGGAATAACTTATCCCAACATAGGTGCCCACAGGAGGTGTGGTTACTACTTGTTGAAAACCTAGGCTCCAGAATATGTTGTAGGAATGAATGGAGAACGCCACGTGGCTCTAACTTACAGCTGCAGTGTGCTTGGCTCAGGTGTGGTAATGGGGAATTTTGGCCTGAAAGCTAGTTAATACCTGAAGCTTTAAAATATTAATATTCTTTGAAACCAGGAAGTAGTGCATTTATATTATTGTCTAGAATAATATTAATACTGTAAAAACTGAACAATAACTGAGCAGGCTGTGGTCCTCTATAAAGTGCAATTGTACATTGATTGAAGCCAGTGAAAGGCAACTTAGGCCCAGTGTACACCAAAACCGCTAACAGATCCTCAAAACGCTAGCGTTTTTTTTAGCATATTTCAGAGCGATTCTAGGCATGTTTAGATACGTTTTCTAAACATGCCTAGCATTTTTGGGAGCGTTTTTGTGTAGCAGATTACACATATTGTTACAGTAAAAGCTGTTACTGAACAGCTTCTGTAACAAAAACGTCTGGAAAACCGCTCTGATGTAGCGTTTTCCAGAGCGGTTTGTGTTTTTCCTATACTTGACATTGAGGCAGAAACGCTTCTGCAAACCGCAAACGTGCAGCAGGAGGCTCGTTTGTGGTTTGCTAAAAACCTTAAACCGCTGGTGTTCACCATCTCATTGAAATACATTAGCCAAGCATTTTCACAGGCAGATGCGGTTGGCGGATCGCTGCTAAAACCGCTCGGTGTGCACTGGGCCTTACACATCTAAGTGAAATTGTAGACTGACCACTTTTGTAGTTTGACTAGAATGGAGAAGCTTTAGAGCCTTTTATAGATATTGTATTGCTATGGCCTCACCGAAACCTATCATATACTGAATTGCGTTAACTTCTTATTGCCTATCCACAGATCACTCTGTAGGTTTCCCACCACATGTATGCAGTCCTTGTTAAATGAAATTGCGGAACAAAATTATAAGGAGTTACTGAGAATTTAGCATGGCTTACGCATATTACCACTCATAGTCAAGGGATTTTTGTACATACAGATGTAATGGCAGTTTGTACAGTGCTATATTATTAATAATACATCTATAATCGTGCATGTTTGCTTGATATTTTGAGATTTAATGCATGGTGATATATATAATTATGGCAATGTCTTGACATTAAGGAAATTAGATGTACACTTTGCTGTTCTAAATCTAAATATTTTTTTACTCTTGATTTTTTTTTTTTTGTTTAATTGTAGTTGCTTCCTGGTTCATTTCACCCCTGCTGTCTGGGCTGATGTCTGGTGCACTTTTTATGCTGATTAAGTATTTCATCTTGAATAAGGTAAATCACATCAGGATCCTCTCACGCATACTTCAAATAAGGGCGTGAGAAAATTGGGCGCCGGGTATATTTGAAATTTTAAGATATTTTTATTGTTCTATTTTATCTGAGATCTACCATATATACTCGACTATAAGTCGAGAAATTTAGGTCTGATCTGCTTTTGTGAAGTAGGGGGGTCGACTTACACTCGCATCAGGCCTAAATTTCTGACTTGCAGCCGAGTATCAAGAGTCCCCACTACTCTGCATCTTCTGCATTCTGCCCCCCTAGTGCTGCCAGCCAGTCAGATCGTATCCCCCTGCTCTTATAGAATTTTTGGTTACCATAATGTTGCTCCCCCCTCCACGCAGGAGAATGGACTAACCCCCGCTCATTACATATGCCTTCAGGCACGGCTGAGAATGCTGACCCCCGCTCAGCACGTGATCCTCCTTAGCTGCGGGGGTAGGAGCTGCTCACTGTGCCTCACTCATTGTACCTGATAGCTGAGATGACTAACGAGGCTCTCTCCCCAGCAGTCGCTCTATAAACAGCGCTGGCACTTCAGGGAGAGCGGCTATTAGACAGGCTGTGCTTATGACAGTGATGCGGGGGGCGCAGCTTAAATCGCTGGTGTCTTGTTAACAAAAAGCTGCTTGCATCAGGGACAGCTGGGCTGGCGAAGACAATGATCGGTGGCTGGAGGTAAGAGCCGCTCTAAATCTCTCCGATCCAGCCACCGATCATTGTCCTCACCAGCTGTCCCTGGTGCAAGCAGCTTTTTTTTTTTTTTTTATTACAAGACACCGGCGATTTAAGTTCCGCCCCCCGCATCACTGTCATAAGCACAGCCTGTCTAATAGCTGCTCCCCCTGTAGTGTCAGCACTGTTTATACAGATATTATAGCGTCACTGTGCAGCGCCAGGGAGAGAGCAGCGTTGTTGATCTCAGCCAGCAGGTATCTATCCCAGCCAGATCTGAGTCGACTGGGTCGACTTATACTTTAGGGCCCGTTCACACTGCACGCGTTTCCAGCCGCGTTTTGGAAACGCGTGCAGGTGGCCAAAACGCACGACATCAGACATTGCATAGAGTGCAATGTCTGATGTTCACACTGCATGCGTTCCGGACCTGTGCGGTCCGGGAACGCATGCTGCACGCAGATTTTGCAAAAACGCGTGGCTGTCCCATTCACTTTTCAGTGATGGGATCAGCCACGCAACGCACACAAACGCGGATGGCCATGCGTTCGTACGCGTTGCGGTCCGCACGCGTTCCGCACGCATGGCCATCCGCATTTCTGATCTGAACGGGCCCTTAGTCATCAAAAAATTCCAGCTTAAGAGTGTCAAATATTTGGGTCGACTTGTACACGGGGTCGACCTATATTAGAGTATATACGGTAATAATAAATGTTAAAATGACCATATTAAAAAATAAATGTTAAAATAACTATAATAAAAAATCACAAAATATCAAAATAACAATGAAAATATGACAGTAGTAATAAGAATAGTAAAACATTGAACTGCTTGTAATGTATCTGGATGTCATGGAAAGTAAACAATAGATCTGTTTGTCATGGATAATGTGTTTTTTATTTTGTCTGTGCCAAAAATAATTCCATGTACTATCCTCTGTACTTGGCAAAATAAACCTGATCCTGATATTCTGTATTTTTCCTCTTAATATACCCCACCATTAACTCTGTAATAATGTTGAAATAAATTGAAAACCAATTAAGACAAACACAATCTTAATGTGATGTAACACAGCTATATTACAGTATAATGTACTGTAAAAATAGCTTTGTGCATCTTGCAAGGCCGGGATTTCTTTGTCTGGTTGTTTTAGTTTAAAGAGGAACTCCAGTGAAAATAATGTAGTAAAAAAAGTGCTTCATTTTTTACCATAATTATGTATAAATGATTTAGTCAGTGTTTGCTCATTGTAAAATCTTTCTTCTCCCCGATTTACATTCTGACATTTATTACATGGTGACATTTTTCCTGTGGGCAGGTTATGTAGCTGCTGCTAGCTGTTTTGGCCGTTGGAGACAGCTGTAAACCGCTAATTCCTGTCTGTGAACCTTGTTACATTGTAACAAACTGCCAAAAGTACCGCGGTACTCAGAGCTTCTTGTGGGAGGGGATTCAGCACAAAATCAGTCATACAGCGCCCCCTGATGGTCTGTTTGTGAAAAGCATTATATTTCTCATGTAAAAGGGGGTATCAGCTACTGATTGGGATAAAGTTCAATTCTAGGTTGGAGTTTCTCTTTAAATGAGTTCTCAATAATGGAGTGTCTGCTGTAATTGTACCTCCTGTAACCCCAATAACTTGGCCATCTAGCATGACATTTCTTTGCATTTTTCCCCATAGCAAATCACATACTGTGCTCTGCATTGCCTAACTCCCAGCAACCTCATGCCCAGTTTGGCACAGTCTGCGACTCAGTAGTTAGAAACCTCTGCTTTAGAGTAATAAGCTAATGGTTGTTTATTTATTCATGTTTTCTCAATGGAGACCTTAGTTGATTGGCACATGCAAACTGGTACTTTTATCCCCTTTTAAAATGGCCTCAAAACTTGCTGTCGTACTGACTACTTTGCCTTCACTAATTTAAGTCTCACATTGCAATATTGTTAATTCTAGGTCAGCGATTTGGGATGTATTAAAGGTAGAGGATAAGCATATAGCCATAGATCCCTCCAGTAAGCATAGAGCAGGCAGCAGGGTGGGTGTTGGCAGCTAGAGAGCAATACTCACTCTCTAGTTCCTACCTTTCCTGCTGAAAAGCTAACTTTGTGGCCAGCACTACAGGTCAGAAGATTCTTATTTTGAGACTGAGCTAGATCTGCCACGCTGGGCACTTAGCAGTAGCAGGGGTAGGGAAGAGGTCAAGTGATCTGTGCTCACCTGGAGAGGCTGGCTGCTGCTTCCTCCCAGCCCCTCTGTCTACTTTTAGGTGTGGGTGCTGTTGTCACAGGGGAATGTTTGGAGTAAATCTGTACTGCTGTTTTAGCATTAAATGAAGCCATGTTCTTGCTTGGATACAATTGATCACTTTGTTTGATTTTTGCAGGAGGATCCAGTGCCTAGTGGGCTGCGAGCACTCCCAATATTTTATGCTGCTACAATAGGAATTAATGTATTTTCCATATTATATACAGGGGCACCATGTAAGTATGTTTACTTTTTTATGCATGGGGTTGAAGGGTGCCTGTGTAGAAACAAGGGCTGTCCAGACTGTACAAAGTGTGTCTCTTAACTGTACTGCAAATGCTGTCTATGCATAGGTAGAGGAATGCTAATAATTCTGTCTTGCAAGCAAATTTATTGCAAAATTGTTTGCTGCTTGGAATTGGCCTAATCAAATGCACTTCCTGCAGGTTTTGATTGGCACAGTTCTAAGCAGTATACAATTTGCATGCAAGCTGTAATGATTTGTATCTCTTTGACCATCTCTAGAGATCGGTCAGCAAATCAGATACAGTAATGTAGACACAGTTGAGAGAAAGAGAGTGTGCAATTTTACATTTTGGTCTAAAGCCTATGTATGTTTTATTTAAAAAAAAAAAAAAAAAAAAAAGCAAGCAATGATTCAAAAATCAGCATAGAGGAGCTGATTTCCTGGGTGCATGGCAAAGGGAGCCTTTACAGATTCCCCTGATTTGTGCTGTTTACTCAAAATTGGTTGTTAAGTTGTACAACATGGAAAGTGCAACCCTGTCTGTACCCCTAATCTGATGGAGTTGGGTCCGGATCGTAATGGAACAGATGAGAAATGGATCCAGTGTTAACCAATGGATAAGTTCACGCTGGTCCGTTCAAATGGATCCGTTTGGGGTGTTCCACCATACGGACTGCAAGTTTTGGTCTGCTGCTATTTTTCCGTACTGACGGATGCGTCACATTAACCACGCGCGAGTGAAATGGAGGGTCATGGATAGAAAACTGATCCATGCCACTGCTCAGTTTTTACACAGATCAGTTGTCCATCCATGCCAGTGTGAATCGGGCCTTACTCAGTAATTGTATGTATTGTATGCAAATGTATAAGTTGAAAAACATTAGCCCTGACAAACATTGGTTTTTCAGTTTGAGTATACAATCCATTTTTATTGTTTCTTTAAATATACGACAGATTGCTTCCACATATTTGAATTTCATGCTAAAAAAACAAAACAAAAAAACTTGATCTTTGACCTCAGAATCTGAAGAATAGAATTAATGTTTTTGCAGAAATGTGTACATGTAACAACCTTTGTTTTTTTGATGATGATTTTTGTGTTTTTTTGTTTTTTTTTTCCTGTTTTGTTTTTCAGTACTAGGAATGCACACCTTCCCAGTGTGGGCCACAGCTCTGATATCAATAGGCGTTGCCATTTTATTTGCTTTAGTAGTGTGGTTTTTTGTATGCCCGTGGCTGAGAAAGAAAATAGCAAGTATGTTTTTTCTTCTTAATCCTATTTTTATAAAAAGTAGCAATAACATGGTTTTATTTTCTGAACTGCCTATCCCTAGATTTCCTGAATTCTTATGTGCAGATTATTTTTCTAAGATGGGGCTGCAATGGAAGTGTATTGAAACTGACCACATTACTGAATTTAGCTATAGTTTTGATGAGAGAAGCAGAGTGTGTAAGAGAGAAATATGGAGATGGCTACTATTGTCCAAATACAATAAGTGTTCCGTGGTTTTAACGTTGACTCTCTGGATAGAATGGGATGTTCACTGCCTTCTGTACATCTACTTGCTTTCTGAGGCAGCAGCCTACACTAATAATGGTTGGCAGTTATAAAAAAGTCTCTCACCAGGAATAATCATGTGGATCGGTTTTATTTTCCTGTAATGCTCTTGATCTGCAGACTTGTAAAAGGTAAGCGCAGGAAATGTAGGCGCTTATTATCAGCAGAAATGTGGGCACTGCATAGGTCCCTGTCATTTAAATTGTGAAATTTGGCTGACTGGGCCACCTGCTTTAAAGGAAACTGAAGTCAAAAATAAAAAATGACATTTACTCACCCGGGGCATCCCTCAGCCCCCCGAAACTGGATGGTGCCCTCGCAGCCCCGCTCCGATCCTCCTGTCCCCGCCGATGGCTACTTCCGGGTTCGGCGACAGCCGCCGACAGGCTGGAAACGCGGTCGATTTTCCGCATTCCCAGCCGCTATATCACCCTCTATGCTGCTATAGCGTATAACATATACACTATAGCAGCATAGAGGGTGATATAGCGGCTGGGAACGCGGAGAATCACTCGCGTTCCCAGCCTGTCGGCGGCTGTCGCCGAACCCGTAAGTAGCTGCCGGCGGGGACAGGAGGATCGGAGCGGGGCTGCGAGGGCACCATCCAGCTTCAGGGGGCTGAGGGATGCCTCGGGTGAGTAAATGTCATTTTTTATTTTTGACTTCAGTTTTCCTATAAGTAACAGACAGCCTCAGTGCCCACATTTCAGACTATAAATGGTATTTCGTATGAGGTGCCCATATTTGTTTTTGCAATTTTGATTATCGTTCTTGCATGTTTTTTTTTTTCATTTGCAGTGGGGAAAGGGGGGTTAAGGTTGGGTGGGTGGGTAAGTTATGATTAGGCATGGGGAAGTTGCTTTTAAGCTTAGTGGAGTGTCTTTAAAGGGACTCCGAGCACCTCTGATAGGTATGCCTACTGCAAAGTACTTAAAGATGCATACCTGTAGCTTGTGCTCTCTTCTTTCATTTGATGCCTGAATCGCCGTTCTACACCAAATAGTTTTCGTTCAGTTTAATAATCGCAGCTGCCATCTTGGCTATGTTATAACTGCCGGGTCACCCCTGTATTCTCTGTTAGAGAAGTGCATCACTGAATGAAGCAGGGAGAGGAAGTGACACGCATTGCCATTGCAAGAGGCTCCTCCAGAGGGGTCATAGCACGACTTTGTTGGAAGTCGTCTGGCTTAAAGTCATGCCCATGAGAGGTGCTTGGAGTCCCTTTAAAGAGTAACTGTTACGCATAAAAAACAAAATCAATTCTCTAATTTTATCAAAACTGATAAAAAGCTTTCTAAAAGGCAATGCCTAAATTCAAAACTAAACTTATTTTTTTTTTTTTTTTAATTGCCGATGAATCCTCATGTCCCCGCTCTAATGTGCGCAGCAATTAGCTGCAAAAGAGAAGTTGCAGTGCAGGCTGGGGGGGGGGGGGGAGGTGGGGGAGTCCTTTTCTCCCCATACACAGCTAGTTCAGCCTGATTGGCTGAAGCCTGTGTCACTCACTCCTATCCCTCTCTTATTGGCCGCCTCACGTCTGCCACTGTCCGTCCCCTCCCCGCACTCCAGCCCGACAGGCATCTCCACCGATCGGTGCGCAGCATTATAGAGCTTAGTGGGGAAGAATATATGCAGCACACATAGATTCGCCTCAACTTGGTTCCAGGCAATGGAGCTGCATTTATTCTTTCCTGCTAAGCGCTGTTATGCTGCGAGACCAAATGGATGCTGCAGGTTTGAGGGGAAATGCAGGGGAAATCCCTATTGATATGGTAGCAGGGCTGGGGGGGTTCTCATGGATGCGGGGGTGCTGCTAATGTAGCGCTGGCTATTACTGTGGGGGGGGGGGGGGGGGTAAGGGAGGAAATGACCTCAGCCATGGCTTCGCTGGAGGGACTAAAGATGATCCCTGCCAGGGAACAGGATTTTCTGCATTACCTTACTTTTGTTTTATAAAATTCACTGAAATCAAATCGTGGACAGTGCAATGTATCTGTCATGTAAGTAGAGCAAATATTTACCTACCTTTTTATTATTTTTTATCCTGGTATAGTTTGGCTGATAGCTCCTCTTTAAGGTTTGGCGTGCGTTGGGTCTTTAAGGTAGATGTTGGGGGAAATTAGAGTTAGGTGTCGTAGTGGGGGTTAAGGTTGGGCATCGGTAGAGGGAGGGTTTGGAGGGTTCTGTGCAAGAATAGGTTTAGACTTAGTTGTAATAAAATATGGGTGTTATATACTGATATTTTACTATTGTACTTTACACTTTCAAAGCAAAGAATATTGGTAAATTTACAGAAATTCTACTTGCTGAAATTGGGAACCCAAATTTCCCCACACCTCTTTTTCATGTACATGACTCAGAAGTATTATGACAAAAAAAGCAGAAATAAAGGCGTTTTACATTGTCAGGCAAAAGACACCGGTTTACAGGTTTACTTAAAAATTGAATGGACGGAACCCATATATTCAGCATGTCTACTTTAAAAGATTAATTTGCACGTTGTCAACCCCACCATGACCAAATTTTTGTTTGATTTATTCTTGCTTAGTGTGGAAACCCAAAAATACTTACTTTTTACTTTTAAACAGAAGTTCCTATTTATAGAGACTCTGAAGCCTCCTAAATAAAGCCTCATTTGCCGTGGGATAGCGGCGGTTCAGCTAGCCCATTAATGCTTAACAAGACTGGATAAAAAAAGGGTAATTTTGAGGCTTCAGACTCTCTTTAAAGCAGAATGAAACACAAGGAAACGGCCCAGTATATTAAGGCACTTTAGGTAAGGTAAATGGTTATTTTTTATTTTGTAGGATAATCAAATAACATTTTGAAATTAATAAATTAATTCTACAAAATCTAACAACATCCCTCGATCAGAAGCAAAGTTTACGTTTACTTTTCTATTTGATTGATCATTTTAACAAACTTAAAAAGCAAAAAATATGGTTGTATTGTATACGGCCGCCTTAATAATCATTAACCAGTTAATGTTTTCACTACAGTATATCTATTCCCCTGGAGTCTTCATCTTAGCTCCAGGGGCGTAGATATACGCATCTTGCTGCTCCTGCTGCTGCGCATGCTCCCACTTCCTCATGCATGTGCTTTAGCGTGTACTCACCACTGCTCATTAGCTCCGAGGTCAATGAATGGGAACGCAGTTCCCATTTATTGATCTAAGTTCACGTGTCAATGATCGCCAGCAACAATATGATGCTTGCGTCATTGTGATGTCGGAAGTAACATATCCACGCATTACTTCCTGTTTAGTGTATTTATAGTACCCTAACAGAAATAATGTGCGAGGACATCTTGTAGCCAATTTACATCTACTGTATTTTTTCGAACAATAAGACTCTCCGGACCATAAGATGCACCTAGATTTATAGGGCAAAAACCAGGGGGAAAAAATATATACTAAACCTGGTGCGTCCATGGTGCAGGAGTGTTTAAGCTGCTGAAGTCAGTGATGTGAGGCAGGGATGGCAGTTTTCAGGCAATATACCCCTCACTTCTCTCTCTGAACCACAGCATGAAGCAGCCTGCATTTTTACTATGAAATGCTTTATTAGGCAATAAAAGGTAAACTAGTACAGAATATCAATGATCTATATATCAGTGATATAAGAAATATAGACTGTGCATCGCAATTTTCTTTTTACTTTTTAATGCTTAATCAGACATAAAAAGGTACGCAAGCCTGCAGGAATCAGTGTCGCTCACACCAGGATCGGTGGTGCTTTTCCCCAATGAGGTCATGAAGCAAGGGACCCTTAAAGCCACAGCGCTAACGATCGCTCCAGGGTATACCCAGTGGAGCTGCCGCTCCTGGGGTTGTACAAGATGAGTAACGCTGATCCTCCCTCTAGGCTGAAGCACTACAAGACACTGAGCATTAGGGAAAGAGCAGAGCCGCCAGTCCCGGGCGAATGGATAATCATCCCCACAGCACGCTGGCCATTAGGAAAACCGCAGCCTAAGTGAGAGCAGAGCTGCTGGTCCCCGCAGCATGCTGGACATTAAGAGAAGTGTCCCCTCAGTGACAGCAGAACCGCCAGTTCTGGGTTGAATGACAGTGATTCCTGCAGGCTGCATCACGTTGAGGTCTGGAGGGAGGGGGAAGGGTGAGCCAAAATCGGCCATCAAGCGGGGGGGGGGGGGGGAGCCACATTCGGACCATAAGACGCACCAACATTTTCCCCCTCTTTTGGGGGGATAAAAAGTGCGTCTTATAGTCCGAAAAATATGGTACATACATTTTTTTTTCCAATAAAAACCCTACAAATATTATTAAAATTAACTCCTTACCTCCCATACTCTCCCATAGTTACCCACATAGAAATTTTGCATTAAAAAAATTGACAATTAAAAAACATAGTTACCTTAGGGGGTTAACTTTTTAAGATGTATGTAAAGAGGGTATATTACTGTTGTTTTTAAAAATATGGGCTTGTAAATAGTGATGGACGCAAAACTGAAAAATGCACGGTTATTTCCAATAAAAATTGTGTCCCTATCAATGTATGGCGCCAATATTTTAAATTATGGTAGCATGTATTATTTTAAAATTATACTGGCCAAAAACTGAGAACTAATTTTTTTCTTATTACTACCATTAAAATGCCTTTAAGGTACATACACACAACTGATTTTTCCAAACGACCCGTTGTTTGGACGTCAAGTCAGATGTGTGCACAAACGATCGTTAAGCTGATAAGACTGGTTTTGACCGATCCGCCAAGCAGATCCGTCTATACCAGTCTTATCAGCTGAATGATCGTTTGTACCCACGTCTGACTGGTCGTTTGGAAAAATCAGATGTGTGTATGTACCTTTGGTAAAAAATAATAGCAAACTATACCACCTGTAGAAAGCCTAATTGGTGGTGAAAAAAATAAGATATAGATCATTTCATTGTGATAAGTATTGATAAAGTTATTGATGAATGAAAGCGGGGAGCGCTGACAGGTGAAAATTGCTCTGGACTATAAGGGGGAAAAACCCTCAGTGGTAAACTGGTTAAAGTCTTGCCTTTTAAAATTGTCACATTATGAAGCAGGGGGGCTTTCTCCTTCTTCTTTTCTTGGTTTGCTAATTTAATGCAATGTGTAGCAATGTTCTTCTTGACGCTGAAAGCCTAATGTATTTTTAGCTGGCCAGTGAGACAGTGGAAGACTATCCTGTCCTTCACTGTAACCACTATTGAAAACCACTATTGGTGGCCAAGGGTTGACCAAAGGTCTGCTGCTTCAGTGGGGGAAGGCTGGATTTTCTGATTGGTAGCTCCCATTGACCTGAATAGCAGCACTGTGCTGCAGCAGGTATGATGTGGCACTGATGATGTACCCTCACATCCTTGCATATAACACACCTGGCATTTTTATGACCTTTGACATTGTTACCCCTGTTACATGCCTCCATTTATTGCGTGTCATTTTGAGAATATTACACCCTTCTCCTGCTAAGTACCTCCTCTTGTAGTTGTAGCATGAGAAAGAAGGCATTTTATAAATACAAACTGCAGTGGAAGTCTCTGTTATTTGCAAGTAACAAGTATTGTTTGCTTATCTATGCAAACCTATAATTTTGTTGTACCGTGTGTGTGTATAGTACATGTTTCAATCTGTTTGGCTTATAATACTTTGTTGTCACTGTTGCTTTTCTCTAAACGTTCCTCTACCTGTAGCTTTCTTGTCTTGTTGTCTGTGATATATACTATTTACTTACTTGGTTCGTGCAGGTCGATTAAAGAAAGAGGCGTTGACCCATATATCACAGGAAAGCCTTGATAAAATCCAGGATGAAGATGCTGCTGTCTTTAAAGAATTGCCCGGTGCAAAGGGCAGTGATGAAAGTGTGGTGCCTCTTACTAGTTCCACCACTGAAGCTGCTAATGGATCGGACACCGTTGCAAATGGAAACACCAGAATACCCTATGGTATGACTTTATTCACATGTTTGATAGCTTAGCTTTGAAATCTTAGGAACATTTGGCAGCTTGTTCATTGTCAGTTGCCAACTAGGACTCAGACATTTGCTCTTCCTATGGCCTTTTCATTCTCTGCATAAGCAGTTGAGCAGGTTTGTAGATTTTTGTTAATGTGCATGTTTTGGAATAACTGCTTTAATGTTGTTTAATCGTACATTGTCAACATGCCCCCAGGTAGCTATATTAATGTTCTATCAAATTAGCATTGTTTTTATTCCTGTTGGTTCTTTGGTAATGCTGAAAGTCGTATTTTGGCTTCTTAAAGGGAAGAAAGTTTGTTGTTCACCAGGAAGCTAAAGGCCATCCCCACCCAGCCAGTGACACAGCCTCTCTATCCACCCCTTCTGTTCTGGGGAAGGTACATGGTGATCTGTGCCACTGGCTGAGATTCTTATTTTTTTGTATTGATTGATGAATTGCGGTTATTTTTATTATGGTTCCTCGTGAAATGTAATCCAAACCGATGCTAAACAGTTGTTTTAGGCAAAAAAAACAAACGGTTGGTAGATGAAGGTCTACTTTAACCACTTTTGGAAAATGTGAAATATTCTCCACAAAGAATTAGTATAGAAATCACATTTTTCCAGTCATCCTGAAGACTGATGGGTATGCAAGCTTACTAAGAGGTTACCAGTGTAATCAACGGATATGGCTTCTCTAACATTCTATTTCACAGATAATTGTTATAATAAAAGTACTTCTACTGTAAGAACAAAGCCCAGTGTGTAGTGGTTTCACTAGTGTGAAGTCGAGCTGTGCTGTTATGCAATCTGACATTTGTACATTGTTGTCATTTGGATTATAGTACATTACAAACAGTGTCTTCTTTTGAGCTGTAATATGTTTAACAAGTTAATATGAGTGTACTTATCCATACATTTTGTCAGGTCTAGGACAAATTCAACAAAAGTTTAAACCCCCGGCTCATTAAAAAAATGAATTTGATATATTACCTTTGGTGTTACTGTTTATATAATGTAATCAGGATTATATATATATATATATATATATATATATATATATATATATATATATATATATATGTATATGTATATGTATGTATGTATGTATATATATATATATATATATTGTGCATGTAGCTCTCGGATATATCTGGAGTGACCTAGGAGCCTTCCTAGGGCCCAATAGGTGCTCATGGGGCTTGTCTCCACTTTTCACATATTCTCCTACCCACAGCAAACTAAAAACTAAATCTGAAGTAGAATTTTAAGGAAAAAAACAGATACTTAAGGAAAGGGAAGGCTCTGGGTCTTAATGAGTCTTTCCGTTCTCCTCACGGTTCCTAAATTCCAGCCCTGGATTCCTGATTCAAATCTCCCGCTGTGGAAGGCTTCTGAACCCTGAGTGCTCCCGGACAGTTCAGTACTGCGCATGCTCAAGCGTGAGAGACCATGTGCAGTGCAGAGCAGCCAGTCTTCGGGAGCGTTTGGGCCTTGGGCAACAGCAGAGAGCAGTCACCGATCGATCTGAGACTAATAGGACTATGAG
Organism: Hyperolius riggenbachi; assembly: GCF_040937935.1. Lineage (NCBI taxonomy): Eukaryota > Metazoa > Chordata > Amphibia > Anura > Hyperoliidae > Hyperolius > Hyperolius riggenbachi. Next base: position 284,032,898 of record NC_090646.1, read on the forward strand.
GCTCGTTAGAACCCAGAGCCTTCCCTCTCCTTAGGCAAGTCGTCATTTTTTTTTTGTTTTGTTTTTTCTCGCTTCATACTCCCTTTCAGCTTGGGGCCTGTTTCCAGTACACGCAGATTGGATGCAGAATGGATGCAGAAAAACTGACCCCAATGAAATCCTATGGGCCTGTTTCCGCTAAACACGATTTTTCTGATGCAGATTTTTCCATAGGCATTCATTGGAGTCAGTTTTTCTGCATCCATTCTGCATCCAATCTGCGTGTAGTGGAAACAGGCTCTTACCGTTTTGCCTCCAGTCAGATAAGTGGGCCTTCTTGAACTTCCCCCTGCCTTTTGTCTCCCTGTACTGACTGAGCTCCCCTATTTTAGACCAAAACTTTTAGTATCCTCATTCATGTTGGCAGTGACAGGAGTGGATGGCCAATACAGTAGTGTCTGAGCTCGTTAGAAGATATATAGTTACCATAATTCCTAAAGAACAGTTGCATATGTATAGCTCTTGAAACAGTGTGTCTACTATATATTTAAATCTGTTGTATGTAGCCACTAAGGCCTCGTTCACATCTCTTCAGTGCAGATGGCATGCGTACGATCGCATGCCATCTGCGCCACTGTGCTGCTGATCCCATCCATTGACAGTGATGGGATCAGCTCTGCGCTTCTGGGCAAAATGCAGGCAGCAGTACGCAAGCGCTTCCTAGCGCATCGTACTGCTGCGCAGCGCAGTAGATGTGAACGGTAAAAGGGCTGTCTATGCCCTTCTGCCGTTCTTGCGTTTCAGCACATCATATGCGCTTCCAAATGCACACGCATGCGCATATGATGTGAACGAGGCCTAATATATTAACACATCCCTGGAGTTGTACTATACAGATACAGTACTGCTGCATTGTCCATTGTGGTGTGAACCAAGCCTCACACTGCAGTCCAGATATGGAACTAC